>NC_141619.1:13819626-14158198 GCF_047967505.1 Dipteris shenzhenensis
GGTCCAGCCCGCACGCACGAAAGTCTTCTTCTGGATGGTTGCCCATGGGGGTCTTGCCATCGGCCCATGGCTGGAGCGAATGCGTGCGGATGGACAGTGTCACCACTGTACTAATGGAGTTCTTGAGTTGATCCCTCATTGCTTATGGAGTTGTCATAGAGCACAAAGGATCTGGTTGGACTCTCATCCTATTGTGGCTCGGGTGTGGAGGATTCATAGGAATTTCACTTGGGGCATGGCGGCCTGGTTGATAGAGGGGGTCATGACTTCCAATTGACAAGATTTCTCCAGCTTACGGGATACATGGAAAGAGCATCCTCACGATAGAGCTACAAAAGGCAACCCCACTAGTTCGACATCATCCCCTCCCCTCTCCGCAAGACGGTGTGTGGGAGACAGTGGCCAGAATTACAGTGTGAAACATCTGGGTTGAGTATGCAGCCTAATGATGGGCACACACTTTGTATTACCCGCAACCGTTCTTGTCACCATATGGCACGACATCATGTACACCCTGCGTGCCACATGGGAGCACGGGATGTCAAGATCTAGAGCGAACGCCGAAATGCCAAAGCATTTCTCCAAGGCTTGGCCTGTAGGCATATTTTATATTTTCATGCCATGAGGGATTCACTGGTTGTACAGTTTTAGAGATTCCCTAGGCAGTGAGATGGGTTCTCTAGAACAAGGCTAGTTGCCAGTTTTCTTTATAATGTTTCCCATGATAAGCACCATAGGGACGGCTGATTTGTATGGTTTTTTTTCAAGCATTAAGAGAACGTTCTTTTCTCTGGAAAAAAAAAGATGCATGGCGGGAGCCTGAGTTCTCCGCTAGCCTTCTTTTCTCCTTCGTCCAGCGATGCAGTAATGGTTTCTTTGTGAGACTTGATAGGCTCTGTATCAAGGATTGGGCACAAAGGAGGTCCATAAGTATTCTAGCAGGCACAACAATGTCTTATCACTCTCCTATTGTTCCCCCAATGAGGATTCTGGATTCTGGATATCCTCACTCCCTAGGACATCTAGAGATGTCCACCTCTCTTTCTACCACTATCTCTTCTAGGCAGAGAAGGAGACTCCACAAGCAAGGCAAACCAAGGAGGTGTGGGTCCACATCCCCTCAATAGTTTCTTCACAAGGTGAGCCAGTTAGAGAACCCCTTCACTAACATGGAGCTTCTTGAGACCCTCCCAATGTACAAATGCCATAGGGAGGAGGGCCTCTTCCCAATGTTCTTAACTTTTGGGAATATCTAGTCACCCAGTTGTACCTGTCCTTTCAGATATTTTTGACTCGAGACAACTACACAATGGCTTTGAGGAAGATAGTATCAAAAGTCCATGGACCTCCTCATCTCAAAGGTGGATTTGTCTGATCATGAAGGGAAGAAGATCACATACCGACATTCGATGGTGGTACACAACCACTCTTTTAGACACCACATACAAGAACTTGGCCAACGTCTTGAGTTGTGATTTCACTCGTACCTCCTAGGCATCATCCATGACACGCAAACAAGTTTCGTTTAAAAGAGGAGTGTCCTGGACAATATCTTTATGATCTGGGAAGCCTCTGAGTGGGCGTAGCAAAAGTCTCAGCCTCTTGCGATCGTACTCTGGGTTTTAAGAAGGCTTAAGACAAGCTGGATTGGGCCTTCTTGGAGGGGACCATGGGAAGCTGGGGATCTCGGCTCTTTATGCAAGTAGGTGATTATTTCAGCTCTTTATGCAAGCTCCTGGAGGGGACCATGAGGAGGCTAGGGACTAGGCTCTTTATGCAAGTAAGCTCCAAGCAGGTGTTGATTTCAGCTCACGGAGCAGACTCTCTCTCTCTCTCTCTCTCTCTCTCTCGGGTTTTGTTTTTGTTCGTGGCTGAGGCATTGGGCTTCTTCTTAGATCTCAAGAGGCCCGCTGATAGCCTAGAGAGGGTGAGACACCACCTCATTTCTATTTCAACTTCCTTAGGCTAGTGGGAGGCGGCTTCACTCACCCAGGGATATACGCATGTCCACAACAGACTTTTGTGTAGTCTGCTCAAAGGGGGTTTTGAAAAAGATAGTCTGCTCAAAGGCGGTTTTGAAGGCGGTCATGTTGCCAAGGAGGACCAAGAAGGCACTTTGTAAATCTTGAAGCAAAGTGCGGGAAACGGAAAGTGTCTGCCACCACTACGTTTACCACAGTACTTGCACTTGACTTGAAAGAGAAAAGGCAACAGACTGACATCTGTCATCTGCATTAAAAACCATAAGAAAGAAGCTTCAGTCTGAAGGAGCTATGCCCTTTAAACTTCTCAACTGTCCATCTAACCAGCCAATTCGCGCTACAGACTACCTTGTTATTACGAAGACAGAGTAAAGGCTACACTGATATGATAAGGTTAGTCGCAAAAATGCTTAGACGACGTGCGTTCCATGTTGCCTGATGTTACGGCATTTTTAGTTGAGCTGATAATCCTCTTAAGTTGAAAAGTTATGAAACAAACCTTGGGAAAAATCTTCTCTAGAACAGCTACCGCACGCCTCGTAGTCCATCCCGTGAAACCCCTCAGGATAATATCCGCCTGAAAAACGACAACGATATGGCATGGGGCAAGGCAGAGGTCGAGTTGAGATTGTGTGCGAACCCATGAACAAATATGGATTGAATGAACCCATGCGATTCTTGAGCATAAAGAAAATCCGCGAATCGATGAACCCAAATGATCTTCAGCAAAATGAAGCAGTAACGTACCGTGCGGGAGTAGGTGGTGGCGAGTCCAGCACCCCAACCGCCGGGCTGGAAGGACCACTCAGTCATGGAAGCTCCAAAGAGGACGAAAGAGGGTCGAGGATGAGAGGCCATGGGAAGGAGGTGAGAAAAGGAGGAAGAAGTCGTAAATTCGCAACAAAAGGTGGTAGAAGAAGCCAATGCAAATGCAAAATGTTAACAAGGGTGGCGGAGTAGACCAAAGCAAAGACGAAGACTACAAAGACAACGTCCACATATTGTCCAATCCACTAAATTTAAGTATCCCATGCATTCTTTCCACGTTCCCCCTCATTAATAACAACTCTTTTATGCTTGTCGGGCTCTTGAGGTTGCTCTTTGTGGTTGTAAGTAGTGTCACGTCGTTGTAAGTGGTTGGAAGTAGTGTGGTTGTACTTAGTCTGACATCGGGTACTATCACGATGCATGTGTCGTCATAATTAATGTTCGTAGAAAACATTTTTCTCAACAGATCACAACTTGGGGTCACGTTTCCATTTTCTAGAGATCTTTCTTAAGCATCTACAAATTTTCTCGCTAGAATATAACTGAATTGCCCAAATTTTTGTGAATTTCACAAAATTGAGAAATTATTTTTTACACGTGAAAATGAAAATGTTGCAGGTTCATTTGGATATAGTTCACAGGTTTTATGTGAATACTGGTTGTAAGTTGAAGCTTTGCCTCTCACGTCCCTACTCCACGTATTATTGTATTGGATGTCTTATTGCCACACCTCTCGATTCTTACACAAGTCCTAAGCTTATACAATGTGGGTGCATGAATGGTCTTCATTATCTTCGAGATTATCGTGGCCTGAGTAAATGATCTACGTGTCTGTGTAAGCGTGTAATGCATATGCACTTCCACGCATGTGTGCTTTCATATATGTTCCATTTTGACTCATTATTGACGAGGATCAATTTTTAACTCCACCCCCATGTCCCATTTTGACATGTATATGTGTGTGCATGAGCTTGTGTACATACATATACATATGCTTGCATACATACACACTCCATACACATATATTATATTTATATTTATTGCCACAACTCTCGATTGTTTGCACGAGTTCTACACCTCTACAATGTGGGAATGGTCTTCAATATCATGGCTCGAGTACATGATTGGATTGGATATGTTCCTACATCTTGAGATCAACTTATTGTCCCATGATGGACTCAACCAAGTTGAAGTCCTTGTCTTTATTACATGAACATTGCATTTTAGCTCGTGAACCATGTCTATATAATTCGTACAGTACATGTACACAAGCATGTGTACATGTGCCTCACATATATACATACATATTTGTATTTATCTAATAGGTGCATTGGGCAAAAGTTACAACAACAAATAAGCAACCCACCATAAGCTACAATGTACTTAAAGTAAGCAATGACCTTGCCACACAAATTTACTTTGAAAAACTTGACTCTATGATCAAGCCATGGGCTCAACATGGGAAATAAAGTCATGAAATTGACTTGATAGCTACCTCAAGGACTTGGTTACCACAAATTTGTGTTATCTCATTGTACACAAACTCTTTTATCTAAGCCATGCGCTCATCAGATATAAATGGTCTAAGGTCCTTGTCAAAATTTTAACTCATGCTTATTGAGGATTATATTTAAGAAACATATATTCTTATCCTAAAATTGAAAAGTTCACATAATTTGGCCAATCTATACAAGGGGGTAAATTTGGTGACATAACACCTTGTGAATTATAGAACATTTCTTTTCTTTGTACAAATTTGTTTCATTTAAAAAAACTATTTATATCGCTTCATGCAAAATATAATATTTCACACAAACTAATCTTTCATATAAGGATGGTTTATGTGAAGTATTTACTTAAGTGTTCCAAATCCATAAAACAAAACTTGTTGAGCATTACTCCAAGCCACAAAATGGATTTTTTAATTTAGTTTCAAGGCATCCCTTTCCTTGCTTTGAAATAAGATGCCAACATTAAAAGACTTAGCCAACTAGCAAAACAAATCTTTGTCTTTGCATTTAAGAAAGTACTTTCAGCTAATAAATTTAAAAGCCTTTAAATTACTTGCAACAAAAGGACCCATTTCTTTCTTAGCAATAGTATGCCTATATCAACATTCAAAAGCCTTTGCCAACTAGCAAAACAAATTTTGTCATTTTACTTGACAAAGTATAGCTAGAATGATTGTAGAGTCATAAAAGAAATTGGGACTTGTAGAAACATGAATCTTTTATGCACAATGGAAGGAAGGATTCTATAGAGATCAAAGAGGCTTAAAATAACTATAGACACCTATTAAAACATAAACCTTGTATTTAGAAACTTGTAGAGACCAAAACATTATCCGTACAGGGAAAGAACTCGATTTATAGAAACTTATAGAAACATCATTAGGGAAAAAGGGAGCTCATTTTGGGGCCCTGTAAGAAATTCACTATTTTTTGATTTATTTCTCTCTTGAATGACCTCAAAAATAGTAAAATACGGAAACATGGCTCAGAACTGTCAGTAAGGACTACAGAACTGTCAATTCAAAAAGGAATAAGATAAACTTTTGTTTGACTAACACGATTTTGCATTAAATATCTCCTTAGATTTTTTTTTGTTTACCAAAGATTCCGCATCTCTTTTGCCGACGTGTGCAGGCCTTTCATAAAGAATCCATCACTGAACTTGGTGATTGCAAGTTTTTAAAATATTCACATGGATACCGCCACACTTCCACGATTCATGTTACAAAATGACTATGAGATTGAAAAACAAACTTCGCAACCTCAGAAGCACAAAAAATGGCCGATACTAGTGAGTCACTATCTCAGAAGAAGCGATTACACTATCTTCACATCGACTTAGAAGAACAATATGCTCCAGCACAAAAAAGACGAAAGGATACAGTGCTGAATGCTCAACAGTGGGAAAATATGAGAAGAGAAGGGCTTCAACATATTGACTTATGGTGCGATGGAAGCATATATCCAAAATGTCAAGTAAAAAACTCTACACCTCCATTTGTCAATCCCACCACATTACTAAGGTTTGCCGGCGATGGACAAAATGGACTTCTTGGTTATATTTCAGCGTAGTCTGCATTTGCGGAAACGTATAAAATGATGTACCTACAAGAAAAGGGGGCCAAGATGCAGGAGATAGCCATTCATGCAAAATTGGAGCAGCAGTTGCAGAATGAAATTGAGGAGCATTCAAAGAGTAAAAAAGAGTTGACAAGAGCAAGAAAGAAGAGAACCGTGCTTGGAGACAGACCACGTAGCAGGAAGATTAAAAACATTGCAAATTTGAAGGCTGGGACTGGTGGATGCAAGCAACGAATTCAGGAAGCAAGGTTAGATTGAAATTTATCATTTTGTATACTCAAAAAGGCTCTCAAATGACTATATCTATTTCGTCGATTATCACAAAACAAGAATGGAGGTGCTGAATGATATAGGCATATTGTGTTGTTACTACAGGAAATTATTGGAGCCTACAAAAGAAAATATGGACCCGAACCTTCTTCCTGTTAAACAAATGAAAGGATTACTTTCTTGCGGTGTAGCAAAAGGTTTGATTGAGGGAAAAAAATACAAAACAATCAAACACAATGTTGTAGAGGACTTTGTATCCAATAATCAAGTTGATGGCACTATAATCCAAGAGGCTCTTGATGTTAGTGGAGTTAGCAGGAAGGGATATAGTTCGATTTTCCATGCGATATCCTCAACTTTGAAAGATCAAAGGATTAAACGAGTTTTACTGCCAAATCCAGCAACCGTGTGGAGGATAAGAGGTCATTTGAATGAAGGTATAGATGAATTTATTGGGCAATATATCCATATTGAAGAAATATTTCATGGTGGTAAAGGAACCACTGTGTATGATCCTTGGAACAATATATTTGTAGATCTACAACAACTTCAAAGAAGAATGGTCGAGTTTTATGGAATAACATTTGAGGAGTGCAAAGGCATTTTGAAATTTGTTATCAAACTGGATGAGTGTGAGGTTGTAAAGGAAAAGAAAACAGAAAGAGTTACTATTACATTGATGAATGGAGCAATTGATACATCATTGACTGAAGCGAGTTCGAAGTATTTTAGTGTGCAGCCAGAGAAACACATATGGTGGTTAGGCTCGTTCCAGGTATGATCATTTTTTGTTTTATACTTGATTTTGGTCATTGTTTTCAAATCTGTTATAGTAAGACTTTTGTTTTCTATAATCTGGCAAGTGAAGACCGAAGACCATGAAACACTAGATTGGGTGTTTCACCACACGGAAATACCGAGAATAATCAAAAGACAAGTGCAAGGCGAGAATCTCCATGTTGTAGGAAAAGGTGATTTTCAAGTAGAGTGGCACATGGCCGGGGATCTTAAAACACTTAAGTGCATGTATAACATTAGTAAAGGAGGCAACTCAAAGTCTCCTTGTCTTTACTGCAAAGAATCAGCTCAAGTAATGGATTCAAAATGGTGGAAGAGAGCACCTAATAGAGATAAAGTTGACCCTGACTTCAAGGCCATTCTGGACATTCCACTATGTAATGTTCACATCTGCACATTGCATGGTCTATGTCTAATTATTGAGAAATTGGTATTTTGATATATTGGATTCGCTTGGAAACTCCGTCCCGAAAAAAATAGAAAGGATGCTCTTCAAGCATTGGAAAAAGTGTTATCCGATATAGGTCTGCATGGAGGAGATGTTTAAATCACAAAGGATTTTAAAAAGTCTACCAATGGCAAGGAGGTACCAATCAAGCCCTCTATTGGTGGTGTTAAGGCAAGAAAATTCTTGTCTCGACCCAAACACAGTAAGCAAGTAAGGCAAGGTAGAACAGTTTCAAAGATTAATTATGGATTGTGGAAGCAAGTCCATAATGTTGTGAAAGATCATGAGGTAGATGGGGAAGCACGAAATAGGAAGGCAGAGGTGTGGAGGTCTCTTGATCAACTCTTCATGTTCTATGAAAAAGTAACATGGACAAAGAGTGATTACAAGAACTTTGAGGAGGCAATTAAACATTTTGGGAAGTCAATGAAAGACGTGTGGACAGCCTGCAATATAACTCACTACATGGTAAGGTTCTGTCTTTTTCTTTTACTTAAGTGTGATCCTCTTTTTTTAATTACTTACTATGCATTCTTATGTCTTACAGCATATCATCTACAACCACCTTCCCTATTTTGTCAAAAAGTATGGATGCCCAGCAATTTGGTCTACCCAAGGCATGGAGAAGTCTCACTACATGGCACATAATGCATTTTTCAGACACACACAACACTATGGAGGGAGTCAAAAGGCAAATAGTCTGAAGGAAGTCTTCCAATGGTTTTACCGAGGCATACTACAGAGGCTGCATGCTAAAAGAAAAGTTGCTAGCTCCAAAATCAAGCTTGCTTTTCTTCTAGCCCAAAAGCAAAGACGAAGACAAGCTCTAGAGAATTCAATGGCAGCAGAGAGACATAGACAATGGAGGGAATCGAAGATATTTAGAAACCATAAATGACAAGTAAACATGAATAGGACTCATTTGTAACTTATTGGTGTTATGTCCACATGTTTTCAAACTCAATCAATAGAATTTTTTTTTGTGGAACAAGTGACTCTTGGTGTTATGCATCAAAAGTATTTCGTTTGTGAAACATATGATCTAAACGTAATACAATTTGTTCACAATTTCAATATATTGTTTGTTTAATATTTAACGACACCACTCTATCTAAATGTACAAATCATTTCATCTTCAACTTATTGTTCATTTATACAAGATCATACCAGATATCAAAGACTTTGTACAAATCAGTTCAACTTTAATATAATGTTTGTGCTATATTTGATGACTAAATCCTATTTCTCCCAGGGCCTGCCGATCGGAACTCTCTTTTTGATCTTGATTGGAGTCTTTTTCTTCTTTATTGGCTTGATGTCGACTGTCTGTTTATCAATGCTTGCCTCTGTTGCTTGTTTGGGAGGGGTATCCTTTTCTTCAGCTGTCTCCACCTGTTCCTCTTCTTGGACTGTGTGGCCTAATGCAATCATGGGTGGCTCTCGAAACCTTATGAGCTTGTGTTTTCCATATCCCTCCAGACATTTGGGCTCCTTAACACCACATGCTAATGCATAAGAAGTGTAAGACAAAAAGTAAGCGGCCCTAGAGGCCTGCTTATTCACATAATCTCCAAATATATCCATGGCAGACAACCTCTCTATCAAAATGATCTTTTCCTTTTGCCATGAAAGATCATGTCCACCTAAATCCCTGGACAAACATTTTAAGAAGTAAACAATGGCTTCTCCATTGTTGCTCAACTGCCTATGGTAAATCAAGAGATCTTAGCACTGCCTAGATCATGAATATAATGAGCTAGGCCTGACATTTTGCGAAACCCAACCGGCCTGCTTCCACTTGATCTCTAGAGGAATGTGTCATCCTCAATTTGTAGCTGCCACATATCAAAAGATTGGAGTGAGACAATACACAACCTACAAAAACAAAGTTAAGCAGAAGACAAAGTATTTGATTTGAAGTACCTTCTCATTTTCATCAGCAACAAGCAGTTCATCTTTCCAAAGGTTTATCCCTCTCCCCTCTTGTCCAGCCTCTTCTTTAGGCTTTTCTGTGTATAGTGCTGAGAGATTCATAGCTTCCTGTGTGAGTTGGAAGGTAGCTTCATCTGGCTCTTGGAACTTTTCAGCCTCTTTGAAACAAAATGTAAGGGCCTCTACAGGATCAAAAATTGTTTCCAAAGCCAGTAGTGAATGGTCATCCTCTATGCCAACCTCCTTGTCAAGCCTTGAAGCCTGGGAAATAAGGGAAATGGCATAGTCCTCCCTCAAATTGAACATACACTCTATATCATGGAGGAAAACGTAATCTTTTCCACCAATCAAGACACCTGGAAGCATGGGCACTGCATAGTTGCTGCTCTGAACATCAAAATCTTCAACTGGCTCTGCTCCCCTCAGAGTTTTTGTCCTCAGTTGAACAAGGTCAAGAGCAACCACTTGCAGCCACTCATCCTGAAGGTTGATATCTTCTTCTTGCTCTGCCATTTCTGTGACCAAAGAAACATCCTCCTTTTCCTCTGCTTTAGATGTGTCTTCTTCTTCAATCTCCTGCCCTTGTTCATCCAAAGACTCCTGAGTGAAGACAATGTACATAAGGAATGCCATGGTTTCCTCAAGCACTCTGCACTTTCTGGTGTGCAAGTTACAGTTGAATTTATATTGATCAGGCAGGCTGTCAAATCTTCTGTTCACATGGTACCTCAACCTGTCAATGGAGACAATATGATTTATATGCACAAAAACCTTTTCTCCTTCCACAATTCTTCCTACCTCTGTCAGTTCTTTGAAGGTATCCCAATAGTCTGAAAGAAAATCTTTGTGATGCTCCAGTACAGAGCTCATTGTGAACTCCATGTTGAAAATACTGTGGTATATATGGAAGTTACTCTGAGCCTTGCATTTGTGAAGAAACTCAAATAGGAGCAAATCTGGAGACTTGTCCTCTTCTGGTTCCTTTTGTTTTGTGATGGAAGAATCAGCACTCTGCTCCAGTCTCTTCTTTTTGCCTGTTCAAAAACTTATATACTATGAATTCTATATGCTGACATATGCAATCAGTGAATGCATTGGATATCACCAGATAATTCCTTCATGAGCTCTCATGACTCACCTGGTGATTGCTATGGTCTAATAATAGCAGCAGAAAAGTCCAGCTTCCTCTTGAAAGGTGGGGCCTGGGAGCCAACTGTTCCAAAGCAAAAACATTTCTCATCATCAAGGAAGAATTCCATAGAGCTAAAGATAGCAAAACAATGAGGTAGAAGTGAGAACCAAATCAGACATACGAATTTGCAGCAAAACGCGATGGGGGACCATTTGGAAAATATAAAGCACTCTCCTCGCATTTTGTTGCAAATTCTCCAGTTCTGTTCATATGCATGTCAAATCAAACACTAGGTTCATCTCATTGAGTCCTGGACAGCAGTATGATCTCATATGCAAGAGAAATGTTGGAGCTGAGTGAAGCTTTTCATGAGGAATGTGTCAACAACAGGAATTTGCAGCAAAAAGCGATATGGGCTATTTAGAGATTTATAAACCACTCTCCTCGCATTTTGTTGCAAATTTCTAGGTTCTATTCATATCCATCTCCAATCAAATTCCTGGGTGATTTACCACATTCTTGGACAGTATCAATTGAAAATGTAACAAGAAGGGTGGAGCTGAGTGAAGACATTTGGACATAAAAAATCCAATGGATGGAAGAAATATATGTCAAAAAACATTGAAAACAATCTAGAATTCTGACCTTTTTTTTCCTTTTCCATGCTGTTGGAGTTGCACTGGTGAATCTCCTGCTCTTTCACTAGCTTGAACTCTGCACTCTAGGTAACCTGGAGATCTGGCAGTGGTAGTAGTCTTCAGGCAGGTTGCAGTCTGGATGGAGTGTGCTGGGTAGGAAAGGATCAGAGAGAAGGAAATGGAAGATGCAAGGGTCATGGCAAGGATGAAAGATTGGGAGGCAGGGGAGGGAAGAGTGGTTGTGGAATTGATTATGAAATCATGAATGGCACAAGTTCCAAGGCATAAAGTGTACCTTTCACACGTGCCAAATTTCAAACTCCAAGAGATCTGGGTCCCATCCACATGTGTGAAAAACGACTACATTCCACACATGTGGGATATTCCACACGTGTGGGATTTAGAAGATGCCTTATTTGTATTTGCACTTATTTGTGGTATCCTGTTTCAGACCTCTTGCCCTCCAGTCTCTGCTCTCTTGCCTCCCTACCTCCATACTCTGCAACATCAGCATCCTGACTAGCAGCACAGGTTCATCCTCAGCACAGGGTACTCATCAGCAGCACAGCACATCCACAGATAGATTTTAGGTCAGTAACAATGGGTTCTTCCCTTAGTCTCTGCAATCTTCTTGCCTACCATAGAAACAATCCATCCTGCTAAGGAGGAGAAGCCATAGGAGCAAGGACCTACTGCTAATGTTGTTGAGGAGAAGATGGAGCAGCAGCAAACAGATGCTCCTGGGGCAGTGGAGGAGACAATGAAGCAACACCAACATACTGTACAGGACAGGATGGAGCAGCAGAAAAATGATTCTCCAAAAAATGTAGAGCAACCTCTGGATCAAGCTATACATAAATAGAAAATGGATGTTAGAAATATGTTCTACATGTTTAACTAAACAATTCTGTACAAAATCTTACTTGATTGAATACAAAACCTTTGTTTATGGAGTCTGTGTTATGTCAATTTTCAAATTTTCAATGTCTTTGCATTTTATTGAGCTCTCTCTTCTTTTGAGCAACTGCAAAAAAGCAATATGAATCAGAGCGGTAAAGTAAACTAATAGCAATGCTTAATGAGACTAGGATAAATCAGATGGTGTACCTTTTTGTTGTTGTAGATAAATAAAAAGTCGTTTGAAATAGAACCTTCTGTCTCAAACAGAATGTCACTGCACAATTGAGCTAGGGAGCAACATTCTCTTAATGAGATATTGACTAGCACATCACCATTCTCAACAACATCAATATCAAGAAGTTTATTTTCTGCACCAAAATAATCTTCATCTTGATCCATTGGGACTAGTTTTGTGCCTAGCATTCAACTGCGCTTGTAATAAAAAGAGAAAATAAAATTTTGTGATGCAACCATGTACTTCAGTTGCATAGAAGGTTGGACAACCTCACAAAACACTGAACTACATGTCTTCTTATCCCAACCTTTATCCAAAAATTGTGGCATGCATGCCGAACTTGTTGCTTTAACTGTGAACATTGTTTTTGAAACCTTCACTGGAAAGGTATTAAACAAGTCCACAAAAACTGTGAGAGGCATGCATAAAGAAATTTTTACTATCCTTGTGGCAATATTGGGCCTCAGAGCTTTCTGTACTTCTGTGAAAAGCTTCGCCCTATATGCCTCTGTAACACTAGAATGTGGGTGAGGCCAATCCACTGAATTCCATGCCGGAAGGTCTTGTTTTATTAACACACCATGTGTGTTAGCATTGTCCAGCAACTAATAAAAATGATCAGTAAAAAATATACCCGATTGAGCTAGCCCTGTTGCACATCGACCTTGGTATTGTTGTTCTCCTATCGATCCAGGCAGAACATCTATAAATCCCAGAATACAATTGATGTTTTGCCATGTCTCATACGATGAAGAATATAAACCTGAAATAAAACAACACAAGAATGTCAATAAGCTAAGAGAGAAAGCTTCATCTTAAAAATCCATACACCTCGTAAAGAAAAAAACCACAATAGAAAAATATACAATTAGGCTTGTGTTGCGGAAGATCTTTTGGATAGTCTCGCAAGACAAGTTCTTTATGCATGTACATGTGCTGAATCAAAACTTCTTTCACGGATTTCTTCCCTCTGGTGATTTTAAAATCTCGTACTCTTCCCTTCCATGACGCCAAGAAAATGTTTTTTGTCTGGGGTCTTTTTCTTTTGCTAGGTTGCATGAGCACCCATGCTCCTTTCGAAACACTAAACCTTTCCCAAGTTCCTTCCGTTTTGACTGTACTTGAATTCTCTACCGACGAAATAGAAGAAGCAGGTCGACGAGGTAAGGATGTGTGGTATAATTCTGCCTTCATAGCATTATCATCCACAGAGCGTCTTCCACAAGAACGACCGTGGTTTTAATTCACCATGGAGATTTTCTGACTGTAACAATAGCAAAGTAATGTAACTAAGATAACAATTTGAAGTTTCAAGAAAGAGAAAGTGGGCAGACAGACAGTTGACAAGAAACATCTTACTCTACGCCAAACAGGATCAAGGGAGCAGTTTTGGAAAAGAAAGGCTGCTGCACAATGAGGCAATGGTGTAGAATGGTAGACCTTTCGAAGGAAAGGCGGCACAACATTTCAAAGTTCAAAGGAAGGTGGAAGCGGGAAGGCCCTTGTCAGATAAAATGTCAATTTAGATTCTATCTTCTTGTCCAAAGATCTTGTGAGAATAAAAAACCAATCTCCACATTAATGTAGCACGCTTGTACCTACATAAAGTATTGTTTCTTTTTTCTATTTTCTCTTATTTTCGTGAATTTTCAATGTTACGTTGGCCCTCTATTGATTGGTTGAGAGCTTATTTTTCCAAACCGTAAAAGGCCCCAAAATGAGCTCCCTTTTTTCCTAATGAAACTTTTGTCTTTTCATGAATGTGGGCTAGGCACTCATAACTATATAAATACCAAGTTCTTTAATATTGCCTTAGACTTATTCAACTTATGAATGTCAATTTTTGTAGACATTTGAAGTTTATTGATATTTATGTCGAGAATGTGGATTGCATTATGTGCATAGGGTTGTATATAGCCTTGTGGGAACCTTGTATCCCATCCTTTTAGAATAGATAAGTGCTTAGATAAGTTTGCATGAATCTTGAATGTATGGAAACTGCCCTCCCTCTCTTTCCATCCTATATTCAAAATGCTTTTGGGCCCCTTTTGGCTATCCCTGTAGGTCAGCTGAATTGTTTTAGGTCATAGTAGCCTTCTTTTTGTGTTTAACCATAGTGGATCTTGTAATACTCTTTTAGGTTTTATTTTAAAATAATACATATCAACATAGCTTCTCAAACAAATTCATAAGCTCAAGCCATCTCAATTTCATGCCTTACAAGTCTTTCAATACCTTCATGAACCATTCAATAAAGAACACCCATAAACTATGAATAATGTGTGCTAACTCCACCTCATCCACTAAGTGGATCAGAAGATACAATTGGATGTCCATGATACTTGTTAGACAAGCTTCCTTGATTTGGCATATAGCTTTAATGGCATAGATGGACATCATTGTTGGAAGTGATAATTTATAAAGTTATATGCTTTTTTGATATCTAGCCTATCCTCTAGCATAGGTTGATCTGAGTCTACTATATAGAGACTCTTCACAATGTTCGCGCCTGCATCCACCTACATTATGACAAAGCTAGCCTTAAGCTACAAATTTAGGCAACCCTACCAATCTAATACAAATTTAAGTTTGATGTAAGACCACAGACCTCACAAAATCATGTAAGTTCTTAATAGCCTATCTAACATCTTTTGCCAAGCATCCATATCATGTTACTAGTGACATGTAGTATTGCAACTTAGGACATACTCATCCATAAGCCAAACTGTATAACCCATATGTCCCTCTATCTGCAACGATAATAAAACTGAGATAGAAACAGAGATAGATTTTACTTGCAACATCTTGTGCCAATTGTGCAATTTTAGTCTAATGCAGGGATTACATGCTTGCATAATCACAAGGACTTGTTGTGTGAATTACGTTAGTTTTTTTTTTTTTCAAAATCATATGCGCAATGATGACAAAACCTTCTCCACCAAAACTTTGGAAATTAGCATGTTATTGCAAGTAGTTTTGGTAATACATTAGTCAATGATAAATTTACCAATGGCAAATGATGCTTAACCACCGATGGACTGGTTACCACTAGTAAACACAATACTACCCATGATAAAAGTGGTGGGAAAATGAACTATTGGTAGGATCATTTGCACCGATAATATAGGGTCTACTACTGCCTATATCATAATTGTTATCAACAATGACAATACCTTTATTACAAGCAATATAGCTATTACTACCACTAATGATTGTTGTTGCACCTACATAAGGAGCCTGCTAGGCCATTGTCCTACTTTGGACTTGATAGATAATTTCCTTCTCTTCTCTTAAGCCCCACCCAACTAGGGACCAGCTAAGGCAATGGTTCTTGAACCTTGCACCTATAAGAGTTATATGAGACTACTCCTAAGTTCAAGTACCTAGACTCTCTTAATGGGGGATGTGGATTTTGTCTTTTTTCTTGCATTCATTCTGTATCATGCTCTATATGTCATAGCCCACAAATTGCATTAATGGATTTTTGTATATGTAAATATTGTATCCAATTTGCAAATTTTGCACAATTTTTTTTGCAAGATGGAAGTTATGCTAGCTCTAAGCGCACACAAGAATTAGCATTAAAATGATGTAGGATAGTTAATCAAATGCTTAGAGGGTCGTTGCTAGAGCAAATAAATAGCATGCATGACAAAGAGATGGGGGCCATAATAGATAGCACCAATTGATTACACAAAGAGGATGCAAAAAGAAGATAGTCAAACCTATGGGCTTGTCTACATTGCAAATTGGAAGTTTGATGCATTGCTTGACATTGAATCCCTCATCAACAATGTCTACACACAATCATGTGATGCAAGATTGGCATTCATCTCACTGATGTTAGTGCAAGGAATGATGGGTTGCATAATGTGCTTCAGATCATAAAAGTACAATCTTACAATCTGATAAGAAGAACCTCAAACTTGAGATTTGGGAGAAGAAGTCAACATTAATGTTTGGGATGCTAGAGGAGCAAGGAAGGAGGCAATGCAAACTTGAAAGGAAAGGTGCATGGAGGTGATGGGCAAAAGCTACGATAGCAATCTAATCACATAAGATATTATCTTTGGTTTGTTGTACATGACAAATAAAGAGATCTCCAAGGTGAAAAGATTAGATTTGGAACATACAGGATTATTTATCGAATTTGTCTAGTAGGATCTCCTGGTCTATTACAACACAGGTGGTATGCTGGCAAGAAGTTCAAGGGCACTACTTGCATGGCCCAATGATTCTATACAAGCTTGCACACCGGCAACATCTTGTTCAATTTCACTCTAGATAGTGCATGTCAAGTTGGAATCATGGATTGGAGGATGGCACTAGATATTTCATAGGAATGTAGAAAGGCCTTCATAAAATTTAAATGAAGCAGCTATAGGACAAGAGTGATGAGGATTTGGGCACAACATATTCTTGATCAGTTAGCAAGATTATGGTCAAAACACTAGCTTGCATCGAAATTATAGGTTTTTGAGATATAGTCCACAATCTGAGGTGTGTGCCCTTGGTTGGATTAACATCAAAATGGTGATGTTTTTCTTTGATTCCCATCATTTTTTCACTTTGGGTGCCTGCATTCCTGACAATGCACTTTGGAGTGCAATTTTGACACATGTTGGTGATAAGACGATGGCAAAAACCCCATTAGAGATGCTTACACCTGAAGATGCAATGCGATAATTCCAAGTGATTGGTTGTGATGGGGAGTTGGCTATGTGGCCCATTGGAGAGATGAACCTTGCTCTAAATCTTGCGGACTAATAGAAGGTAGATTCTTTGTGCATACATTTTTATGATGATGTAATAAAATCACATTTTACTCAATTTCTACTTTTCCTTGAATTTGCAAATGTCATGTAGCATTGTCATGCAATATCATGTTACATCTTATCATGTAGCATAATTGTGCATAATATCATGTTGCATTGTCATGATCACATCGTGTTGCATTGCCATGCTAAACTAAGCATGCAACCCTCATATGTGCCTATGGCTTTTGGGACTACCTTAAATTCTAGAAAAATCTATATAATATTGCTTCCAAGCAAGTGGTGTAGCCACTTATGGTTGTCATTTAATACATTTTGTTCAAGATGTATCTTTATTTATATAAATTCATAAGATCTAGAATTTATCCAATCTTACAATTAGTATATATATGTGTGTGTGTTGATACATACATAGATACATATAAGTATATGTATAAATATTATATGGATATGGATATGCATACATATACATATACTATTGTATGTGGAGCCTAATCTTTTTTTCAAAGGTTTTTTTTTCCTATGCTTTGGATCTAGCATGCTTATACCCATTCCATGAAGTAGGAAGGGGGGGAAACGCCCCCCTAGGATTGTCGCCGATGTTGAGGTCTATGCAAAGCAGAGAATATGATGCAAGAAGAAAGTCTAGAAGCTGAGCATAGAAACTAGAAGCTTGCAAGAGGGAGAGATCACGTGGACAAAGGAGAAGAAAGACAGTGTGAAGTCCTTGAGTATAGTAGGATTAGGCTCCTTGTATTTTAGCCTTAAGGAAGACTGTCTTGGGCTCCTTTAAATAGAGCCAAGGGTTCCACCAATTGAGATAAGGCACCCACTTGGTTGTACAATATCCATACACTTGTTTTTATCCAAGACTACATGTATAATGGACAAGTTCCATGTGTGCCTCTCCATGAAGCCCATGTGCCCATGTGTCTAATAATGTGAGAGCCATGTGACTACCAAACACCATTTTGTCATTCTAGTGAGTGTTACAACTTCATGATTCTCAACACCCTCCCTCAATGTAACATTGGGAAGTAGTTACATTGGCTACAAGGGATCATGCTTTCCTAGATTTCAAGATTAAGGACTTTGTATCTTAGGTATGTATGTACAGGGTAGAATTTTAACCAATGTGGTCTACCAAAAAATTTCATTTGATGGTAACGTTGTCACCGGATTGTTTTCTCCTTCTTGCCATTACATTCCCATGATAAGTGGCCCACTTCTCCACATTTTTTGCATCGCTTCTTCTTGGGATCTTTGATATAGCACCTAGCCTCAATGTCCCTTCTTTTTGCAAAAGGAACATTTGATGACATTGGATTTAGAGTACAATGCTGCTGCTAGTACTCTACTAATGTAGAAGTACCATTTGGTTTGAGTCTTTTTTCCTCATCGAGGAGAGAAGAAATGACTCCCTCAAGTGTAGGATCTGAACATTTTTCAATATCATCACTAAGGTAGCATATGACTTAGCCATAGCTTTTAGGAGAACAGCAATTGCATCCTCTTCTTCTATTTTAGCTTTTAAATATGCTAATTGTGCCTTAAGTCGCTTCATATGTGAATTGAAGGAACCAAGATCCCCTTGAGTGTACTCAAGACCGAAGAATTCAATTTTTATAGAAATTTTAGACCTTTTCCCCTTTGCACCATAGAGCTTTTCCATTTCATCCCACTTGAGTTTGGATGTGGCCAACTCATTGATGTGGTGGACAAGGGTAAGCATAATGATGGCTTGTTCCCTTTTGTCAGTCATCTTCAACCTCATCTGGGTTGCTTGGATCCAAGGTCTTTCTACCGTTTATGTATGGTCATAACCCCTGAAACATCAAGAGGTATTTAACTTGGGTTTGCACTGAAACCCTCTCCATTAAAATTTTCAATCAAAGAGATTTCTTTGGCCATTGAAAGGAGGTTTTACTAGCTTATGGACTGCTCAGCATTGTTTATCCTTTTACAACACTAATGGAGATTTTTCCCTCTTGCTTAGTAAAAAGGACCCTTGAGTGAAAAGTACTTACACCTTAGAAAAGATCATTAAGTGGAAAGGACACGTGGTAGATCTTCTTCAACCTTGGACTATGAAGGTTTTGGAGAAGAAAGATAGAGGTGCAATGACAGAGAATTTGTCTCCTTTCACAGCCTTCACGAACCAGAGATTGAAGACTCCAACGAACATACATAATTAAAAATTGTGGCCTCTACATGTGGTTTTCTACACATGGGTCCTTTGCTACTCCAATTGGTTTTCGACACATGGGTCCTTTGATATTTTGGTTCTTTGATACTCCAATTGGCCTTGCCTTTGACCATTCTGCCTTCAAATGTCTTTTTTGATAGTCCTAAGGCACTTGCTAAGATGAGCAAGATTAAGAAATTGCTTGCTGTTGCAATATTTCTTTGTTCTGACGCTGTTTCTGACCATGGAACGTTCTGCTTTCTCCAGTAACTAATTCAATGTTTGCAGCTACTCATTCTCTACTTCAATTCCTCTTTTGTTTACTTGGTTGCTCCATTGCTAGGCACATTGCATTGCCTAATCGCTTCTTGCTGTTGGCATTGCCTACTAGCACTGGGGCTTCTATTAACAAAGGAGTACATAGTCAACTTCTCTTGTTATTGTTTGGAATTACTTCTCTTCCATCTTCTCAAGGCCTCTACTAGCTTTTCTTTGTCTTCATAGCATTTGGCCACCTTTTACCAACTTTGCTTGAAGCTTTTGGTCCTGATTGCTCTCCATATCTCTCTAAGAGCCATCGTGCAAATCTTTTCAACATCTCTACATACCTCTACTTGACTAGACAATGAGCTATGCAAATACTCTACTTGACTAGACAATGACTAGATACTCTAAAACTAGCGAATAGCTTTAGAGTAACTAAGAAGTAACATGGTGACAGTGGAGAGAAACCTTAGAGAATACGATGAAAGAAAGCCTAGAAGCTGAGCATAGAAACTAGAAGCCTACAAGGGGGAGAAATTAGCTGGACAAAGGAGAAGGAAGATAGTGTGAAGGCCTTGGGTATACAAAGGATTAGGTTCCTTTTATTTCACCCTTAAGAAATATTCCCTTGGGCTCCTTGAGATTGAGCCAAGAGTTTCACCAAAATGAGACAAGACACCCACTTGCTTGTACAATATCCATACACTTATTTTTATCCAAGATCACAAGTACAATGGACAAGGTCCATGTGAGCCTCTCCATGAAACCCATGTTCTCGAATTCCATGTGTCTCATAACGTGAGAGCCATGTGACTACCACTCACCATTTTGTCATTTTATTGAGTATTACAACTTCATGATTCTCAACAACCACCGGGGGGGGCTAGGCGACATGCATTAGGTCCCCCTAGGCTAGAGTTCATCGCTAGAGCCCCCGAAGCAAAAAATGCATGAAAATTGGTGCATGAGTGGCTCATAAGCAGTGGGGTCAAATTTTGTTAACATCCACAGAGTATAGTCATAGAATGCATGGTAATAAGTGATTATAGGTGATTAAGCTTCATGATTTACTTCAACGGTCGCAGCCATGGAGGGAGTACAGTTACAGGCTTTATGGGGTTTGAGCCACAAATAGCTCAGATCGACCTCGCCACTCCAAGTTTTGAGCCTCACAGACGGGTTTTGAGCCTCAGATGGCTTAGGACTCGGACGGGCAAGGTTAACACAAGTGCTATTTGGGACTCAGTTAGGAGCTCCTCCTAATGCCAGGTTTGTCCCAAGCGCTTTTATATGGTTAACACAAGTGCTATTTTTGACACACAAAGAGTTGTAACAATAGAAGAGGGAAGGAAAGGATATAAAAGATGCCTTGGCACCCTATGGGCCCAAGATCCTTGTGAATGTAAAGAAAGGGAGAGTGCAAAAAGGAAAAGTTGGCCCTCCCTTCAAAAGGTGACTTGTATAAAAGGCCAAATGATTGACTTTGGTCTTCATTGTTGTACGTACAAGTTTAAAATACAAGGTCCCTCTTCTCTTCCAAGAGTGTCTTTGGGTGTTCTCTTGTTTCCCTTGTAGTGCCTTTGTGTTTGCCACTCCATCCCCCTTCACTCTCTCCTCCCCTCCTCCTTCTCCCTCCCTTCTCTGGCCCTCCCTTCAAAAGGTGACTTGTATAAAAGGCCAAATGATTGACTTTGGTCTTCATTGTTGTATGTACAAGTTTAAAATACAAGGTCCCTCTTCTCTTCCAAGAGTGTCTTTGGGTGTTCTCTTGTTTCCCTTGTAGTGCCTTTGTGTTTGCCACTCCATCCCCCTTCACTCTCTCCTTCCCTCCTCCTTCTCCCTCCCTTATCCCCTCTCTTCTCCCTTCTCCCCCTTCCCTCTTTCTCTTGTGGAAACACATTGCAACAATTTGGGAGTCGCTTGAGTGACACATGCGGATGGCTCGTGCTTTGCATTGCTCTCACAAGGAGTAGCTTGGAGTGGAGGCTCCATTGGCATTCCTTCAAGATCCCCATGACACGTGAGTCACCATTGAGACCACACATCTTTGGCGCCGTTTCCGGGGAATTCAAGGTATGCTTTTGCATTGCATTTGCCTTCTCTCATCATCTACCCATTGCACATTGTTTCAAGCTTAACTTGGAGCTTTGTTAATGGAGTTGTAGGAGAGCAAAGAGTGAAGGAGTGTATGTTTGGACGAAACAAAGATGAAAACTATCATTTTCAATTGGAAAGCATTTTTGACCATGAGAAGCTTGTTTTTTATGTTTGTTAGTGGTCTAAAGTGATAGGAAGGTAGTTTATAAGATTGCTAAGGCGTGTGTGATAGCAAATCCTAATAAAAAAACTAAAAAATGGAGATGGAAGCTCAATTTCAAAATGGTTCTTGAGGGTGAACAAACCAACTTGTAGGAATGTCTCATTCATACACCTAAAGTTGATTTTTTTGCTCTTTTCTGTTTAGTATAGGTGGTTTAGGTAGTGCATAGCACCCACAAACACTCAAAGCTGGCAAAAAAACTCAGAAATCACCAAATAGAAGTTGGCAAAATTCATGTTCCAGACATTTCCTATCCCCCCACGGGTCGTCTCCATAGCGTTAATGCACCGACCCATCACCATAGCACTATCCCATCGATCAAACTTGCGTTGACCTATCGGCTTAGTCCTTATCCCCATGACCTAACTTCTGATCACTGTTTAACCCATGGCCTTAATTTATACCTGCTAGAATTAGTAATCTTGTTGGTCTGATAGGCGTTGACCCATGGCCTTGAGCTTATGCCCATGATCCATTGGCATACTGTCAACCCCATGCCTGTTGTTGAATCATGTCGAGATAGATAATCTGCTAATTGGCACCCAAGGTCTATCCCTATGACCACTGCCAAGCTATCAAGCTCGTGTCTATCACTATACTCGCATCCCATCGAGCTTAACATCCCACTGCGTGTAGCCTTAGGGTGCTAACCCCACAACCATGGGCATACCACCTACATCCCATCTCGTTGACATGTGTCACTGCCCATCCTTACAACCGTTGCCTTAACTTCATCCCTACGACCGTCACCTTAGCCCTATCCCCACGACCATGAGGATATCTTTGGGGTAGATGAAAAAAAAATACAAAATTAAAAATTTAGCTAGAGTGTACCACTTTAGAGACCTTATACATGCACTTGAGATCTGGAAGAATTTTCTCCAAGGAACCCGTGCCTGAGGATTGTTGAGATATCGAGCTCCACTCATGATATGCCAGGGTGACCGTTGTGCATTTATGTAACCGACTTGTTAGTTGCAAATGCGGTTGGTACACCGCCCATGAATAATAGCTGGATGACAGCTAACTTTATGTACCCTAGTTAGTGGCTCAATTAGTATGCCACCTTAGTTAGCTGAGTTTAGTTTGAGACCCACATATAGGGTTCACCTATTCCTTTTGTACTTAGAGAGAGTTCTTTTGGCTTTCACAACTAAGAAGGGTTTAGGGGGAGCACTCGGGGGGGTCACTATGTATAAACCCTCTGTATCACGTGCGTTCAAGGCCTATATTTGATGAATCATGGAGTTTTCTATGACCATATATAAAATGCATTTGCCCAAAAATGATCAAAATGCAAATCATACATTTTATGGTTGGACCAAGCAGCATGATACTTATTGAACAACGTGAATTTTTTAATAGAATGGGAATCCTTGAAAATCAAAATGTTGACACTATAGCAAATGAGCGACAAAAGATTGCTTCCATCAGATTCGTAGACCCAAAGTTGCATGACCACTTGATGGTTATGAATCCTACCTCTTTTGAACTATGTAGCAAGGTGACTATCCGTATAAGCGATAATATGATGGACAAGGTTACCTTGGACAAAACCCTGAACCCATCAGAAGTATCACGAATATCGATCAGGTCTTTCAGTGTGGAGTCGACCAAGAAGGAGAACAACAAACCCAGGAGTTGGATATGTGTGAGCTAGCCTCAAATTTGCTGAATCAGCTGGGCCAACAGTGGAGGTCAGGGACCTCCAAGGAGGCACCAAGTAACCCCCACTTGTTTCCATGGAGAGACAATGTGTGGTGTGGGATATGTAATGGCAACCATCCCTCCAAGTGGTTTGTGAATGATGCAAGACCGATTGTCAAGGCATCGATAGTCTTTGCACACTTTTGGGAATTCATAAAATAAGGAATTAAAAACATGTATCGAGACCAAAATGCAGATCTCTTTCCAGAGATGGATGGAAAAGGAATTCACTTTATATAAAGGATCCTTAAACTGGCTAGACACATCACTTTTTACGAGGATGACTAGTAGAGGAAAGAAAAAGAACCTTATCACCCAAAGTTGGCATACTATGGCAGGGGATATGGAAGAGCTTGAGGAACCATAGCAAGAAAATTCAAACCACCCCAACCTCAAAAGTTAGACCTTATGTCACGAATATAGGTTCACCACCTCACTCATCTAGCTCGAGAATGGGGAGGGGTCATGGAAAGCTATTATCATCTTTTTCCAATACATCAAAGAAATATGCTTTATCTGACGAGGACACCACATGGTTGAATTGGATTTGAAAAGCATGAAAAGTCTCAATTATTTATATTCACGTGTTATTTGTCAATGGAATGCTAGAATCCATCTCTATAAAGAAGTTGTTTCAAAATGTGGTTCAAAAATAAAAGGTAGTATCATCTTATTCCAATACATCAAAGAAATATGCTTTATTTGATGAGGACACCACATGGTCGAATTAGATTTGAAAAGCATGAAAAATCTCAATTATTTATACTCACATGTTATTTGTCAATGGAATGCTAGAATCCATCTCTATAAAGAAGTTGTTTCAAAATGTGGTTCAAAAATTGAATGTGAATCTCGACTTGAACATATGGGACAACGTTGGATTTGGATGGAAATTTACACAAAATGTACAAAAAAAGATATATAAACCAAAAGAAACATTGTGTGAATTTCATATCAATGAGAAATTAGAATGTGCATCAAATCAGAATGGATGAATCCATTTAAAGAGAATGTGTTTGGTCATGTAGCAACTGGAGACCTCAAATTAATCCAGGACTTAAGTCTACGAGAAATGATAAAAAAAGGATTGAATCATATTGCACTAAGACCAAACAACCTTCAAGGAGTTAAAGAGGAATTGATATCCACATGGAATCGATTCACAAAAGTCGTATGTCCTAGTCTAGCAAATGAGGATAGTATTAAAATCCTTATAGATGACCTATTTCAGAGATACAAAAAGATGATTACTATAAAAAATCAAACTGAATCTCAAGACATACTGACTAGAAAGAAATGTTAGATAGAGGATTTGACAAAGGACCTCTATCTATGCTACATGGATAAGGCTCAAAATAATGTAGCATGTATATGCAAAAAACTAATTTGGTAGGTAGCTCTTGAAAGGCTAGAAGGAGAAGATTTTAGATTGTGTTCAAATTTAATAGAGGAAATTTCCACAAACATGTGTGAAGTGCAAGAGGCAAGATATCCACAATTCAAAGTGCTATCAACATCGCTTCCATACATAACTTCTTCTTATAAAGCACACAAAAAATCCTTTATATGGACAACGAATGCCCATAATTGTTGTTTCTCTCAGACGGTAGTTCTAATAACATCACTTTTGAAGACATGCCTAGGGCCACTCCAAGAAGCGTGCAAAGATTTGCAAGCATAAATAATCTACAAAGTAGGTTAAGATGGTGTACATATCGGATGACAGATACATATGACTTTACACTAAATTTGCCCAAGCATATCTATAGTGTCATATTAGCAGACATATCAGAATGCTATGAGGCAATTCTAGTGATGGGAGAGAACGGATTACAAGAAATAATGGAGAAAGTAATAAATCTAGCATTCAAAACAAAAAAGGAAAAATACATTCTCTTACCGAAATAACATAGGAAAACCAACCCAATGGGATATGGGTAGACAAAACTGATAGAGCAGGCATAAGGTTTGAAAAATAGGATATCAATCTAGCTCATGGAAAACATGAACATCCGATTAGGAGATAGTATATGGAAGCAAGTAAAACAAATTCCTATGGGTTTCTTGTGCTAACCAACGTGGTGTAACCTCTCTACCTCTTCTACTTTGAATTCAAATTCTTCAAAGAATTGATGAGGCTTGGAAGATGGGATTTGATAAGACTTTTCCAAAACTCTTTTAGATTTAGTGATGACATATGTCTAATAAATGTGAATGCATTGGCATTCCTAGACAAGACAACAATTCTATCTCATGATAACCTATTGTGGATATATCCAACACACTTCGTGGATATTAAACTAGAAACAAAAAACTTTGCCCAAAATATGGAAGGACAAATATTTGGAACACAAATATCTTTCCTAAATATGGAAATGTTTGTCATGTCAGTTAGCTTCGAAACATATTTCATCATTCACGAAGTATGACAAAAGAGACAATATACTATTTAAAATAACAAAGTTTATTTGGAAACAATCAAATAGACCAACTTCATATTCACACAGGGTCATAATTTTGCAGATTCAACCACTACTTTACATATGTGATGATGAAAGAGATGCAACTAAGCAAATTTGCAAACTAATAAAAGAATTCCATACAAATGGCTTCCAAATACCGTGGTTGATAAAAATAGTGAAAAAAGCACTATCAAAGAAATATTCCAAGGCCAGATGTGATCCATAGAAAACAAGAGCAATACTATAGGTAAGCAAGTAGGTGCTCATCAGGATAATCACATACTAGGTAGCCAATAATGATACCTAAAGTGGTTCAATTATGAAATAAATGATCAAAATTAAAATAATTGAAATTGCTATTATGAGGGACGGATGATGGGTATACACACACTTTTTTTGGTAAAATGATGGGTACACACACACACACACACACACACACACACACACATTTTCCATACTTTACAAACACACACATTGGACCCCACACCCTTGCCTTCACTCCCCACTTACAAATTACACAAAATGAACCCCCCACCTGAAAGCTTCTTTTTTATACAATTAACCCTTAAAAAAAAATTTATACTATTTTAAATTTATTTAACCCTACTCCTCCTCTTTCTTTTAGAATATATAATTTATTTAAATTGAATTATTCCCCCCCTCCCTACCTCCTTGATTTATTTAACTATTTTATGATTTATTATTAATCATATCCCCACACACACTCTTACTCAAAATTTAGTCCCTTAAAGAACACAAACTTTGGAGTGGATAACGTCCATTGCCCCCTAACCCTCACTTTTCTCTTATATTACCCCTCTAAACCTTAATGTCCCTCTACAAAACTCCCCTAGACCTTCCCCTACCCTAGCCTTGTAATCCCTCCTCTTAATTATACCACCTAAAAATTTGACCAAGAACATATATATTACCCTGAATACCACTGCCGCACATTCTCAAGTGCATTGCACTGCCAATTCTTGCCTAACTACCAACTCATTTTTTCCTTTATATAGACTCTATATAGATGACCTTCAGCTATATTCTCCTCGCCTCTTTCTCCCATTTCTTTCTATCACCTTCACTTTAGGCTTACTCGTCTTGCTTGGGTCTTCTCTTAGTTGCACCTCTACCTTGCTACTGTAGCACCCTTTTGGTGACCCTTCCCTTATGACCAAGTTTTTCTTTCATCCTTCTCACCAACCTTGTGCAACAGTGATAGAGGTTCTTTGCTCCCCTTTCTATTTTCTTGTAGGTGCTATTGATCGGCTTTTATGGGTAGTTAACTATACTGCAGTTGGAAAACTTTTTATGAGCTCTGGGCACTGCTTGACTGCCTCTCCTTAGCTTACAAAGCTCAAGCTGTCTTCAACTTGTTAATCATTTTTTTTGTCGGCTCTCCCCTATGCCTTTTGTTATCAAGGTTTACGTATGTTTGGTTCCATCCAGCCTCTCTGTTATAGCTTTCTGTTAACCACTAGTACCTTAATTCTGTTGTTGCAAAGAATGGTCTCACAAAGAACATTTACTCGACATGCATTGCTTTTCGCTTTTTTTGATCTTGGTTACCCTTCCCGATACTTTTGCACTGCCCTTGCTCGCATTTCACCTTCTTGCTTTTCTTTTAGACTTACTTAACGATTCATTTAGAGGCTTTACTAGAATGTTTATTAAATTTCATTAGTTCATTGTTTTAACTAATTGGGTCATTTTTTTCACGATTTATGGCCTTTTATTAGTGAATTCTTAAAGCACTTAATTGCTTGTGGACTACAAGAGTGGACCTAATGTTTTTTCCTTCTCTCTAAACGTGGGTTGCAAAGAGATATTTTCACCTTCTACCAATATTTTCCCTTGATGATTCCAATATAGATTTTTTAATTGTTGTAGATTTGCTCATTTTAAATTTGTTCTTTTTTATATTTGATTTATCAAATAATAAGATGAGAATGACTAAACTAAGGGAGTGGATTACCCCCCACTTCAAGTTTTCTTTTAAGGGTAAGGAACTACTCCCCTTATAGTCTCATACACTTTTGTGGCAGACTAGTATGATGGTTTTGACATTGTTAGTACATATAACATGGTATTTGCAAAATTTTGGTGTTTGTGAATCTAGACGTTTGTCTTTGTTCCTAGGAAATGCAATAACACGCTAGGGAATATAGGCATTACTTGTCTACCCAACTAAAACTATGATGTTCTAACACCTAGTTTTTCTTGGATGGTGGCAGGTAAGTGGACCTTGACCTTGGAGCTTGGACTACCTGATGGATTCGACACCCTTTTCCAATCTCGTGTTCCTAATTCAAACTCTTTATGATTATAAATTCTTAATTTTTTTAGAATTTTTGCAAAATCTCAAATTTTTGCAATTCCCAACTTAGATGTCGTAAATATATTTTTGTACTTGTCTCATATATACCGTTTTATCCAATTGGTGGAATTAATTGTATGGCTCATTTACTGATGGGTTTATTAAATTTAAGCATGCACACACACACACACACACACACACACACACACACACACACACACACATGCATGCGTGCACGCGTGTGCACATGCACATATACACGCATGCACACATGCACGCACATGTGCATGTGCACGTGCATGCGTAGGTGCATGCACACGTATGTGCATATGCACTTGCACGCACATGCACACACACATTCATGCATGTGCGTGCACCAAAATGAAAATTAAAAAGACATACCATGATAACACTAACTTCAAACTAGTATGGAGCCGCTATGCAAAAAAAATGTGGAGAATACAATGCAACTACAAAAGACCACGACCAAGTGTGTATCATGGGGTGTGAAGTATTTGACTCCATCCTATGAATTTTTGCAAAAGACCACGACCAAGTGTTTATCATGGGGTGTGAAGGATCAAGCTCCACCCTATGAATTTTTGCAAAGTTCAATGTACTTTTATGCTTCCTATGGGAACAACAGATAATTTTCACATGAAATCCGTTGTGAATGTTTTTGATTGCTACAGATTCAGATACATATTACTATGATACTCATTAATTACTACATTGAGATCACTAGTGGTGCTTCCTCTACATGTCTAGTGTGATGTGTTTCTAACTTTTTGAGTTGGCAGAATGCTGGTTGCTTTGATTTCTTCTTGAGTTGCTTTGGTTCGGATGGGTTGCACATCTAGCTACTTGTATCTTTATGCAATGGATGGTTTATACTTTCCTTTCTTTGGCTTATCAATAGATTTAGATTTTTGCTTTATATTATTATCAGTTGTCAATATTATATATACATATATATATATATATGGATAGATGGATGGATGGAGAGAGAGAGAGAGAGAGAGAGAGAGAGAGAGAGAGAGAGAGAGGTGTATATATATATATATGTGTGTGTGTGTAGTTTTAAAGGAATTTTTTGTAGATATTTATTTACCTTTGTATGTATGTATGGGAGTGTCTGTAGGTTTGTTGTCGAATACAATCCTAAAATTGTTTTAGAGAATTGTATTTGGTTTACAATGATTTGATGTATTATGGAATGTAAGCAAGCCAGGTCTGAAAGGTACTTTTCTCCTCGTAGTTTTTTTATTTTTGTTTTTGGGGATTATAGATAGTTTGTTGTATATTCTGTTATGTTACAGAGAATTTTTAGATATATATAAACACTGATGAGACCCAAATAGAATCTAAAGCCATGAAAGCCCCTTTGCCAAAAAACTATAAGTAAGCTTTAATTTCCTCAAAAGCTTTCCATATGGATTGCCACCATAGAGGGCTCCCTTTTGTTTTGCAAGGTTTCGAGTTACATATGGCAGACAAAGTTCGATAGTTCTTCCAGTGAGGAGCCCTTACAGGTCTGACCCATCTCAAATTCCTCAAATAGTCGAGCCCAATCATCCTCAAGATTTAGGATGGCTTTGATTACCCACGTGGTAGAGAGCTTTTTGGTAGCCAGAGAAATGTCTACAATACCTAACCTTCCTTCCTCCTTGGGTTTAATGCAAAAAGTCCATCTTACCTTGGATATCCTAGAATCACCACCCCATAAAAAAGATATGAAAAGGAGTCTGGTGGTACCCTGCTCGATTTCCAGCTCGTCAACCAGGACTCGCACGAGCGGCCATCGTTCTGAGAAGCTCTTAATTGGCAACCGGCTCTCCATTGCTATGAGGTAGGTAACGTGGGCACTAACACTCTTAATGCTCCTCTTGTGTGTCTGAGCCCAAGCTTGGTCCGCTGGCAATAGCAGCCATGTTAGCCCTGCTCCTTTGCTCCACGCTCCTTCCTCTAACTCTCGTCACTCATCCACTCCCCTCATCTTCACCATGCCTACTACCACCTCCACTCGATGTACTATGATCCCAATGTTATCTACCTTCTCATATAAGGTGATTGTGTTGCACTCACCTGGAGTAGAAATGCTAGCACTAGTGGAGACCCTTCTTTTCCACAGTCGATTCCCCCCATATTTGCATGTCACCACCTTAGATGACATGCTCACCTTTGGCCTCTTTATGGCTGTGGTGGATTCTCCTTAGACGTCGATGAAGGCCTTAATATTTTCACAGCAAAGTACTCTCGACTTGTTAGGGGTTTGTAATCTGAGTCCTGGCAATGTGCATGATCTTTGGCCTCTCCATCGTCTCCTCCTTTGGCTTCCTAAAAAAATTTAATGCAACGAGCTAGACTGGTGGAAATATTGAGTTGTACAAACTCCCTCTTGCTCAAACGAGGCTCATAACCACTGAGCAATGGATGGACGCAATCTTTTAGCTCACTGGATGTAATGTTTTGATATCTAAGGCTCTCAGTAACAATTGCTAAGTTTTTATTACATTTATGTAATCTCTTTTTGTTCAATTTGAGGCTCTCAATATGCACTGTTGTTAACTTTTATATTTGAATGGTTATTGTCGCTACCTGTAATCTTTTGGCCTTTAAGGCTCTCAGCAGTTGCTGAATTTTTATAAATGTAAGATCCTCTGTTAAATTTTTTCTCAGTTTAAGTTGTTAATTTTTATATAATTTATTATTGGATTTAGATGTACATTGTAATCTCTTCTGCTCAATTTTCACTCGATAAATTGTAGTTGATTATCTGGATGGCACCACCGGGCCTCTAGTCACTGCGGTGACTCGGAATACTTTTGCCCTCATTTATATTTACTACAACAAGGACTAAAATACCAGTAAAGCAAGAATATAATTTTCTTGGTTTATGACCAAAATAGTGCTAAAATAGCTCCAACAACCCACCGTTGTGGTTGCAAGGAGATACATATAGAAAAATACAATTAAATTTTTAGAAAATGCAATTGATGATATGGCCCTTGAGGGGTCCCCTCTAGGGACAAGGGCCATATCATCATGCATTATACAATATCCAGGATGCCACTGGACAGATATGGCATGTCGATATGGCACTTGCCCGTAAAGGGGATCCCTCAAGGGCCATATCATCAATTGTATTTAACTTGGTTGCACTAGGAAATACATTTTCCTTAGTACACAAATATATAACTCCAAGAACTAGCGCAATGGCTATCATAGATCTCCTTCTATTTGCCAACACGTTGGTCGTCATAGACCTCCTCCTATAACACATAAAAATAGGTAATGGAGCTATAACTCCAAGAACCAGCACGGTGGTCGCTCCAAGATAACTTTGAATTCTCGATGATGACATGTTGTCAGGGAAGAGACTGTGCTAAGCGATGCTCATAATAATAGATTGCATCTCATTATTATGCCAAAAACCAGAGCGGTGGTCTCTCCAAGCCAACCTATGATTTGCATGGGCAAAGCTACGGCAAAAGGCTGCGTGATGACAGGTGGTCAGGCCAGAGACTGCACTGCGGTGGTGTTCAGAATGACAGATTGCATCTCATTATTACGTCAAGAATGACAGATTGCATCTCATTATTACATCTCTCCAGGCCAACCTTGAATTTAATGATTTGCGGTGCCCAGTGATAGGTGGAAAAGCTACGGTAAAAGGTTGTAGTCAGGCCAGTGCTGCATGAAGCAGTGCAGAGATGCACAATGTAGTGCAGAGCTACCATGTGTCAAGCTTTGCAGTGTTTAAAATAAATAGATTTCTTCTCATTATTACGCGAGTGCGGCATCATGATGTCGGGAAAATTTTTGGCAAGAGCGTGGATCCATGCAAAATTCAAAATTTCACCCAAGAGCGCATCGCATCGCGGCCCCAAAATGGCCCTAAAAATAGTTTTGTGATTGGCTACACCCAAGAAAACATTGACCCTAGTCTGATATCTATGGAAGGATACATAGTTTTGGATCAATTGCTTTACTGGGGATCACTCTTGATTCTTTTTGTAATTTGGACATTTTACTAGTATGAATGGGAATATTTGTGTCGACTCCCACTTTGATACCTTATATGAAGAGGTTTGATATTAAGGTATTACTCTCATTGGGTGTTTGAAAAGAGCAATGACGTATGTTTGCATTTGGTTTACTTTACATTGGAAACTAGTCCAGAAGTGTAGTAGGCTCAATCGTTTGGTAGGACACACATACACACATGTTTATATTTTCATATATTTTGTGTGTGTGCATTAATATTCTACTTTAATACTAAATAAATATATGTAAATCCTAATTTAATAAGGGCTTTTCAAACAATCTTTCTAGCTTTTAAATTTTTTTTCAATTGATAGATTTTTTTTTTCACATTTGATTTTTTTAAATTTTATATTAAAAATTCAAAACATGTCTTCACATTTTTATTTGTTTCAAATTGAATGTTAAAAAATGAGGGTTTTCCCAAAAATTATTGTAGATTTTGATTGTTATTTCTTATTTTACGGCATAAAATTATGGTTAGCACAACACAATGCATCCATAGACATGCGTATAGATGTGTTTCCTGAATTAAAAAAAAAAGTTACGGGCGCATTTATTTGCACATCTATAGACCCGCATCTATAGACCCGTGTCTATGGGCGTGTCTATATAACAGACAGATGTGCCTATAGATGCACTATTAGAGGCTCTGTAGAAACTTAAAAAAAATAGAAAGATGTACTAATAGACACTCTGTAGAATTTTTTAAAAAAAAGTGTGGTTGAACAAAATGCTATGTATGCTGTGTGGTTACAAGAATCCCATTTCTACAGTGTGCAATTCAATTCTTACAGCCAACTGCATTTTGACTTACACAATTTCATGCACGAATATAGCCGATGATTACAATTCTTAATAAAACATTACAACTCCAAAACATTTAGTTCACAAGGAATTTATTGATAGAACATTGCACAATACCAAAAAAATAAGAGGAGTGTATATTAATTCATAGCCCAAAAAGTGCTTGTATATTAAAAAAAACATGAAGCCAAGCCAATGTGGCTTCAAGTACAAAAAATAAGAAGAGTGTATATACAAGAGAGGCACAAAGCCAAGCCAATGGCTTCAAGTACAAAAAAGAGTAGCTAGCACTAATTCTAGCACTACTTCTACGACTAATCTAAGTCATCTGCATTCTCGCACCCTTCTTCATCGCCTTCTTTCTCCTCAGTATCCTCACCTTCTTGCTCCTGAATATTCCCAGGCACCTGTAAACGAGGAAAAACATGTATTATTAATGTATGAAAAATAAAATCTTTATTTACAATATTAACATTATTTAAGTACTTTTAAATACCTGGGGAGGTGCTCCAGTAGCCCGGATATATTACTCCTCAATAATTACCCCTTATCATAGAAGTGCCTCCATGTATGTCGTTTGGGATGTCCATGATGGTAGGTTGTCTTGGCAAGAGTAGGGTATCTGCCCATAATATCAAGCTACAAGATGACACAATTTGCAGAGGGGTTAGTAAAAAGAAACAACCTGCTAATAAACCACATAAACACAATATAATTTGAGATACAACAACACAAAGCAACTATAGACGCGCTTGGTAGACGCGCAAAATAGCAGGTGTGTCTATAGGCATTGCTTGAGTAGAGGAATTATGGGTGCGTCTAAAAGCACGTCTAATAACTCGTCTATTTGTGCGTGTATTAACACGTCTATTTGCACGTTTAAACTGAGAAAATATGGGCCCGTCTAATGTTGGGTTTATCAGCGTGTCTATTTGCGCATGTATTAACACATCTATTTGTGCGTCTAAACTGAGAAAATACTGGCCTGTCTAACATGGCGTGTATCAGCGCGTCTATTTTTGCGTGTATTAGAGCATTTATTTGCACGTTTACACTGAGAATTAGATGCGCATTTAGACGCGTAGATAGACGCAAACCAAAGAATATAGAAAGTGAGATTTTGGTGTACATCATTGCTTTCCAAACATTGCCCATGATTACCAAAGCACATAATTTTAACAAAAACATCAATGCTTTTTTGCAAGCCCACATATACAAGAATTAAGTGAGGTGAGGAGAATGAGAGTTTTGTCAATATCAATGATGGGGCTACGGTTCAATCTCATCCTCAATGAGATCAACCCTTGCCAAACTATCTACTTCAAAATCCAAACAAGTGTTTAGATCTACAAATACATTCAACCCACTACTACTTGTGCTACTCATGTGCTCATCGAAATCAGCATCACCAATGGTAGGCTCGTCCTCACGGGTAATGGCCTCAATATCTGTATCTCCTATCTCATGATCATCCTCCTCTCTCGTATCACGGTCATCATCACGTCCATGGCCATGATCATCCTCCATACGCTCCATATTAGTAAATGTACTATACATCACTTTGGAACATGGCATAATAGGTATGACATGCCACCATCTATTATTATCCACCATTGGTTGATAGACAACCTAATTCAAACACAAATACAATCATGTTATTTTTCTTGCATCAAACATTTAAAAGCGAGTATTTTTATATGTGTGCACATTACCTGTTCACATTGTTGCGGTAGTACTAGTGTGTCCTTCCTACTTTGCCAAAACTTTGTGGAGTCAATAGTTACAAAGCCACTTGCATGGCGTTTGATTGTTGCATTAGGGCCTCTTTCCACCACATCCTTAAACCACTTTACATCCAAAACATACACAAAGAAGCGTTGAAAGTCAAGCTTAATAATATCTTGGATTATGCCACAATAATCATCCATGGCTCCATTGGCTCCCTCAAAGCTAGCAATGACGCTGCAATCTTGTGTGTTTCTCTTATCATCAATCCGTTGTGTTCGAAAATGCTTGCCCTCACACCATATAGCATTGAACATAGTGCACTACACCAAGACAAAATCAATTAAATAAGCAATCTAAATTATTGAAAGCTCCTAACTTATGCATAACATTCTATATTCCGACCTTGCTCATGCATCCCCTAGCATACTCCCATTCCTCCATTGTGATATGCATCCCCTCGTCTTTCTCTACTTTCTTTATTTCATCAAGTAGCCAATCCACATGAATATCCTTTGGAAGTGATCTTAGATACTAAGGGTATGGCACACGAGATCCGTGGTGTGTACGAAAGAGGGCCCTTTCTTCTTGTCTTCTTGCCTTTGCATCCTTGTATCTTGTCACCCATCTTTTCATCACATCACTATTAAGCACGCAATAGAGGTTGATACTATTATGCAACTCCGTGTCTATTACTTTGTTATGTCCTTTCCCTTGAGGCACAATAGAGGTCATCCTTAGGTCTTCATCATCTCTCCATAGTCGTGGGAGAGAGCTATCCACATCAACAAGAAACTCAGAAATATATACAAGTGACTCTTGTACCAACCAACCCTCGGCCATGCTATCTTCGGGTCTTGCATTTTGTCTCACGAAGCCCTTCAAGGTCTTCATGAAGTGCTCGAGGAAGAACAACCATCGTGCATGTATAGTACCGCATATAGCAATCTCATCCACCAAATGCACTATAAGATGTAGTTGGCTTGTGAGAATAGAACGTGGAAATGTCTCCTCCACTAAACAAACCACCTCCACTGACATAACTCGAGCATTCTCAAGCATGGTGGGATCTATTTCCTTTGAGCTCACATACCTAGAAATGAAAAAGTACAGCATATTAGGAATATGCATTCAAACTTGCATGGAGCATTGATACGCATCATATTTTGTATCATATAAAGTACCTCACAAGCTCGCCCATCTTGTAAATTTAATCTTTCACGTCCTTTGATGCACTACGTGAAATGCTAGTAGGTAGTATGAACTGAACCCACGAGAAGGTGGTTGATTAGTGCTTATAATTATTCACTCACAAATTTGAAAGGAAAAAGATATTATGCACATAAAATACTTACTTGGAGCATCTTGTGCCAATCATGAGATTTCAAGCCATATAATTGCTCTACACCTCTTTTCTTGCTCTTTGTAAAGGCTCCCTTCAAACATCTCATGCATCCAGTGGGAGTAAGAATTGTAGTAATTATAGCGTGCTTCACCGTTGCCATCTCTAGCTTTGATAACATCCACGGTGCATGAGGTAAAAAAACATGCCCATTTGGTCTCTCTTGTGGCCAAGCTTCACGCATCCTCCCTGTGGTACGTAGATCCTCCCTTATGCCTACAGAATCTCGTGTCCCATTCAAATGCTCCCAAATGGTAGATGCCACATTCTTGAAGATATGCATGGGATCAAGCAGGTGATTGATCTTGAGGTGGGACCAATATGGTAAACGATAAAAGATGGAGTATCTAAACAAAAGTTGGTGTTAGCGAGCAATCTTTATTTACAGCCAATATAGCACACAATAGTTACAAACCCTTAACGGCTCATGCCAAGTGGTGGAGGAGTCATGGAACTGTCCCAAATTCTCATCCAATCTCCCATGGTGAGTGATTGTGGGAGGACTTCATTCTAAGTAATTTATTCTCCCTTGGAAGCATTTTACACAATAGCTGCACGTGAAGACCATAAATGAGGAAAAGCATTCGAGTAATTGACCCACTAGCATAATTCACCACGTTTGCAAAATAGACTTTAAAGCTTACTTGAGTAATGCATTCAAACTTGCATTGCTCCATCCATAGATGGTTTGCAAGTTTAGTAACTCAAGGGAGGCACGTAGAATAGAGAATGTGCACCCCTCAAACAGTGGAGTCGATGCTGTAGTAAAAAGATCATCCTAATCCACGCTATCATCCCTCCCTTGATGGACATATAAATCCCACACCATATCATCAAACACCTCCTCCTCCATGGCTTCATGAGGTAATGGTGGAGGGCTACTATCACCATCACTCCATGCATCCGTAATGGTACCTCTTGAAGATCCCACCTCATATCGCTGACACTTCGCCTCCTCACGGCGAGCATAGGGCAACATATGTGGGTGTGGCACTGCATCCTATATCAAATTAAAATGGGATCATAGCTCAAACATATGAACACCCATAGGTATCTCAATCAACCTTAACTTACAAACCCTTACCATGTTTACGGTCGCATTCCATTCTCCATACTTTGAGATGTGATTGAGTGTAATCCTGCGTGCACGATACATGTTTCCTCGACATCAATCACACATACATTTGATTTTTTGCTCGAACCACATTTCGCGATGGTGGATATGGAGGGATTCATCCTCACTGGAGCTACTTGTTGAAGATGAAGACATCCTACAAACAAACAACCCAAAAAAATTTATTCTTCTTCAAATATATAATTTTAAACTCTGTGGTGCATCTAAAGGCACGTCTAAAAGCGCATCTATTTGTTCTATGGTGCGCGTCTAAAAGCGTATCTAAAACCGCGTCTAACCTGTGTATTTAGACGTGCCTATAGATGCGCTATTAGACGCACCTATAGACGTAGCTGTCAAACTTGCTTTTAGCGCGCTCGCTTCGCTTTTCTTCACATTACTTATACTTCGCATGGCTTGCTTGCTTCGTTATTAGTAGATCCACAGTTTCGATGCTTAAGAGGAAGGCATCCACTCTTACTTCCAAGCTTACACTTAAGAGGAAGGCACCCACACTTACTTCCAAGCTTAAAGGAGAGGAGGGTGAACAAGGAGGAGGAGCAACTTTGAAAAAGGAGAAGAACCTTCCATACCTCTATCCAAGGTAAGTCTTCTTGTAGTTGATCTTTTTTGGAAGTTTGCTCTCTTTGGATTTGTACTTTCTTGTATCCAAAAAACGCATGATCTGGGTATCAGTGTCACGTTTGAGTGTCGAGTGCAATGTCCTTTTCTTCTTTTTAGAAAAGTCTGTCTGTCGGAGTGCGTCTATAGGTGCATCTCAAAGCGCGTCTAAAACCACATCTACAGGCACGTCCAGACACGCGTCTAGCTTGTTTGCAGACACAGACAGCCGCGTCTATAGACGCGTTGTGATATGCAAAAATAGATGCGCTAATCAAACACATCTATAGACGCGCTCCGACAGTAATCCTCTCTTCCCTTCCCCTTTCTTCTCAGCTCATCAGTATTTTTTCTTTTTTCCAGTTTATCATGTGGCCAGGAAGCGCTTCGAGCTCACCTGATACTCGGGATTCTATTTTTAAGGACTTGTATAACCTTTTAGGGCACCCTCCTAGTCCTGCGGAGTTATACGGGTATATGACGGGTACCCTAAACACCCCCCAGGAGTCAGTACTATAGACTCCAAACCAACCCACACCAGTTGAGATCACCCCAGCGGAGTCAGCACAGCCTAACCGGCTACACAGCGCAGGCCCATCTCCCATGCCGTCTCATGCCCCTTCCCCCATGTCGTCTTACGCCCCTTCTCCCATGCCGTCTTTTGCCCCTTTCCCCATGCCGTCAGGAGGTCCTTCTGTCTCGCAGAGCCATTGGCGTACTCCTGTGCAGTCAAGACGTGCAGTCAAGACTCAGTTCTCTAGCTACGAGTGGTCAGCGTAGTCCCGTGCAATCTCTTGCTACGAGTGGCCAGTGTACTAGCTCGACACGACACAATAGCAGGGAGAGTGGTGGGGGATGCATGGCATAGTGCTTTGGGAGGGGTGGCAGTGGGGACAATGATGATTCAGATGATTTAGACATGCCTCCGGGTGATGGTACGATATTCTATGACATCACTCAGACAGGAGGCATATTGATGGATGCGTGGGGGAAGGACATCATGGCCTTCATGCGCTCTGTAATTACTAACAATTACAGAGATTGCTTTATCCACTTCAAAGACCAGCCAAAGAAATTGGCTGATGAGATGCTCGCTGCTGTTTGCTCTAGGTATCCTAAAACCCCCATTGCCAGTTCACAGATAAATGGGCCAAGTCAAAGATTGTTATGATACTTGGCAATAAAAGATCTTCGCTGAAGAGGCAGGCACTAGCGGAGCTTGCCAGGCTCGAGGGAGGTCAACCACCAAGGGGACCGCCCCACACCGCTCACAAGCGTGAGTGGAAGAAAGCAACGAAATCAGCGAGGGAGGACCCCAGTGTGCAGCATGTGGAGGCACGAAGTATCCAGATGGAGCAATATGGAAGCGTACATTTTGGAGCAGGGGGTGTTGAATCATGGGAGGCCCAATTTGTAAGTATCGATCTCAAACTATATTGCTTATGTAGTTTATTAGGAGGTTGTTTCTTTGTACTAATCCCTCCGCAAATTGTGTCGTCTTGCAACTTGAGATCGTGGGCAGATACCCTACTCCTATCGAGACAACCTACCACCGCCACCATCGCAGAGGAGATACATGGAGGCACTTCTATGATGACGGGTTGATTACTGAGGAGCAGTATATCCAGGCTACTGGAATGGCCCTCGAGGTATTTGAAAGTAATTAAATAATGTCAATATTATAAGTAAAGATTTGATTTTTCATACATTGATATATGTTTTCCCTTGTTTATAGGCCTGTGCACAAGACGACGAGGAAGAATACGAGGAAGGAGGTGCAGAAGGGAGCGCAGAAGGGAGCATGGAAGGCAATGAGGACTAGTCGTAGAAGTAGTGCTAGCTACTCTTTTTTGTACTTAAAGCCACTGGCTCGGCTTCGTGCCTCTTGTATATACACTCCTCTTATTTTTTGTAGTTGAAGCCACATGACATGGCTTAGCTTCCTTATTTTTTGTACTTGAAGCCACATGACGTGGCTTAGCTTCGTGCTATATGTACATACAAGCACTTTTTGAGCTTTCAATTTTATTGCATTTTGGAGTTGTAATGTTTTATTTGGAATTGTAATTAAAATGCGGTTGGCTGTAAGAATTGGATTACACAATGTGAAAATGGGATTCTTGTAACTATATAGCATACACAACATACACAACATTCTATAAATTAAAAAATATATATTATAAAGCGTGTCTATCAGTGCGTCTATAAATGTGTCTATATACGCATCTGTCTGTTCGACAAGCGTCTATTTTTGCATCTATAAACGCGTTTATAAGAGCGTCTGTTTAAGCATCTAAATGTGTGTCTATATGCGCGTATGTCTGCTATATAGACACACTATTAGACACGGGTCTCCATACGCTAAAATAGATGCACCCGTAAGTTTTTTTTAAGTTCAGTAAACGTGTCTGTGTGCATGTCTATGGGTGCTTTGTCTTATTGTGAGATCTATGCTTACAATTGGGCCTCCCATGATGCAATACCCACTGCTCCAAAATGCATGTTTCCATATCACTCCATTTGGATCCTTCGTGCCTCCACATGCTGCAGGCTGGGGTCCCCCTTCGCTGCCTTCATCGCTTTCTTCCACTCGTGCTTATGAGCAGTGTCGGGCTGGTCCCTTGGTGGTTGACCTCCCTCTCTCCTAGAAATCTTAGCTTGTGCCTGCCTCTTAAGCAAAAATCTCTTATTGGCAAGTATAATGATAATCTTTGACTTTGCCCATTTCTCTGTGAACTCAACACAAGACTCAACATTGCAAGGATTGGGATACCTAGAGCATATAGCATTGATGGTATCATCAGCCAAACTTTTTTTTTGCTCTTTGAATGGAATAAAACAATCTCTGTAGTTATTAGAAACTACTGAGTACATGAAGGCCATGATGTCCTTCCCCCGTGCATCCATCAAGATGCTGCCTATCATAGTGATGTCACAGAAGATTGTACCATCACCCTTTGGCATTTCTGCATCATCTGAATCCTTCTCGCCCCGACCATTACCCTCAAAGAACTATGCCATGCATACCCAAGAGCTCTCCCTACTACTACGCCTATTGCCTTATCATGATGATGAGCTAGTATGAGGGGCACTCACCTCTGGAGAAGGGACTCTCGACTAAACGGGATAACACTGGTGGCTTTGCGAGGTAGAAGGGCCTCCTCACTGCAAGGGAGAAGAGACTCTAGACTATCGCCGTAGGGGAGAAGGTCTTCCAGACTGTAGGGGAGAAGGGACTCCTGATGATTAGGGAGAAAGATGGCAGCTCTGCCACCTGCTGGGCTATCTCAAATCCATAGGAGTAATCTCAGCTGGTGTGGGTATGGGGTGGTTTGGAGTCTGTATTGCCTACTCATGGGGGGTGTTTTGAGTGCTGTCGTCTATGTGTATAACTTTTGTGGAGTGGGAGGGTGCCCAAAATGTTATATAACTATTGTAATACGACATCTCAAAGATCAGGAAAGGCTCTTGAAGAGCTTCTTGGTCACATGATGAACTACAAAAAGAAGAGAAGAAGATTCCATATGCATGTATTAAAAGAGTTATGCAATCCGTGATTTCCATCATGCATGCCCTCTTTCTTTATCCCGTCCTCATGCTGCAGTCCAATTTCCCTCATGCAATCCCTTATTTCCATCATTCATGCAATCCCTTTTTTCCTCATTAATGGTTCAGGCATTGAAAATTCGACTTAAACATGCATGCAAGGGAAAGGAGAAAGGAAATATTAATAAAGAGAAGAGAAAGAGAAGGAAGAATGGAAGGAGAAGGGGGATGGGAGAATGGAAGGAGAAGGGAGAATGGATTAAGGAGAAGGGAGATGGGAAGGGGAAGGGGAAGGGGAAGGGGAAGGGAAGGAGAAGGAGAAGGAGAAGGAGAAGCAGAAGCAGAAGCAGAAGCAAAGGTCAGGTTCTGTATTGTCAGAGTGTGTCTATAGGCACGGCTACATTGTTTATCCAAAATTTTGATGCACTGTTAGACATGCTTCAATAGACAAATCTGGACAAAAAGCTGACAACGACAAATGCTCGACACCAAAAAGAACAAAAGTACCCAAAAACATTCTTTTCTGCATGTGACAAAGGATGAATCTGAAGAGAACAACTTTCAGAGTGTACAAGAAGCATCATAGATTGAGAAAGAAGACCAACTGATAAGAGACTTACCTTGGATAGAGGTATGAAAAGCTTCTTGTCTTTCTTCAAAGCTTCCTCTCCTTCTTCTCTTGTGGCTTCCTTCTTCACCCTCCTCTTGTATGCTTGGGGATGAGTGTGTATGCCTGGAGATGAGTGTGGGTGCCTGGAGCTAAGTGTGTATGCTTGGAGATGAGTGTATTGAAAGGTTTGCAAGTGCAGTGGAGTTTGAAAATAAGCAAAATGTAGGTTTAAAAACCATTCCGTGCATCTAAAAGCATGTCTAACAGTGCATCTACACTGTGTTTTAGACACGCCTATAGATGCATTCCATAGCACAGACAAGCTTTTAGAGTTTTCTCATTAAATTTGCAAGCACAAACACATTTTTTGGGTTGTTTATTTGTAGGATGTCTTCATCTTCAAAAGTACCACCAGTGAGGATGAATTCCTCCGTATCCACCATCAAAAAATGTGGTTGGAGCAAAAGTTCAAATGTATGTGTGATCGATGTCGAGGAAACATGTATCGTGCACATAGAATTACACTTAATCACATCTCAAAGTACGAAGAATGGGATGTGACCATATCCATGGTAAGTGTTGAAGCATTGAGGTTGATTGAGATACCTATGGGTGTTCAAGTGTTTGATATATGAGACTTTTCTAATTTGATATAGGATGCAATGCCACACCCACATAGGTTTCCCTATGCTCATCGTGAGGAGGTGATATGAGGTGGGATCTTCAGAAGGGACCGCTATGGATGCATGGAGTGATGGTGATAGTAGCACTCCACCATTACCTCATGAGGTCGTGGAGGAGTAGGAGGTGTTCGATGATATGGTGTGAGATTTATTTTCCCATCAGTCCTCAGGTAGGGATGATAGCATGGAGCAGGATGATATTTTTACTACAGCATCGACACCAATGTTTGAGCGGTGCACATTCTCTATTCTACATGCCTCCCTTGAGTTACTAAACTTACAGACCATCTATGGATGGAGCAATGCAAGTTTGAATGCATTACTCAAGTAAGATTTAATTTCTATTTGCAAACATGGTGAATTATGCTAGTGGGTCAATTACTGGAATACTTTTTCTCATTTATGGTCTTCATGTGCAAGCTATTGTCTAAAATGCTTCCAAGGGAGCATAAATTACTGACCTCAAGAGATATGGCAAGGCAACATGTGACCTCTCTTGGGGGGTTGGATTACAAGCACATCCATGCATGCGTAAATGATTGCATTCTATTTTGTGGACCACATAAGGAGGCAAGAGAGTGTCCTACTTGTGGTGAGGCAAGATGTAGAGAAGATATCAAAACGTTGGATGTGCCTCCTAAGGTTCTGTGACATTTTCCCATAATCCCTTGTATTCAACACATGTTCAAGCAAATCCTTTGCAGAGCTCATGTCATGGCATTCCTTCCATCGATCAACCGATGGCAAGTGGAGAACTCCCATAGACACTCCTACATGGAAGCATATTGAAGACACATGGCCAAGCTTCAAGGAAGAACCTAGTTCCCTTGGATTGGGTATGGATGGTGTGAACCCATTTGGTCTCAAAAGCACCTCTTACAGTGTATGGCCAGTGATATTGGTGGATTATAACCTTGCACCCTCTATGGCGATTAAGAAGATGAACTAAGAACCATCTTTTTTCAAAAAGGTAATGGAGGTGAGAGAGAGAGAGAGAGAGAGAGAGAGAGAGAGAGAGAGTATTGATAGATTTATCTCTCCATATGTTAAAGCTATATTTGCATCGTTTAAGACAAGCTACATTTTTAAAATCATCCAAACCATTATGATCTTATAGTTTGTAGATATTGGAGGCGAGAGAGAGAGAGAGAGAGAGGGAGAGAGAGAGAGAGAGGGAAAATATAATGGTGGACAGAAGTGAATTAAGTTTGTAGATGATTATATTATTGAGACAGAAGAACTAAAAGATAATGGAGGCGATGATGTGGTTGGACTAGTAATCATTAAATGTAAGCTACATTTTTAAAATCATCCAAACCATTATGATCTTATAGTTTCTAGATGATTACATTATTGAGACGGAAGAACTAAAAGATAATAGAGGTGAGAGAGAGAAAGAGAGAGGGAGAGAGAGAGAGAGGGAAAATATATTTATGGACAGAAGTGAATTAAGTTAGTGTATTAGTTAGAGACAAGGCGATGATGTGGTTGGACCCTCAGTGATCTAATCAACCTCTCAAGGAGAGTAAAGGATTCTGTATGTTTCATGTCATGTGCATTATAGCCATGAGAACTAACCTCCAGAGGTGAGGCGATTGGATATCAGTAATCATTAAATGTAATTCTATGTTTCCTAGGAGCATCTTGATGACCTGGCAATATGTCTAGAGATAAGCTTGCACCCTCTACCCTAAGTGATCTAATCTAACCTTCATTTTGAGAAGATAGCCTTGCTTCTCAATGAGAGTAAAGCATCAAATATGTTTCATGTCATGTGGACTATAGCCATGAGAACGAAGCTCGAGACGTGAGGCGATTGAATGATAGGTGGGGCTACACCGAGAGAGAGAGAGAGAGAGAGAGAGAGAGAGAGAGAGAGGGGACGAAAGAATATAATGGTAGGGCAGAAGTGAAATAAGACAAGGCCATGATGTGGTTGGACCAGTAATCATTAAATGTGATTGTATCTTTTGTAGGAGCATCTTGATGACCTGGCAATATGTCTAGAGATAAGCTTGCACCCTCTACCCTAAGTGATCTAATCTAACCTTCATTTTGAGAAGCTAGCCTTGCTTCTGAATGAGAGTAAAGCATCAAATATGTTTCATGTCATGTGGACTATAGCCATGAGAACTAAGCTTGAGATGTGAGGCGATTGGATGATAGGTGGGGCTACATCGAGAGAGAGAGAGAGAGAGAGAGAGAGAGAGAGAGAGAGAGAGAGAGAGAGAGAGGGGACGAAAAAATATAATGGTAGGCCAGAAGTGAAAAATGACAAGGCCATGATGTGTTTGGACCAGTAATCATTAAATTTATTTGTATTTTTCTTAGGAGCATCGAGCTGGCAGTATGTCTAGAGATAAGCCAGCATCCTCTTCCCTAAGTTATCTAATCTAACCTCTTTTAGAAGTTAGCCTTGCTTCTCAAGGAGAGTAAAGGATTAAGTGTGTTTCATGTCATGTGCTTTATAGCCATGAGAACTAAGCCTGAGAGGTGAGGCGATTGGATGATAGATGGGGCTACACACACACACACAGAGCAAAATATAATGGTGGATAGAAGTGAAATAAGTCCATGATGTGGTTGGATACGAAAGCTCCAAATCAATTGTATCTTCCCCAGGAGCACCTTGATGAACTAAGAACCATCTTTTTTCAAAAAGGTAATGCATGCGAGAGAGAGAGAGAGAGAGAGAGAGAGAGAGAGAGAGAGAGAGAGAGAATTGACGGATTTATCTCTCCATATGTTAAAGCTATATTTGCATCGTTTAAGACAAGGTACATTTTTAAAATCATCCAAACCATTATGATCTTATAGTTTGTAGATAATGGAGGCGAGAGAGAGAGAGAGGGAAAATATAATGGTGGACAGAAGTGAATTAAGTTTGTAGATGATTATATTATTGAGATGGAAGAACTAAAAGATAATGGAGGCGATGATGTGGTTGGACCAGTAATCATTAAATGTAAGCTACATTTTTAAAATTATCCAAACCATTATGATCTTATAGTTTCTAGATGATTATATTATTGAGACGGAAGAACTAAAAGATAATAGAGGCGAGAGAGAGAGAGAGAGGAAGAGAGAGAGAGAGAGGGAAAATATATTGATGGACAGAAGTGAATTAAGTTAGTGTATTAGTTAGAGACAAGGCGATGATGTGGTTGGACCCTAAGTGATCTAATCAACCTCTCAACGAGAGTAAAGGATTATATATGTTTCATGTCATGTGCATTATAGCCATGAGAACTAACCTCCATAGGTGAGGCGATTGGATATAAGTAATCATTAAATGTAATTGTATCTTTGCTAGGAGCATATCCGTTTTGAGAAGCTAGCCTTGCTTCTCAATGAGAGTAAAGCATCAAATATGTTTCATGTCATGTGGACTATTGCCATGAGAACTAAGCTTGAGACGTGAGGAGATTGGATGATAGGTGGGGCTACACCGAGAGAGAGAGAGAGAGAGAGAGAGAAAGAGAGAGAGGGGGGGGGGACGAAAAAATATAATGGTAGGCCAGAAGTGAAATAAGACAAGGCCATGATGTGTTTGGACAAGTAATCATTAAAGGTATTTGTATTTTTCTTAGGAGCATCGAGCTGGCAGTATGTCTAGAGATAAGCCAGCATCCTCTTCCCTAAGTGATCTAATCTAACCTCTTTCAGAAATCAGCCTTGCTTCTCAAGGAGAGTAAAGGATTAAGTGTGTTTCACATCATGTGCTTTATAGCCATGAGAACTAAGCTCGAGAGGTGAGGCGATTGGATGATAGATGGGGCTACACACACACACACACACACACACATACACACAGAGCAAAATATAATGGTGGACAGAAGTGAAATAAGTCCATGATGTGGTTGGATACGAAAGCTCCAAAGTTAATTGTATCTTTCCCAGGAGCACCTTGATGAACTAAGAACCATCTTTTTTCAAAAACGTAATGGAGGCGAGAGAGAGAGAGAGAGAGAGAGAGAGAGAGTATTGATGGATTTATCTCTCCATATGTTAAAGCTATATTTGCATCATTTAAGACAAGCTACATTTTTAAAATCATCCAAACCATTATGATCTTATAGTTTGTAGATAATGGAGGCGAGAGAGAGAGAGAGAGAGAGGGAGAGAGAGAGAGAGGGAAAATATAATGGTGGACAGAAGTGAATTAAGTTTGTAGATGATTATATTATTGAGACGGAAGAACTAAAAGATAATGGAGGCGATGATGTGGTTGGACCAGTAATCATTAGATGTAAGCTACATTTTTAAAATCATCCAAACCATTATGATCTTATAGTTTCTGGATGATTATATTATTGAGAAGGAAGAACTAAAAGATAATAGAGGCGAGAGAGAGAGAGAGAGGGAGAGAGAGAGAGAGGGAAAATATAATGGTAGGCCAGAAGTGAAATAAGACAAGGCCATGATGTGTTTCAGTAAACATTAAAGGTATTTGTATTTTTCTTAGGAGCATCGAGCTGGCAGTATGTCTAGAGATAAGCGAGCATCCTCTTCCCTAAGTGATCTAATCTAACCTCTTTCAAAAGTTAGCCTTGCTTCTCAAGGAGAGTAAAGGATTAAGTGTGTTTCACATCATGTGCTTTATAGCCATGAGAACTAAGCTCGAGAGGTGAGGCGATTGGATGATAAATGGGGCTACACACACACACACAGCAAAATATAATGGTGGACAAAAGTGAAATAAGTCCATGATGTGGTTGGATACAAAAGCTCCAAAGTTAATTGTATCTTTCCCAGGAGCACCTTGATGAACTAAGAACCATCTTTTTTCAAAAACATAATGGAGGCGAGAGAGAGAGAGAGAGAGAGAGAGAGAGAGAGAGAGAGAGAGTATTGATGGATTTATCTCTCCATATGTTAAAGCTATATTTGCATCGTTTAAGACAAGCTACATTTTTAAAATCATCCAAACCATTATGATCTTATAGTTTCTAGATGATTATATTATTGAGACGGAAGAATTAAAAGATAATAGAGGCACGAGAGAGAGAGAGAGAGAGGGAGGGAGAGAGAGAGGGAAAATATATTGATGGACAGAAGGGAATTAAGTTAGTGTATTAGTTAGAGACAAGGCGATGATGTGGTTGGACCCTAAGTGATCTAATCAACCTCTCAACGAGAGTAAAGGATTATGTATGTTTCATGTCATGTGCATTATAGCCATGAGAACTAACCTCCAGAGGTGAGGCGATTGGATATCAATAATCATTAAATGTAATTGTATCTTTCCTAGGAGCATCCTGATGACCTGGCAATATGTCTAGAGATAAGCTTGCACACTCTACCCTAAGTGATCTAATCTAACCTTCGTTTTGAGAAGCTAGCCTTGCTTCTCAATGAGAGTAAACCATCAAATATGTTTCATGTCATGTGGACTATAGCCATGAGAACTAAGCTTGAGACATGAGGCGATTGGATGATAGGTGGGGCTACACCAAGAGAGAGAGAGAGAGAGAGAGAGAGAGAGAGAGAGGATGAAAGAATATAATGGTAGGGCAGAAGTGAAATAAGAAATTGCCATGATGTGGTTGGACCAGTAATCATTAAATGTGATTGTATCTTTTGTAGGAGCATCTTGATGACCTGGCAATATGTCTAGAGATAAGCTTGCACCCTCTACCCTAAGTGATCTAATCTAACCTTCGTTTTGAGAAGCTAGCCTTGCTTCTCAATGAGAGTAAAGCATCAAATATGTTTCATGTCATGTGGACTATAGCCATGAGAACTAAGCTCGAGACGTGAGGCGATTGGATAATAGGTGGGGCTACACCAAGAGAGAGAGATAGAGGGGACGAAAAAATGTGATGGTAGGCTAGAAGTGGAATAAGACAAGGCCATGATGTGTTTGGACCAGTAATCATTAAAGGTATTTGTATTTTTCTTAGGAGCATCGAGCTGGCAGTATGTCTAGAGCAATCTTTGGGTATCTACCTCCTATGCCAATTGATTTCTGATCATGTTTGTTTTTGTTCTATGGAATCTGTGTGATCCAATTATACAATTGAGCCAATACATACTTGAAAAGGTTTTTGTATTTTGTTTTGGATGCAGCTCCAGAAATGGCTTCTACCGTTGTTCCAAATCTTGTGGAGTCGGGTTTCCATGGGCGACAAAGCCTTCGAGCAATGAATCGAGCTGCAAGGGTGGAGGGCTCTGCAATTTCTGACATTGTGTTGTCATCTTTTCGTGAGCGAGATAGCCTTCATGTGATAAATCAAGTTTTTGCAAGGGCGGAGACTTCAACCCATGGAGCAAATCACGGTCCCAAGTTGCCTTCAAAGCGTTTTAAGTCTAGCCGCAAACGTCGCACTGCTAATATAATGAAACGACTTAGAAGGGGGAGAGATTCAACCCATGCAACTGAGCATTCAAGTCATTACAATCTTTTAAAGTCCATTCAAGCCATGTGCGAGAATAATAAGGATGCATGTGCCATGAACACACGATATTTGGGCTCTTTATGGGGTGAAATCCATTCAGATGGTGCTGCAGTAATAGCGCAGGGCATGGCAGAATTCCCTGGAACTCTCATTGCAAGGATTTCTCAAATTGAGAATAGCGTTAAGGACTCTAATCAATGGATGCAACAGATTTTGGGGAGAGGTGGAGAAGGGGTAGTTGTATGTGAGAATGGGTGTAGACTACAAGTTGATAAGCTGAAAGAACAAGTTCATCTACTATCCACTGAGGTGTCAATGTTCACAGTTGGTTTAAATAGGCTAACTACTTTGATGACTAGGATGAGACGTAAACTAGAGCAGGTCACAACCCGTGACAATTAAGAGACTCCTGAGACTTTTATGTCACTTTTTGTACTAGAATCCCAAATGCTTCTATGGGATTCATGTACTTGGGTTGCCCTTATGTTATTTGGCAAGACAAGTTTGACTCCTGAGACTTTTATGTCACTTTTTGTACTAGAATCCCAAATGCTTCTATGGGATTCATGTACTTGGGTTGCCCTTATGTTATTTGGCAAGACAATTTTTTGCAAATGATTATATTTACTTTCATTTGACGTATATATGGCAATTGAAGCTAATTTAATTCAATATTTGAATTGCCCATTGTTCCTTCCCATTTTCATTTTATTTAAGATATACTCAAATATTTGTAATTTTTTTGCATCATGTATTCGCATAAATGCTGATGCAATGCTTATACTTTTTTATTTTAAAATATTCATTCATATACACATCGTTTCTTGAGATAGTCAACTTTGAGTTTTTTAGATATGTTAGCTTTGGTTTTTATGTTTCAAATGATGGTTGCACATATGGTATTGTATTTTGCTCATATGTTGAAAAAATATGAGCATTACTCTTACCAAAGATAGTGACACACTGAAACTTGGTCATGGGACACTATGAGTTCAATGCATAGATGGTCCGCTCTCAATTTTAGATAGATGGGAAAGGGATGGCTTTGCTAATTAACCTTGCTTCTTGCTTTTCTAAATTATTTTCTTCCTTAGGGCACATTGGTTGAGATCCATCAATTTTGTCATGGTTAGGGATGATGCATAAGTTATTTGATTAAGCTATTTTTCCCTTTGAGGAATAGATATTTATGTAGTTGGTTGAGTGGATACAGAAGATGGCAAGACAAATAGAAGAGAGGCTACATTCAATATGTTCTCATAGGAGAAGATTGTTGGATTCAACGTGGGTGGCCCGTCGTGCTTATGATATACAAAGAACAAGGTCTAAAACACAAGGTGCTAGAAGCATGAGGGTGGCTGTGGAATCTATGGGTGTAGAAGTAGGAGTTTGCAGTTAACATAATCAAATACATGGATGCAGGAATGTAGTGTGCATTGTGGCTGAAAATACAATGGACCTCAATACTTCAGTAATAGTAGGTAGAGTGCATCGACATGCTTCAGTGATAGGTATACCTACTCAAATGGATTCAAAGCGGGCGGCCCGTCGTAGTTATGCTATACAAAGAACAAGGTCGAAAACACAAGGAGTTAGAAGCGTGAGGGTGGCTGTGGAATCTATGGATGTAGAAGACAGCCTTTGCAGATAACAGGACCAAATGCATGGGCACAGTAATGTAGCGTGCATTGCTGAAAATACAATGGACGTCAATACTTTACCAATTGTAGATAATGAGCATGAACATGCTCCAGTAATAGGTACAACTACTCAAATGGATTCACTGCGGGTGGCCCGTCGCGTTTATGCTATACAAAGAACAAGGTCGAGAACACAAGTTGCTAGAAGCGTGAGGGTGGTAGTGGAATCTATGGATGTAGAAGTTGGCCTATGCAGACAACAGAATCAAATGCATGGGCATAGTAATGTAGCATGCACTGCTGAAAATACAATGGACCTCCATACTTCACCAATAGTACGTAATGAGCATGTACAATTACTCAAATGGATGCAACCAGGGATGCTACTCATTTAAGAGCCCGAAGGCATGTTGTTTACAACAGGGCTGTGATTTTGGGTGCGGGAGCCTCTCTATCTTGCATACTTTTCCGTTAAGGGAAAATGTAGAGCATCCATCTTTGTATCCATTGGTCTTCAATGCTCCTTCTCTTCATGCACTCGGATCCATGGATCATACATGCAGCTTTTGCCAGGCTCAACTATGGAAACAAGAGACGCGAATGCATATGCATCAAGTTGTTGGCAAGCACTATTGCAAAGTTGGTCGTGTGTCATTGTTGTCGTTAGAAGAACCACCAAAGATTTTGAGAGTTCTACTGCACGGACATGATGCTAGAAGCAGACTGTTTAAGAAAAACATTAGGGCTTATAATAGTGCCATGGCATTTGTTTCATTGGGAGCCCATGTTGATCAAATGTTTCGTGGGAATGGGGGTATACAAAACTTTCGGGTCCATGGTAGTGTGTATCATCGGGTTGGAAATTTGTTGTTCGATGAGGCTAGGCAAGAGATGCCACGTTTTGCACAGTTGTACGTGTATGACACTGATCATGAACTAGAACACCATTTACATGGGATGCATGGTTTGGATCCAGGCATTTTCGAGTTGTTGCAGAGGATGATGCACGAGTGCAATCCATATGCCAGTGCATTGATGGCTATTGGGCAAGTGCTAAGAACAAATCCATATTTGTGAGAGACACTCCACCTCAAGGCAGTACTTGGCTCCTATGGCTAGCGAGGTTGCTGCAATCATGCCAGGACAAGGGGATGACTTTGATATTGGAAATCGAGACATTCAGATTTTTAGCCACAATGGGTTTGTGCATAGAATATCTAATTTGCACCGATCATACATGCCTCTCATGTATGTTCTTTTGTTCCCTCGGGGGGAAGATGGTTGGCATCCATATATCCCATATAGTGATATTCCTAATCACACACCATTGCACGAGATACGTGGACAGAGTTGTGTCACCCAGAGACAATACTACGCATATCGTTTGCAAGTGAGGTATGATACAAATGCATGTCTTTTTGTGTGGGGGTAGATTGCTACAGCAATACATGGTTGATGCCTACAGTAGCATGGAAGAGTCCAGGTTGGTGTGGATATGAAACAACCAAGCTTCCCTACACGCTGAAGTCTATCAAGGGTTGATGGACATGGTGAATACAGCTGATGGGACACGTACTGTGCTTGGCAATGTTGTAGGGCATAGGGTGGTGTTGCCTTCTTCTCTTACAGGAGGGCCTCGGTATATGTGCCAGCTATACCAAGATTCTATGGCAATTGTTAGGAAAAGGGGCAAACCTGATTTATTCATAACATTCACCTGTAATCCCAAATGGCCTGAAATATCTATAGCATTTTTGCCGGGGCAAACTGCGCAAGACCGTTCAGATTTGACAGCTCGTGTGTTTTTCCAAAAGCATAAGGACATGATGCAGTCAATTACAAAACATAATTTGTTTGGGAAGGTGGCTGGATATGTGAGTGTCATAGAGTTTCAAAAGAGAGGTCTGCCACACTCACACATGTTGTTGATATTAGAAAGTGGTTTCAAACCCATGGAGATCGGTCACTATGACCAATTAGTATGTGCGGAGTTGCCAAATAAGGCAATGTTCCTGGAGTTGCATGATATTATTGGGCAATGTAATGTCCATGGTCCGTGTGGTGCGCTAAATCCATCTACAACTTGCATGGTTGATGGAAAATGCATTCGTCATTATCCACGTGGATTCTCACATACGACTGTTGTTGGCGACGATGGCTATACAGTTTACATGCGTCGTGATGATGGTAGAAAGATACAAGTGAAAGGGGGTGTGATTGATAATCGTTGGATTGTGCCATTTAATCCTTTCCTCTCTGTGAAGTACAAGGCACACATAAATGTTGAAATATGCTCCACAATCACTGAGTTAAGTATTTGTATAAATATGTGTACAAAGGTCATGACAGAGCCATTATCAAGATGCAGCTAAATAATGCAGGAGAGCAAGGGCATTTGCACAACATAGTTGACGGTGGCATTGATGAGATTAGTAGTTACTTAGATGCACATTACGTGTCAGCATCAGAAGCATGTTGGCAGATTTATGAGTATGCCACGCACGATGAAAAACCCGATGTGCAAAGATTGCAGGTTCATCTTCCGATGTGCAATAACGTCATCTTTCGAGATGATGATGATTTGCAAAATGTTGTAGGTAGGGAACAAAATCAAAAGACCACCCTCACAGAATGGTTCACTTATAATTAGTTGCAATATGATGCAAGCAACTTGCTGTATGGTGACTTGCCATACAAGTTGGTTTGGAACAAAACCAGTAAGCGGTGGACTAGAAGACAAAAGGGGAATACCATCGGTCAGATGTACAATATTTCCCCCTCAGCTGGTGAGCTCTACTTCATGCGTATGCTTCTTAATGTGTGCACGGGATGCAAGTGTGAAGATAGTGGGAGAGAGGGAAGGAGTCTCACTTGCGGCTTTCTCACACACACAATGGGGGAATACACACAAAGGTGGAGGCTGAAAACAGTTTTTCTCTTCTTAGTTGTGAAAGCCAAAAGAACTCTAGTACAAAGAAATAGAAGAACCCTATATGTGGGTCTCAAACCAAACTCAACTAACTAAGGTGGCATACTAACTGAGCCACAAACTAGAGTAGATAAGGATAGCTGTCATCCAGCTATTATTCGTGGGCGGTGTACCAACCGCATCTGTAGCTAACAAGTCGGTGACATAAATGCACAACGGTCACCCTGGCATATCGCGAGTGGAGCTCGATATCTCAACACTCCCCCTCGAGCTCAATCCCAATTCCTCGGGGGGGTTACTCCTCATATGTAACCTTATCACGTGAGTTCAACAGAAGGATATTTTCTATTTCTAAAATTTACAGAAATAAATATACATAAGGGACTATTTAAAATAGTTTTGGAAAATTTTTACAGATTTGTATAGAAAAGGGGTACATTTTATTAATGAAAAAATTTACAGATAAGGGATTTTAAATATAGGCCTTGCACGCACGTGATATAGAGGGTTTATACATAGTGACCCCCCCGAGCCCAATTCCTGCACACCAAGCAGGTCTCTGAACTTGCGCAGCTTCTCTGTGCCCAATGCTTTCGTGAATATATCAGCTACCTGATCCTCTGTGCTGACATAAACTAGATCAATAAGACCTAGTAAAACCTTCTCCCGCACATAGTGATAATGCACCTCAATGTGCTTTGTTCTAGCATGATAGATTGGGTTATTTGCCAAGTGTATACTGCTCATGTTGTCATAATAAATGACAACTGGCACATCTGTAGACTGATGCATATCATAAAGTAGCTTATGCAACCAAGCTACCTCACATGCAGCCATTGCTGCACCCCTGTACTCAGCCTCTGTGCTCGACAAGGCAATTGTAGGCTGTTTCTTGCTGCTCCAAGTGACTGCAGCACTCCCAAAAGAGAACACATATCCACTAGTAGATCGTCTATCAGAAGTACTACCAGCCCAATCAGCATCAGTGTATCCATGTAACTGTATCTAAACCCTAGCCTCATAAAATAGTCCATACTGCAATGTGGACTTCACATACCTCAGTATGCGTCTAGCCGCATCCAAATGCGGTTTCCTTGGAGCCTGCATAAACTGACTTACTAATCCAACAGCATAGCTTAAATCTGGCCTGGTAATAGTCATATAAATCAAACTTCCTATTATGCACCTGTACATAGTAGGGTCTTCCAGAAGTTCACCTGCATCTGTGCTCAGCTTCACATTCTGCTCCAAAGGAATTGAAATAGGCTTACAGCCTGTCATCCCATATTTGGACAACATGTCCAATCCATACTGCCTCTGCAAGAGCTATATCCCACTTGGTGATCTAATCACCTCAATGCCCAAGAAATAATGCAGCTCTCCCAAATCCTTCATCTCAAACTTTTGCTTCAATAGCATTTTCACATGAAGGATATCTTCATCACTATCACTTGTGATGATCAAATCATCAACATAAATGACAAGCAGCATGATCCCTTTCTCTGTTTTTCTCACATAGAGTGAGAAATCTGCCTTGGAAATCTGAAAGCCAATATGACAAGATACTGTCCTATCTTGTCAGACCATGCTCTAGGTGCTTGCTTCAAGCCATACAAGGCTTTCTTCAACCTGCAAACAAACTCAGGATGAATAGCATGAACATAACCTATTGGCTGCTCCATAAAGACCTCTTCTTGCAAATCACCATGCAACAAGGCATTCTTTACATCCATCTGATGTAAAGACCATCCCTTTGATGCAGCCATAGCAATGATTGCTCTTACAGTTGCCATCCTTGCAACCGGACTGAATGTTTCTTCATAATCAATGCCATATGTTTGTGCATACCCGTTGACAACTAATCTTGCCTTGTATCTATTCACAGAACCATCTGCATTGTGCTTGATCTTATAAACCCACTTACAGCCAATTGCATTCTTGTTTTTAGGCAAAGGCACCAATTCCCATGTAGCATTGGCTTCCAAGGCATCCATTTCTTCATCCATGGCTTTCTCCCATTTTTCATTTTCCATGGCTTGCTCAAAGGAAGTGGGTTCTGGTTCCTGTATCACTTTGACCATATAGGCATAGTGAATGGCTATAAATCCATCATATTTCAGCCTATCCACAGGATACCTAGCTCTGGTAGACTTGTGCAAAATAGGCTCACTTCTAGGTGCTCTCAAAACATCCCTGGTCTTCCTTACTCTAGGTGTAACAACAGAAGGAATACCCAACTCATCATCAATGCTCTGTTCTGAGCCACTGGATTCACCATCCACATAAGAGTGACCTGCATTCACATCAAACATTGGCTGATCTACCTTCTTTTTTCCTTTTCGTGATACCTGCATACCACTATTTGCATTGCTTTGAGGAGATTCTCCTGATCTCAATGTGCCTATCCATGGCGAAGTATGTGAACCACTGCTAGAGGACACTGCAGGTCCACTGATATTTTGTGATTGCTGTTGTGAATTCTGTGCAGCATTACCATTTTGTGCATCTACATCAATCATCACATTTACTGGTTTATACCAGGTGCTCATCTCATAAAAAACAACATCTCTACTCACTGTAAACTTACGAGAAGAAGGGTTATAGCATCTATACCCTTTCTGCTGCAAAGAATAACTAATAAAGACGCACTTCTCAGCTTTTGGATCCAACTTGGACCTCAACTCATCTGGCACATGGACATAGGCAATGCAACAAAAAATTTTCAAATGAGAAATGTCTGGTTTTCTACCAGTATACATCTCCTCTGGCGTCATGCCATGTATTGCTGCAGTGGGAGTCCTGTTCATTATGTAAACTACTGTAGCAACTGCTTCAGCCCAAGAATAATCTAGTAGATCTTTTTCATTTAGCATGGCCCGAGATACCTCTCCAATATGCCTGTTTTTCCTTTCTGCAAGTCCATTTTGCTGTGGGGTATGATTGCATGAGTATTGCTGCTTTATGCCATGCTCCTGCAGGAACCTTGCAAACTCATTTGAGAGGTACTCTCCCCCTCCATCTGACCTTAGGCATTTTATTTGCAGGCCTGTTTCTTTTTCAACCATAGCATTAAAAGCTTTGAAGTGCCCAAATACTTCACTTTTCTTTTTCATAAAGTACACCCAAAGTTTTATGCTAAAGTCATCAATAAATGTGACAAAATAGTGACAGCCTCCAATAGATGTAGCTTTAGTAGTCCACACATCAGAGTGGATTAATTCCAATGGCTTTTTACTCTCTTGAACATGCCTAGGAAATGGTTTCCTTGCTTGTTTTCCAAATTGACAGGCTTCACAAACCTTATGCATTTCTGCAACCTTGAATTTAGGCAATCCTGCAACAATATTTTGGGCTTGCATTGATTTAAGTCACTATATATTAACATGACCAATGCGTTTATGCCAGATATCAATATCTGCAACTACACCGGTCCCATGTGCAAACATTGCTGCACTCAATTCAGGCATGTCCGCATCCAACGTAAACATCATGCCTTTCTTCTTTCCTTTTGCTATCAAGCAACCGTTATTTTTCATATCCTCAATAAAGCATCCATGAGGATTAAATCTGACCTGCAAGCCCTGCTCAACCATTTGACCAACAGAAACCAGGTTCTTGGTGATGTTCGGGACATGAAATACATCTGACAGATATTTCTTTTTCTCATCCTGCGTAGACAAAGGAATTTTACCAATCTGCACAATAGGATGTGCAGTATCATCACCAATCTCCACAAATCCTGGTTTTTTCATTTTCCTTGCATCCTGCATCCACTCTGCATGACCTGTCATGTGGTTTGACGCACCTGAGTCAACATACCACACATCATTTTGTTCTTCTGCACTTGTCATAGAATTCGTCATGTGCTGCACCATAAATAGATGCTCATTTCTGTCATCACCCTATCTACTAGAAGATGCATAATTGCCTTGTTGCAATTTTCCATTCATAATGTCATTCTGCTTTTTGTAGCAGTCCTTAGCCATATGACCCATTTTACCACAACAGTAGTAGCATTCAACATTGTTGTTTGCATTTTGGCCTCTCTGCCATCCACCATGGCCTCTTTGGCTCCCCCTGCCTCTAGAGTTACCATGTCCTCCTCCATAGGACTGGTTTTCTTGAGTTTGTTGCATATTCTGATTTCTACCATGGCCTGTAGATCGGCCTTCTCTACCTATGCCTCTACCTCCTCCAGCATTTGAGTAGAAGATAGTTTCTTTTGAAGTTCCTCCTGAAGAAGATGCACCCCTATTTCTCTGCTCTTCAGAAATTAGAAGAGCAAACAGCCCTTCAAAATTAGGAAATTTTTCACGGACGGCAATGGATGTCCGAAACTGTGCATAATCCTTTCCTAGACCTTTCAAGGTCACAGAAACTAGATCATCATCCTCCACTGGCGACCCAATGGAAGCAAGTGCATCTGCAATTTTCTTCACCTTCATGTGGTAGTCATTTATGCTCAAATTTTCTCTCTGCACATTGTGCAACTCCTGTTTGAGCTGCATTTTCCTAGCTTGCGTATTTGTGCTGTACATTTTTGCCAAAGTATCCCATCCCTCCTTTGGCGTACATCCTGAATATGCACAATCATAGAATCCGAAATACTGTACTTTTCTGGCTCTCTCATGCCATCCTTTAAATGCCTGCATTTCCTGTTGATTGGGAACATTAGGAAGAACTGGTTCCTCTTCATTTCCTGTAATGAACTCCCAATAGCCTTTTCCCATAAGGAAATTCGTCATTCTAAACTTCCATGCCTGGAAGTTGTTCTTGTCAAGCTTTTCTGTGACAATCTGTGAAAAAGAATCAGACGCCATTACAGAACACTGCAAAATATTCTGTCACTACGAAAAACACAGCTTTTGCCTCACACGGGCAGATCTGGAAAACTGACGAAAGTGGTATTTGACCACACAGTCACTTCCTAGTGACGATTTTGCATCAACAGGCAACAAGCATGATTCTGCAACTCCCAATATCTCTGCACACAGGCATACGATGCAATTTTTGCGGCAACTTTTCACCGACCAACCGAGCAGTGGCCGCACATCAAAAACAGGGCCTTTTTCTGTGTGCCTGCGAAGAACTTTCACCTTCAAAAAGGGCCCCGAAATGGCCTCGAATTAGAAAAATAAAGTCACACCGCGTCTCAATCTGAGATAGTGTACTCTTGCACTTCTGGCTGTGCTACCTGCAGAGATTTGCTCCCAAACTCGAAATAGGAAAGCAACACTGGTCCTCTTACTAGGACACCGTGAACTTGGTTTGCTTTCTTGATCTCCTTACCACGAACAAGGCTCTGATACCATGTGAAGATAGTGGGAGAGAGGGAAGGAGTCTCACTTGCGGCTTTCTCACACACACAATGGGGGAATACACACAAAGGTGGAGGCTGAAAACAGTTTTCCTCTTCTTAGTTGTGAAAGCCAAAATAACTCTAGTACAAAGAAATAGAAGAACCCTATATGTGGGTCTCAAACCAAACTCAACTAACTAAGGTGGCATACTAACTGAGCCACAAAACTAGAGTAGATAAGGATAGCTGTCATCCAGCTATTATTCGTGGGCGGTGTACCAACCGCATCTGCAGCTAACAAGTCGGTGACATAAATGCACAACGGTCACCCTGGCATATCGCGAGTGGAGCTCGATATCTCAACAGCAAGTCCTTTGATGATCTACGTACTTTTGACAGTCAAGTGTACCCTACTTTCAAGGTAGCATGCATAGCACAGGGATTGCTGGAGAATGATGATGAATGGTTTGTGAGTATGCAAGAGGCTGTGTTTTATCAAAATAGTGCACATCTGAGACCCCTATTTGTCACAATATTGGTTTTTTGTGAGCCAATGTCTCCTCGTTTTTTGTGGGAAAAATTTTCCCCTGATCTTTCGAATGATTTTTTCAATATATTGGAATCAAGTATGGGGAATTTAATTGGTCGTTGTGAACTAGCGATAAAGAAGGTTGTATTGCACTTGGAGCACATTCTTCAACAACATGGGCGAAGGTTGGCTGAGTTTGACGGAATGCTTGTTGTAGATAGAACATTTTTGTCAGAAGCTGGAAATGACTTATTGCAAGAAGAAAGAATGTTTGATTGTGTGAAAGAAGCACAGACTGCCCATCAAATGGAAATGTCCTTGAATCACTGTCAACATGCTGCATTCGATCAGATTTTGGCAAGGGTCTATGGAGATGGTGGTGAGGTCTTTTTTCTCGATGGTATAGGAGGGTCTGGAAAGACCTTTCTCTACAATTGCTTGCTCTCTCAATTGCATGGGGAGGGGCTCATCGCTTTGGCATGTGCATCTTCTGGGATTGCTGCATTGCTACTAGCCAATTGCTACTAGCCAATGGACGCACGGCACACTCACTATTCAAGATACCGTTGGAGCTGGATGGTACTAGCAGTTGCAATATTAAGGGTAATAGTCAACTCGCAGATGTTTTAAAGATGGCTAGGCTGATAATATGGGATGAGGCACCCATGACTCACCGGTTTGCTTTCGAGGCACTAGACAGAACTTTGCGAGATATCATGTCCAATGAGCAACTTTTTGATGGGAAGGTGGTATTGTTGGGGGGGGATTTTAGGCAAGTCTTGCCAGTTGTTCCAAAGGCAGGACGAGAGGACATTGTCAATGCTACCTTATGCCACTCAAGGATTTGGGGTCACACTACAGTATTGAAGTTGACGCAGAATATGCGGGTCCTTCGGAATGGTGATAATTGTGCTGAGCAAGAGTTCATGCAATGGGTTCTGGACATTGGCAATGGGATAAATAGATGTATAAAAGAAGATACTATTGTGATTCCATCGCAGATGCTTTTAGAGACAAAGTCCATGAAAGGCCTCATTGGATGGGTGTATCGAGGGCTTGCAATTATTTTGGACTATGCACCATACTTTCGAGAGCGCACTATTCTTGCACCTCGAAACATCGAGGTTGATGCAATTAATGCTATGGCATTGAAGGCAATGCCCAGTGAGGAAAGGGAGTGCCTAAGTGCAGACTCAGTGGACAACTTAGGGGGAGATTCCTTTTTGTTTGTAGTCGAGTATTTGAACAGTCTTGATCTTGGTGGTGGATATCCCCCGCATCGGTTGGTTTTGGAAAGGAATGCTCCTATAATTTTGTTGCGCAATTTGAATCCTCGCCAGGGTTTGTGCAATGGGACACGGTTGATATGCAAAGAGTTTCACACAAAAGTGTTAGAGGCTGAAATCATTACTAGATGCTAGTGATAGAACATTTATTCCAAGGATAACATTCATTTCGACCAACCTTAAACTTCCATTCGACATGAGGAGATGACAATTTCCTATCCGATTGCCATTTGGCATGACAATCAATAAGTCACAAGGCCAAACATTGTCAGTTTTGGGGCTGTACTTGGCGACACTGGTATTCAGTCATGGCCAATTATATGTGGCATTTTCACGTATCTGAGCATCAAACGCTGTTAAGGTTTTCATTTCGCAGAGTGCGTCTGATGCCAGGGCCGAGGAGATGGATAATACTTCTACCACAAATTTTGTGTACAAGGAAGTTTTGCAATTGGCAACAGCAAGAGCCTAGGAGTATGACATTGCTCTTTCAAGCCCTCCTCAGACTTTCCTGGGTGGAAAATCTTCATTTCGGTAATCTTTGTATAGCTTTTTTTAAGTTCTTTCAATATTCCAACTATCATAGGTCTTTGGGAATGTTGGCTATTTATACAAAGATGAAGTGAGACGTAATATTTCATGACTTTGTCCTTGATAATGTTTGGATTTCATTTTTCATTTGAGTTATGGGTTTGCGATACACTACAGGCTATTTTCTCTTCAAAGCCTATTGTTTTTTTCCAGTATATGTAGATTGACACGTGCATTCTTTTTTTGCAATGTGATAGGATGTCTAGGCAGTTCACGTTTGTCACCGAAACAACAGCACAGGTGCAAGGTACATAATTGCTTGACAACCACATTTTATGTTGACACGTTTAATAGTATAGTCACTCACTTTTAGAAAATTGTAGATTTTGCAGGCTGGGGATCTCTGAAGAGCGCGCAACTGTTATTGGATTTGCTTGAGCTGGAGAGCTACCTTGGGTAAGAACTGTGTACATTGTTTGTTGCTTTATTTTTGTTAAAACAAAAGTTTTTTTGGATTATATTTGAGTGGGAAAACATGCTATTGTTTGTCTTTTAGGACTGTTCCTAATTCAAGGTTTCTAATGAGTCTCCACGTCCACAATCCTTTGGATGGACGAGTCCATTTGGGATATTATGAAACCTGGTTTGCCGGATTCATAGGGATGATGGACCACAGACCATCACTCATCGCTGGCTGGGATACTATGAATGTGTGCGGACACGAATTTTCTATCGAGGGCAAAATGGGGACTACACGTACACCTTTGTCAGTGTTGTTGACAGCCCTTTGCGTCTGAGTAAGTACTCTAAAGAATGAGTTGGGTTTTACCAACATACATGTATAAAAGTTTTATGGCTCAATAATTATAGTTCCTAAATTATCTTTCTATGTGATGCTGGTCCAGATATGATTGTTGGTACTCCGTTGTATGTTCGTAGCCGCGGTGGATGCGGCGGACGTGGTGGATGTAGAGTGAATGGCCGTCGTAGGCTTTTCCCTGTAGTACATGGCCGCAGACTTTTCCCTTAGGGATGTTTGTGTGTCTATTGTAGATTTGGTATGTTCAGTTATGACTTTATTTTGCGACTGTGTATTTGGATATATCAATCAGTTCTTTGATGTAGCTATTGCATGTTCAGACATGTGACTGCATTTTTGGATGTGATATTTTTGAAGTACTCTATCATAGAGAATTTTTTTTTGGATGTGGCAGATGTGGAGTACATGGCCGGCACAGGCTTTTCCCTATAGTAGATGGCTGCAAACTATTCCCTTTAGGGATGTTTGTGTGTCTATTGTAGATTGTATGTTCAGTTATGACTTTGTTTGCGGATGTGTATTTGGAAAGAGTTTCACACGAAAGTTTTAGAAGCTGAAATCATTATTGGTACCAATGCTGGTGATAGAACGTTTATTCGAAGGATAACATTCATTCTAACCAACCTTAAACTTCCATTCAACATGAGGAGATGGCAATTTCCTATCTGATTGGCATTTGGCATGACAATCAATAAGTCACAAGGCCAAACATTGTCTGTTTTGGGGTTGTACTTGGCGACACCGGTATTTAGTCATGGCCATCAATGCGTCGCATTTTCATGTATCCGAGCATCAAACGCTGGGATCTCTGGAGAGCACGCAACTGTTATTGGATTTGCTTGAGCTGGAGAGCTAGGCTTTTCCCTGCAGTACATGGCCGCAGACTTTTCCCTTAGGGATGTTTGTGTGTCTATTGTAGATTTTGTATGTTCAGTTATGACTTTATTTGCGGCTTTGTATTTGGATATATCAATCAGTTCTTTGATGTAGCTATTGCATGTTCGGACATGTGACTGCACTTTTGGATGTGATATTTGTGAAGTACTCTGTCATAGAGAAATTTTTTTTGGACGTGGCAGATGTGAGGTACATGGTCGGCACAGGCTTTTCCCTATAGTACATGGCCGCAGACTTTTCCCTTTAGGGATGTTTGTGTGTCTATTGTAGATTTTGTATGTTCAGTTATGACTTTGTTTGCAGATGTGTATTTGGAAAGAGTTTCACACGAAAGTGTTAGAAGCTGAAATCATTACTGGTATCAATGCTGGTGATAGAACCTTTATTCGAAGGATAACATTCATTCATTGTTTGTTTTGGGGTTGTACTTGGCGACACTAGTATTCAATCATGGCCAACTATACGTGGCATTTTCACATATCCGAGCATCAAACGCTATTAAGGTTTTCATTTTGCAGAGTGCATCTGATGCCAGGGGCGAGGAGATGGATAATACTTCTACCACAAATGTTGTGTACAAGGAAGTTTTACAATCGGCAACAACAAGAGCCTAGGAGTATGACATTGCTCTTTCAAGCCCTCTTGAGACTTTCTTGGGTGGCAAATCTTCATTTCGGTAATCTTTGTATAGATTTTTTTAAACTTCTTTCAATATTCTAACTGTCATAGGTCTTCGGGAATGTTGGCTATTTACAGAAATATGAACTGAGACGTAATATTTCATGACTTTGTCCTTGATAATGTTTGGATTTCATTTTTCATTTGAGTCATGGGTTTGCAATATACTACAGCCTATTTTCTCTTCAAGCCTATTGTTTTTTTCCAATATATGTAGATTGACACATGCGTTCTTTTTTTGCAATGCGATAGGATGTCTAGGCAATTCACGTTTGTCATCGAAACAGGAGCGCAGGTGCAAGGTACGTAATTGCTTGACAACCACGCTTTATGTTGACATGTTTAATAGTATAGTCACTCACTTTTAGAAAATTGCAGATCCTGCGGGCTGGGGATCTCTGGAGAGCGCGCAACTATTGTTGGATTTGCTTGAGCTGGAGAGCTACCTTGGGTAAGAACCGTGTACATTGTTTGTTGCTTTATTTTTTTATTAAAACAAAAGGTTTTTGTTCGATTATACGTGAGTGGGAAAACATGCTATTGTTTGTCTTTTAGGAGTGTTCCTGATTCAAGGTTTCTAATGAATCTCCACATCCACAATCCTTTGGATGGACGAGTCCATTTGGGATATTACGCTGTCCTGGTTTGCTGGCTTCATAGGGATGATGGACCATAAACCATCACTGTTCGCTGGCTGGGATACTATGAATGTGTGGGGACACGAATTTTCTATCGAGCGCAAAATGGAGACTACACGTACACCTATGTGAGCATTGTTGACAGCCCTTTGTGTCTGAGTAAGTAATCTAAAGAATGAGTTGGGTTTTACCAACATACATGTATAAAAGTTTTATGGCTCAATAATTATAGTTCCTAAATTATCTTTCTATGTGATGCTGGTCCAGATACGATTGCTGGTACTCCGTTGTATGTTCGTAGCCATGGTGGACGCGACGGACGCGGTGGACGTGGAGTGAATGGCCGTTGCGAGCTTTTCCGTGCAGTACATGGCCGCAGACTTTTCGCTTAGGGATGTTTGTGTGTCTATTGTAGATTTTGTATGTTCAGTTATAACTTTATTTGCGGCTGTGTATTTGGATATATTAATCAGTTCTTTGATGTAGCTATTGCATGTTCAGACATGTGACTGCACTTTTGGATGTGATATTTTGAAGTACTCTGTCATACAGAATTTTTTTTTTGACATGGCGGATGTGGAGTACAGGGCTGGCGCAAGCTTTTCCCTATAGTACATGGCCGCAGACTTTTCCCTTAAGGGATGTTTATGTGTCTAGCCCGTCGTAGACAGGTCAGGTTACTCGTTTCATTAAAGCAAATTAAAGCAAGACTTTAGAGCAAATGCATCGAAATGAGAGGCTTGGTGATGGTTTTATAAGGCTCGCATAGATTTCGAGACAGGTTGAGGCACCATTGATAACTCAGATTTTGGAGGGTGCCATTTCTAGCACAAGAGCGCCATTCCTTGTCCAGCCAGTCAAAACTTGCCATCTTGTTGTTGGCGTTTGACTGGTCATTCAAAAGCTTACATCTTGGTGTTGGCCTTTGACTGGTCACTGGAGTCACCTCAGAGGGCATTCCCGCGAGGGCGTCAGTGCCAGGGAATGCCCATCTGAATGCCAAGGGAGCATTTCCACTCCCCCTGTTCCCGCGTGTCGCGGCTGTGCCCCTTCAGCCCACCTCTGTCAGAGGCAACTTGCTATGGCCTGTACCAACTTGCAATGGCCTACGGTGTATGCGCCTGCTACACCCATATCCTCCTTCTCCCACCGGCTGTGCAGGTTTCCAGGCTGTGGGCACCGAAATGCCCGCGTGGAGATTGGGAATTCCCATCTCCAGCGGGGCAGATTTACGCCAGACCATGGCATAGCATTGTGGGAACGTAGCTAATGCCGAGCATTTCCGTCAGAATCGGGCATTACCTGGCGCTGACACCCTTGCGGGAATGCCCTGAGCTCAAGAGTCAAGGTCCCCTCCAGTCGAGCGCGTATCGGTGCGAAAGGGGAGCAAAAAAAGTAAGTTCATTTCGGCTTAGATGCTCTCCGGATTCTACCATGCTGTTTCATCTTTTCTACGCTCTTTAAACTCGTGTAAAGGTATCTCACACCTTTATCAGCTTCAACGCGTAATAGATATTAGATTCGGACTTTCAGTCCCGGTGAGATTTGAAGTGCCTTGCCGTAGTAGTAGTCGCAGCATCCTGTAAGAACGTTGATTCTCCATTAGATCTAAAATTTTCCCTCACTGATTTACAGAGAAAAGATGGAAAAAGGTCAAGGTAGCCAATCGCACGGCTCGACCTCGCCAATTCGAGTGATTGACATTGACGAAACATTGGTGAGCGATGGAAGCCAGATAGATGGGATTTCCATGTATCTCCCATAGATGGAGTCCTGCACTTCAGAAGTTTTCAGAACGGATGGGTGAGTCGATTGATGGCAAGGAAGACACCGAGACCTACAACAACACTTTTCTAGAAACAGATCTGAAAGGAAGTGAAGGTTACGAGGGGCTGATGGAGTGTTTGCAATTGTTACAGCTTGATGGAGTGAAAGCTGTTTGGATCGACGCACTCTGCATCAATCAGAAAAGCCAAAAGGAGAAGAATTTAGAGATAAGTCACATGGGATCTTTCTACGAAGACAGCCAAGGTTGTTACGTTCTCACTCACGGTGTTCATGAAAATGGTAGCTACGATCTTTTCGTGGAGATGACCGAACAACCCGACCTTCCGCCGTGGTTTACACGGGCATGGACGATTCAAGAGTACGTGCTTCCAGCGAAGTTGACATTTTTTGTCAGGTTCACGTGGATGATGGTGTGGCGGATCAATCAGCTGATCCGTCACCGTGGATCGTCCGTGGGTTTATGCAAGTGCGTTGTCGAACAAAGTTTCGACTCTGTCCAGGTACTGAGAGGGAGTTGCTCGCCTCATACAAATGACTCATGGAGTGAGATTTTGGAAAGACCTGTAGAGTGCAAGGCATGCGGCAGCTTGCCACTGGTTGGAAGGGCAGGGAGGAAGAGTGAGAGCTGAACTGTATACTTTTGGACAGAGACGCGCACCATCTTTTGGTTGCGTTTCTTGAGAATGTGGATGAAAACGAGGAGGTCGGAAGTAGAAGCCTAGGCAAAGAAGCGTACGTACTGCATTCGCTGGTGAAGAACTGCAACACGAGGGTAGTGGGGATGGAGATCTGCAAACGTGAATGTAGTTACGAGCATGTAGTTACGAGCAGGACAGGCTGCTGTGCGTAATGCGACTGCTACTGGGAAGGGAGGCGAAGGTGCTACAAGTGAGGAGAGAGGGGACGTTGGAGGAGCAGATCTTGGATCTGGGTTCGCAGAACCATCGACTGGCGATGGAGCTGTTAGCCATGGACGTCAACGTCAAGTCAAAGCCGGGGCTTTCATGGGCGACAGGGCCAAGGTCGGTTTCCTAGAATCTATCGCATTTTGCATTTCACTTCACATGAGCACATTAAACCTTTGTACCGTGTATACATTTTCGCATTTAATTTTACGTTCAGTAGGGGGCCTCTTTCCACTAGCCGGAAGATGAATGGTAATTGCATCTCATGTGTCCTAAATTAAAGTTCAGCTGCCCGAAATTGAAGTTCGACTCGTTTCATTCGTCGGAGGCCTCCCCAAGCCTTTTGACGATGATCAGAAAAGCTGAGGAAGTCGGCCTTTCCCCTTACACAATGGCTTATGGGCATCCCGCTTGCCATTTTCTGAGGGGGAAAGGCATCCTCCCTCACTTTCCCTGCTCCTTAAGTTCTCGCACGTGAAAACATGGAAATGGTGGTGGAGATTTGCACATCTGGGTGGCCTTTGCAACATTTAGAAATATGGTTGATTCAATCAAGCACCTCGGTGTCATTCTTTCCATCACATTTTTGCAATTTCCTTCACATTAAACCTTGGTAGGGTACATATTGGTATTTCATTTTACGTTGAGTAGGGACATTCTTTCCATCATAGTTTCCAAATCACTTGACATTAAATCTTAGTGGTAGGATACATATTAGCATTTGGCTTTACGTTGAGTCCGGGGGCATATTGTCATTCTTTCTATCACATTTTTCAATTCACTTCACATTAAATGTTGGTTTTTTCTTGGCTCAGGTGGAAGCATGAAGCTCAATTTTGTGTCACTATCCAATTTCCAAGTACAGGTGCTCGAAGTTAGTCCAAAAGGACTTTTGTTGAATTCCTATGCTAGCATTATCCGTACTTCTCTCGTCCTCATTCAAGTGAGAAGCAATGGAGACCCCTTCTTTCATCTACAGCTCAAACAACCTCTTCATGAGATAAACTTTATTAGAGGCAGTTTCCTTCTCATAAGTGGCACATAGTTTCTTCCACAAATCTTTCGTAGTCTGCTCATTTACTACTGTGAAATAAACTGACTCTGCAAGATGAACTCTAATAGTAGACTTTACTAATGCATCCAACTCATTCCAATCATCCTCAGACATATTTGCAGGCTTAGCTTCAATCCCTGCCAAGGGTATAATCAGCTTTTTTTGAATAAGCACATTTCTTATTTGTTCTTTCCACAAAGAAAAGTTTGTCCCATCAAACTTTTTAATGCTGAAAATCTCCTTTTCAGACATGGAAGAGGATGCCATGATGCAAATGAAACAAAATCCCAAATGCTAGTGCCTGCAAGAGAGAATCACACCAAATACCAGGTGCACCCAAATGTGTATGCCACAATAGAGTGAAATATCACCAAAACTCAAAGCTCAAAGCATCAAAAGATGCATCTGACTCATGTGTAAATACTATGCATCCATATGAGCAAATCTGGCCCAAAAGAAAATGCCAACTGCAATGGCAATCCAAAATGCCAATAAGTACCAAATGACTCAAGCATAAACACCGTCCACTGGCATATGCATCAATAATATCTCTAAGTAAGATGTTGCTGCCTTGGAAAGAGCATAAGTTGATGTAGGTGGCCACACAAGTTCCAATGATTGGGCCCCGTCAATGGTTGTGTAGGCCGGTGGTGACTGGGGTGACATTTGTTCTTCTTGGTTATGCACTAAATCCTCCTCAGAGCTATCTCTTTGGATCACAAATGCTTATGGTCACCGTGGTTGAGAGGATGTAGATGGCTACGAACTCTGGAGGGGGTCTTGTGGTTGAGGTGGTGGGATCTTTCTGCGCATCCTCTTTAGTGGTGGCATTTTTTTGGAACCTGCATCCATGTGCATGTGGTGTACCATTGATCATTAGATTAGTTGGCATGCAGGTATGACCTTTACATGTGTTTGTGAGAGATCTTATTTTTATACATGCTTTGAAAGTGTGGAATGGAAGTGTGTGGCACAATTATTCATGCAATCATCTATGTGTCTAAGCAAAAGCGTGTGAGTGCACATGACCTAGTTGTTGAGATATCGAGCTCCACTCGTGATATGCCAGGGTGACCATTGTGCATTTATGTCACCGACTTGTTAGCTGCAGATGCAGTTGGTACACCACCCATGAATAATAGCTGGATGACAGCTATCCTTGTGTACTCTAGTTCATGGCTCAATTAGTATGCCACCTTAGTTAGCTGAGTTTGGTTTCAGACCCATATATAGGGTTCTTCTATTTCTTTGTACTAGAGTTCTTTTGGCTTTCATAACTAAGAAGAGGAAAACTGTTTTCAGCCTCCACCTTTATGGTATTCCCCCATTGTGTATGTGAGAAAGCCGCAAGTGAGACTCCCTCCTTCTCTCCCACTATCTTCACATGGTATCAGAGCTTGGTTCATGGTAAGGAGCTCAAGAAATAAAACCAAGTTCACGGTGTCCTAGTAAGAGGACCAGTGTTGCTTTCCTTTTTCGAGTTTGGGAGCAAATCTCTACAGGTAGCACAGCCAGAAAGTGCAAGAGTGCATTGTCTCAAATTGAGACACCCTTCACAGTGTGGCGAGAGGGCATTATATGCTGATTCGAGGCCATTTTAGGGCCCGTTTTAGTGGCGAAAGATTTCCACAGGCACTGAGAAAAAGACCCTGTTTTTGTTGTGCGACCACTGCTCTGCAGGTCGATGAAAAGTTACCGTAGAAATTACATCGTATGCTTGTGCGCGTATGCTTGTGCGCAAAGATATTGGAACTTACAGAATCATCCTTATTGCCTGTTCATGCAAAATCGTCACTAGGAAGTGACTGTGTGGTCAAATACCACTTTCATCAGTTTTGCAGATTTGCCTTGTGAGGCAGAAGTTGGGTTTTTTGTAGTGATAGAATATTTTACAATGTTCTGTAATGGCGTCTGATTCTCTTTCACAGATTGTCACTGAAAAGCTTAACAAGAATAACTTCCAAGCATGGAAGTTTAGAATGACGAACTTCCTTATGGGAAAAGGCTATTGGGAGTTCATTACAGGAAATGAAGAAGAACCAGTTCTTCCTAATGTTCCCAATCAACAGGAAATGCAGGTATTTAAAGGATGGCATGAGAGAGCCAGAAAAGTTATATACTGGCTATCTATCACTATTTTAGATTCTATGATTGTGCATATTCAGGATGCAAGTACGCCAAAGGAGGCATGGGATACTTTGACAAAAATGTACAGCACAAATACGCAAGCCAGGAGAATGCAGCTCAAGCAAGAGTTGCACAATGTGCAAAGAGAAAATATGAGCATCAATGACTACCACATTAAGGTGAAGAAAATTGCAGATGCACTGGCTTCCATTGGGTCACCAGTGGAAGACGATGATTTAGTTTCTGTGACCTTGAATGGTCTAGAAAAGCATTATGCACAGTTCCGGACATCCATTGCCATCCATGAAAAATTTCCTGATTTTGAGGAGTTGTTTGCCCTTCTAATTTTTGAAGAGCAGAGAAATGGTGGTGCATCTTCTTCAGGAGAAACTTCAAAAGAAACTATCTTCTACTCAAATATTGGAAGAGGTAGAGGCAGAGGCAGAGGCAGAGGCAGATAACCTAGAGGCCATGATAGAAATCAAAATATGCAGCAAACTTAAGAAAACTAGTCCTATGGAGGAGGACGTGGTAACTTTAGAGGCAGGGGGAGCCAAAGAGGTAGTGGTGGATGGCAGAGAGGCCGAATGCTACTATTGTGGTAAAATGGGTCATATGGCTAAAGACTGCTACAAAAAGCAGAATGATATCATGAATGGAAAATTGCAGCAAGGGAATTATGCATCTTCTAGTAAACAGGGTGATGACAGAAATGAGCATCTGTTTATGGTGCAGCACATGACCAATTCTGTAACAAGTGCAGAAGAAAGCAATGATGTGTGGTATGTTGACTCAGGTGCGTCAAATCACATGACAGGTCATGCAAAATGGATGAAATGCAAGGAAAATGGAAAGACTAGGATTTGTGGAGCCTGGTGATGATACTACACATCCTATTGTGCAGATTGGTAAAATTCCTTTGTCTATGCAGGATGGGAAAAAGAAATACATGTCTGATGTATTTCATGTCCCAAATATCACCAAGAACCTGGTCTCTGTTGGTCAAATGGTTGAGCAGGGCTTGCAGGTCAAATTTAATCCTCATGGATGCTTTGTTGAGGATATAAAAAATAACGGTCGCTTGATAGCAAAAGGAAAGAAGAAGGGCAGGATGTTTACGTTGGATGTGGACATGCCTGAATTGAGTGCAGCAATGTTTGCACATGGGACCGATGTAGTTGCAGATATTGATATCTGGTATAAATGCATTGGTCATGTTAATGTACAACGACTTAAATCAATGCAAACCTAAAATATTGTTGCAGGATTACCTAAATTCAAGGTTATAGAAATGCATAAGTTATGTGAAGCCTGTCAATTTAGAAAACAGGCAAGGAAACCATTTCCTAGACATGTTCAAGAGAGTAAGAAGCCATTGGAATTAATCCACTCTGAGGTGTGGACTACTAAAGCTACATCTATTGGAGGTTGTCATTATTTGTCACTTTTATTGATGACTACAGCAAAAAAGTTTAGGTGTATTTTATGAAAAAGAAAAGTGAAGTGTTTGGGCGTTTCAAAGCTTTTAAAGCTATGATTGAAAAAGAAACAGGCCTGCAAATAAAATGCCTAAGGTCAGATGGAGGGGGAGAGTACCTCTCAAATGAGTTTGCAAGGTTCCTGCAGGAGCATGGCATAAAGCAGCAATATTCATGCAGTCATACCCCACAGCAAAATGGACTTGCAGAGAAAGGAAAAACATGCATATTGGAGAGGTATCTCGGGCCATGCTAAATGAAAAAGACCTTCTAGATTATTATTGGGCTGAAGCAGTTGCTACAGCAGTTTACATAATGAACATGACTCCCACTGCAGCAATACATGGCATGCCAGAGGAGATGTATACTGGTAGGAAACCAGATATTTCTCATTTGAAAATTTTTAGTTGCATTGCCTATGTTCATGTGCCAAATGAGTTGAGGTCCAAGTTGGATCCAAAGCTGAGAAGTGCATCTTTATTGGCTAATATTCTCTGTGGCAAAAAGGGCATAGATGCTATAACCCTTCTACTCGTAAGTTTACAGTGAGCAGAGATGTTTTTGATGAGATGAGCAACTGGTATAAACCAGTAAATGTGATTGATGATGTAGATGCACAAAATGGCAATGCTGCATAGAATTCACAGCAGTAATCACAAAATATTAGTGGACCTGCAGTGTCCTCTAGCAGTGCTTCACATACTTCGCCATGGACAGGCAGATTGAGACTAGGAGAATCTCCTTAAAGCAATGCATATAGTGGTATGCAGGTATCACGAAAAGAAAAAGAGAAGGTAGATCAACCCATGTTTGATATGAATGCAGGTCACTCTTATGTGGATGGTGAATCCAGTGGCTCAGAACAGAGCATTAATGATGAGTTGGGTATTCCTTCTATTATTACACCTGGAGTAAGGAAGACCAGCGATGTTTTGAGAGCACCTGGAAGTGAGCCTATTTTGCACAGGTCTACCAGAGTCAAGTATCCTGTGGATAGACTGAAATATGATGGATTTATAGCCATTCACTATGCCTATATGGTCAAAGTGATACAGGAACCAGAACCTACTTCTTTTGAGCAAGCCATGGGAAAAGAAAAATGGGAGAAACCCATGGATGAGGAAATGGATGCTGTGGAAGCAAATGCTACATGGGAATTGATGCCTTTGCCTAAAGACAAGAATACAATTGGTTGTAAGTGGGTTTATAAGGTGAAGCACAATGCAGATGGTTCTGTGAATAGATACAAGGCAAGATTAGTTGTCAAGGGGTATGGACAGACAAATGGCATTAATTATGAAGAAACATTCAGCTCGGTTGCAAGGATGGCAACTATAAGAGTAGTCATTGCTATGGCTACATCAAAGGGATGGTCTTTACATCATATGGATGTAAAGAATGCCTTCATGCATGGTGACTTGCAAGAAGAGGTCTTTATGGAGCAGCCACCAGGTTATGTTCATGCTGTTCATCCTGAGTTTATTTGCAGGTTGAAGAAAGCCTTATATGGCTTCAAGTAAGCACCTAGAGCATGGTCTAACAAGATAGGACATTATCTTGTCACTATTGGCTTTCAGATTTCCAAGGTAGATTTCTCACTTTATGTGAGAAAAACAGAGAAAGGTATTATGCTGCTTGTCATTTATGTTGATGATTTGATCATCACAGGCGATAGTGATGTTCAAGATATCCTTCATGTGAAAATGCTATTGAAGCAGAAGTTTGAGATGAAGGATTTGGGAGAGCTGCGTTATTTCTTGGGCATTGAGGTGATTAGATCACCAAGTGGGATACGGCTCTTGCGGAGGCAGTATGGATTGGACATGCTGCCCAAATATGGGATGATAGGCTGTAAGCATATTTCAATTCCTTCGGAGCAGAATGTGAAGCTGAGCGCAGATGCAGGTGAGTTTCTGGAAGACCCTACTATGTACAGACCCATAGTAGGAAGTTTGATTTATATGACTATTACCAAGCTAGATTTGAGCTATGCTGTTGGATTGGTAAGTCAGTTTATGTAGGCTCCAAGGAAACCGCATTTGGATGCAGCTAGACGCATACTCAAGTATGTGAATTGCAGTATGGACTATTTTATGAGACTGGGATTCAGATATAGTTGCATGGATACACTGATGCTGATTGGGCTGGTAGTATTTATGATAGACGATCTACCAGTGGATATGTGCTCTTTTGGGAGTGCTGCAGTCACTTGGAGCAGCAAGAAACAGCCTACACTTGCCTTGTCGAGCACAGAGGCTGAGTATAGGGGTGCAGCAATGACTGCATGTGAGGTAGCTTGGTTGCATAAGCTACTTTATGATATGCATCAGTCTACAAATGGACCAGTTGTCATTTATTGTGACAACATGAGCATTATACACTTGGCAAATAACCCAGTCTATCATGCTAGAACAAAGCACATTGAGGTGCATTATCACTATGTGCGGGAGAAGGTTTTACTAGGTCTTATTGATCTAGTTTTTGTCAGCACAAAGGATCAAGTAGCTGACATATTCATGAAGGCATTGGGCGCAGAGAAGCTGCGCAAGTTCAGAGACCTACTTGGTGTGCAGGAATTGGGATTGAGCTTGAAGGAGAGTGTTGAGATATCGAGCTCCACTCGTGATATGCTAGGGTGACCGTTGTGCATTTATGTTACCGACTTGTTAACTGCAGATGCGGTTGGTACACCGCCCATGAATAATAGCTGGATGACAGCTATCCTTATGTACTCTAGTTCATGGCTCAGTTAGTATGCCACCTTAGTTAGCTGAGTTTGGTTTTAGACCCATATATAGGGTTCTTCTATTTCTTTGTACTAGAGTTCTTTTGGCTTTCACAACTAAGAAGAGGAAATTTATTTTTAGCCTCCACCTTTGTGTGTATTCCCCCATTGTGTATGTGAGAAAGCCGCAAGTGAGACTCCTTCCTTCTCTCCTACTATCTTCACACTAGTAGCTAGGTAGGGACTAACTATATGCTTTTTTTTTGTTGTTGGGATTTCATAGGGTAGCTAGAACTCAAGCATCACTTCAAAGCCCTAGGTTGATATCGATTAAGGCTATCTATTTGTGCAAAGAGACACATATGCAATTAATCCTAACTAAGGAAGACTTGGGTTTCCCAAATCTTAGTTTTTGTCGGGATGGCTTGTGTGTTGAAGTAGTAGTGCTTCAATTGGCTCCCATTTATTGTTGTGTTGAATTGGATGACTCCATCCAATGTTTCTAGCAGCACAGCTCCGATGGGTTTCATCTTTCTTACTTGGTAGGGTCCTTGACCTAGATACTTCATTTTCCCCTTGTGTACTTTGGCATTGTATAACAAGACTAAGTCACCTTCCTTGATGTCTTTAGCTTTAAGATTTTTGTCAAACCATGCCTTTCTTCTGCATTTTTCTGTTGTCATGGCATGGTAGGTGACTAATCTTGTCTCGGTATGCTTCTCCAATTAACAGAGTATTTCTTTCAAAGACTCATGATCTCCCATGCGTTCCTGCACTGCTATGCGTAGGCTTGGTATTACAAATTCTAGTGGGACCACTGCTTCAAGACTGTACACCAATTGAAAAGGTGTGGTATGCCATAAGGCTTCATTTAGTTTCTCTGCCCAATCAGAATGCAGTGATTCTACTCCCTTAGTGAGGATAATGCATAATATTTTGTTGGTGGATTCGGCCTGTCCATTCCCTTGGGGGTAGCAGGGTGTGCTTTTTCTATGGATTACCGTAAAGCTAGATAAGAGTTCTTGGATTACCTCATTGACAAAATGTGTGCCTCTATCCGACATAATTTCAATGGGGCATCTGAATTGGGTGATCACATTCTCATATAAGAATCTTGCTGTGCTTTTGGCATCTACCTTTCTGACTGCTTATTAGCTTCAGCCCATTTTGCAAAGTAATCAGTGGCCACAATGATGTAGCGTGCCTGTGTTCCCTTTGCTACTGGATGGATGGGACCCACATAGTCAATCCCCCATTTTTCAACTGGTTTTTGTGCAACAATTGTGGTTAGGGGATTGAAGTCTTTGTGTTGTGGCTTAGTAGTCCGTGGCATACATCACAGCCTTTTACATATTCATAGGCATCTGCCCAAAGTGTTGGCCACTAGTAGCCTGCGAGGAGGACTTTTCTTGCTGTGGCTTCCCCTTGAAAGTGTCCTCCTGCAATGCCTTCATGGACTTCACTCAGGATTGTTGGCATGATCTCATGAGGCATTACACATCTTCTTAATACCTGGTCCTTTCCCATCTTATACAATTGTCCTACAATGAGTTGATAGAGTGTAGCCTTTAAAATTAGTTTTTTGGCATCTACTGCTTTCATTTCAAGGGGTGGTCTTCCTACCATTAAGTGCCCAATGATATCTCCGCACTAATCTGGAACAACATTTATCTGAAATAGTGTGGCATCTGGCAAGTCATCTTCTACTTTAGAGGCTGCTTCTCCTGACTTAACGTGAGACATGTGATCGGCAATGTAGTGTTGGGCACTTTTTCGGACTACTATTTTGAAGTTGAATTCTTAAAGCAAGAGGAGCCATCTGGTTATTCTTCCTGTTGTATATGAATGGTTCACAAGATAAAGCAATGCTTAATGGTTGGTCTAGAAGACAAAATCAATTGCCAGTAGATAGTGTTGAAATTTCTTAACACTATACACCATTGCTAGGGCTTCTCTTTCTATGGTGGTATAGTTGATCTGTGCATCATTGAGTTGTCGATTGGCGAAGTAGAATGGGTAGTCTTTCTTATGTTCACCAGGTTGACAAAGCACACTTCTAATTGCATACTTGGATCCATCAGTATGAACATGAAAATCAATATCCCAATTGGGAGATATAAGGATGGGTGCTATGATTAGGTGCCACTTCAAAAGCTCAAAGGCTTGGTCGCACTCTTCTGTCCATAAGAATTCCACTAATAATTTGTAAAGTGGTTCGGCTATCATGGCATACCACAATATAAATCTTCAATAATAGCTGGCATGTCCCATAAAGACCTGTACACCTTTGAAATTTGTAGGAGGTAATTCCATGATGATTTTGATTTTGTCCATGTCAGTTTGCAATCCCATGTTGAGGAACGATGTGTCCCAAAACAACTCTGTGGGTCACCATGAACTGGCATTTTGTTGGATTTAGGGAGATGCCATACTCCCTACATTTGATTAGTACCGCTTCAAGACATTTGAAGTGGTCTTTTTTGTTTGAGTGGATGCACATATCATCTAAGAACACCTATAAAACCCTATTAATAAGAAATGGCTTGAAAGCTATGAACATGACTCACTGGAATGTGGCCGGGGCATTACAAAGGCCGAATGGCATGACTCTGTATGCAAAAATACCCCATTCTATAGCATATGCTATTTTTGATTGGTCTTTAGGAGCAATTTGCACTTGGTTATAGCCATTGAAGCCATCCAAGAAGCTATATATTTCAAAACCTGCCAACTTTTCCAACACTGTTTCTATTAAGGGTAGGGGATAGTGATCCCTAATTGTGGCAGCATTCACATTCTTTAAGTTTACGGATATTCTGAGCTTCTTGTTATGTTTAGACACAATGACAATGGGTGAAACCCAATCAGTGTGCTCTATCTCATAGACGAATCCGACATCTAGGGGTTTTTCTAGCTCATCATAAACCATGGTGCCATAGTTAGGATTTGTGCGATAAGGTCCACATACCTTAGGGTGGGCACCTTCCCTTATAGGTATCGTGTGTACTACCACGTCTGGTGAAATTCCTTTTATCTCTTTATATGACCATGTTAGGCAGTCACAATATTCCATTAGGAGTGCTTTGAGTTTGGTTTCATCTTCCTGTCGAAGTTGTTTCCCAATGAAAACCAGTTTTTCTTCCTCCCCTTCAAGGGCGAGATTTATTGTGCAAGTTTTTGCCGCGGTCCCTCATAGATTGGAGTTTCTCCAATGCTATCAGCTTCTTGAACTTCAAATTCTCTTAGTGGTCTTGGCATTGCTATGGGGACACTGTCACTTGTGTAATTCTTGAAGTACTCCAGCACTTCTCAAAGATCGGCCTTTGATGGTGTTGAGCTAGCCTAAGATGTGCCATGTGCACTGGGTGGCATAGTTTCATTTACAAATTTGTTAAGCTCTTTTTGACTTTATTTCTCTAAAAAAATGCGCGTGTTTGGGTCCAGTTTGGGTCCCATACAGGCACGATATGAAGTGTTGAAGTAGGGGTAAAATTGGCCTTTTTTGTGGTGGGGAGGGGGGCCTTGGTCTTAAGGTTGGTGTGAATGGACTTTAAGTCCAATTGAGGGGTTTGAACCAGGTTAATTCTAGTTAAGTTAATTCCAATTAGTCTAACTAACTTGTCCAGTTATTCTAACTGTGAGTTACCTTAACTTAATCCAGTTGGGGGGTCGCAGGGGGGCTAGTAGCCCCCCTGGTGGGGGTTCAAGGGCGAGAGTCCCCGAGGCGATGGTATACGAAATATTCCCTAAATATTCCATGGACGACTAGTTGGCTCCACCGACTAGGTTGATTGGTCGGTTCCACTGACTATGTTGATCTGACTAATGCCCTCATAGCTATAAAGAGGCGACCTCCCCAGTCCATTGTACCAGATCAGATCTTCCAGCAGAGATCTTCTAGCTAGTAGCTCTTCACCTAGTATCTGTCTAGATCGCCATCTAAGCTCCACTGTGGGAGCACACTGGTGGATGGAGCCATCATCTCTACTACATCAGTATTGAAGGAAAATTTTGTTCATCTCTAGTTTGCTGTGTACTCTCTATTCTTTGTTTAGTTTCTGTTCTACTGCGCCATGTAATTTAACAGTAGCATGATCATGACCTTTGTAAACATACTTGTAAACATATTTTATGGCCGAAATTGTTGAACATACTTCTACATTTATATGAGCATTATATTTCAAGGATAAATTAGGATTGTATGGCACAACCCAACAATTGTCTATAATTGCTCCTCTTACTTTAGCTGTTATTCCATTATTTTTGCATCTGTATAGTGGATAGCCATCACAATCTTGAATAGTTGATTCAATGAAAGATTTAAGATATCTTTTGGAGCATTTTCCTTTTTCCGTACAAACTGATTTTTTATTGAATGCTTCACATGGTCCATGAATGGGTGTTTTCAAAATTATTTCGTGCAAGAGAGGATATTTTAATGACATGGAATTTCGGCACAAACCATCTTATCAAAGTCGTGAACATGCTTTAACTTGTCATGATGATGAAGTATTAATAATATATGAGAATGTGGTAACCCTCTTTTTTGAAATTCTATGACATATACATATCCTTTGTTGATATCTACCAAAATAGATCTTTTAATCAAATCATCCATTAACTCCTCATGTTTTAATGCAAAAACACGTGCTAATAGTTCTGGACGATCATTGGCTGCTTGTCTTGGTAATAACTCACACTGAATCTTAGGCCATTTTGGGTTGCAAGTAAATGTTATAAATAAACCTGGTTTTCCACTTGATCGGACAATGGCCATGGCATCTTGATACAACTCATAATTTGCCTTGGACTGCTTGTAAATGAGGAAGGTAAAATTATTCTTTTTCCTGCATTACTACCATGAATCAGAGAATGAGTATCTGAGCTTGAAATCATATCTTGTAATCCCTTGTACATATCTATTCAAAGTTTTTTTTGATTTGAGCGGATCCAATTCAATCTAGTTTGTTCAATGCTTGCATAAGCATCAATTATATATTGTTGTAATAACCTACCTGATAGTATAAGGCCCTTGCCATCACCTTCACGAACTTGTAATCTTGCTTAATATAATTACATTTGAGAAATGTGATTACCAGCACGTTATCTAGATATATTGTGTGAAACACTTAGAGACATGTTAGGATACCAACCATCATCTCCATAAGGAAACAAATGAACATAATGGAGGGCCATATATGAAGGGTGCAAATTTGAAACTCGTTGTAACTCATTTCTATGAGTACAAAAAATGGTGTCACGATGATATGCATCTCCATCATTATTCCCAATCATAAGCACGGCAACTTCATTTGTTGTTGGTAGACTGTTTTCTTCTTTTTGCAACCGGAAACTTTCATTAGGCTCTTCAATCAAAATGTCTCTGGCTTGTTGAAAAACATGTACATATGGATTTACTTCATGCATCATGAGTTGTAAAGATTGAAGTATAGATGAATCCAATGAAGGCATAAGACCCATTCTGTTTTGAAGCTCATGTTCTGTGTCATATATATACATGTGTGCAAATTGTGAAACTTGAGTTTGTTCCAAAGCTTCATGGTTATTTATAGATGGTACCAATGATCCAATGCGATGATATAGGGATCCATGAATCTTAAATGAGTATACTCCTGGTTTCTTAGAAACCCTTTCATCAATCTTTGCACCTAGAGATGTGAAAGCTAAGATGTTGTAAGCACGTATTGAACTTTGAAATTGATGGCTTATTGCATCATTTTTGCTTAAGAGACTCCATAAAACATTTGGAGGTCTTCTTACTTTAGATAAGATTACCCTACCATGAAAACAACAAAATATTCCATATGAAGCTTCCTTTTTTTTTCATGATTCGATTCACCTTTCCATAACATTGCACCACAGTATGAACACTTGTATTGCATTCTTTCAATATCCACTCGATCTACATTATTGTTCAAAACTTCAAATGCAGGGTGAGAATATTTGAATCCCGTATTTATTGTTTAAGAGGAAATAAGTTTACTTGAATTTGTTCCATTGTTCTCAAATTGTTGATGAAAAGAGTCTATCGATGTTATAATTGGACAAGTCCTAGCCTGCATTTGTGGTCTAACTTATGACATTTGTTGTAATTAATTTCTTTTCTTTGGGATGATGATGATTCTTTTAAGTGACGTAGCTCGCTACATCTCTTATTTTTTTGTAGCCTTTTCTGAATTTGATCATTGGATAAACAATATTTCATATTTTTGAACAACCTAAATCCCAATAAGCAATTATTGGTTAATAGATTATTTTGAAGTATATATATATATAATTTGGTAACTTATATATTAATATTTTTGCAAGCTATGATTCTTTTGGTATTTTTTAAAGGATATATATATGTATGTATGTATGTATGTATAAATGATTATAATATATAATGGCAATAATAGTTGCAATGCATACAACCATATTGTAGTTCTAACTAAAACCTACTAATGAAAAAGTTTTACAAAATATGATTTAATTAATGATTATAATATATAATATCATTAATAGTTGTAAAGCCTACAACCATATTGTAGTTTTAACTATAACCTACGAATGAAAAAGTGCAAAATCTAATTTGTCTTAAAATTATAAATGAAAGTTGTATTTTCATTAAACTACAATAGAACCACAATCTATAAACAGAAAAATCACATCTATCTATTACTAAAGAATGAAAATTACAATTATCACTATGAATACAACATATACGATAAAATAGATTTTATTTCAATCTTGAAGTATGTCTTTCAAGAAGGTACTTACCTAGATAATGTTTTAATAATTTATGTTTTGTTTGAATATTGCTTTGAGAATGTGATTTCAATAATTCAAGAACTTATTAAAAACCAAATTTTCAATTCCAAATCAATGTATATATCTTTGGGATAATAAATAAATTTAATCCACATATTATCTACTAACATGTAGTATTAAATCAAATTGCTTTTTTGTAAATTTAAAAACAAATTGAATTTCAAATACATTTCCTTTGTGATGTTTTAACGATTGATTTTTATTTTTATTTGTTGGCAATATTTTTTAGATGGAAGCCATTTAAGAGAATGCAAGTAGAGAATTCTCTCTCTTTCTCTCTCTCTCTCTCTCTCTCTCCTCCCCTCTTCATTTTCTCCTCGTGACTTTATCAAAGTCTTATTTTGATGTTTTTTTCATATAAGTGTGTTTTTTTTTTAGAGGCTTGTAAATCTATGTTGAATCTGATGTCTAATATTTAAATTTTAATGTCTAACTAAATCTTAATTTAGTCATTATGCACGATCTATGAGAAATTTTTAAAAATATTGAATGGCTGTATTTTAATGATACATTTTTGCAATATAGTAAGGGATTCAATGTATTGTGGGTTCACCATTTTCTTTTTTTTCCTTTTTATTGGAATCATCATTAATATATATATATATATGTATGTATGTATGTATGTATGTATATCATTTAATTAAATTGAATTAAATTATGTTTAAAAAATTCATATTCTTAATAATCTTTAATCAAATAAAAAATTTACCATTGTAGAACAATATCCTTTGTTTTTCATAAAATTTTGTATTTTTATCTCTTATTTTTGAAAACCAACCAAAGGTACATATTTGCATCCATCGTAGAAATGGAGCTTTTTCTTAGGCAAGAAGCAGGAAAACAAGTTAAGTGCATATGCCATGCTTGGATTAACCCAACCAACTTTATGTCAATCCAATTCACTACACCAAGTTGATCTATGGCCATAATTGTACCTATGTATGGTCCCACGTTGTGGGCCCACGTTACTTTATCAACATCAAAGAATAGCCATCCTTTGTTGCAATTGAAACGAAGATGGACACATTCTTTTACTAAGGACTTTGGTTGGGTAATAGATAAAAAATGAGAATGATCATTGATTATATGGATAATATGAGGTCTTTTTTGTGAAAGCTCAAACACTTTTTTATTTGTAGAAAGGGTGTTCGCTTGGGGTATATGTTGAGCCTTTGTTTGTTGTGACCAAGAGATCTTACTCCAAGCCATCCTCATTAAGTAATTTTTAGTTGTAACAACTAAACATTGGAATAAATTTTTCATCTTCTGAAAAATAAGTGTTGGATGTTGAGGAAGGTTATATTTTGTTTTGATTTTAGAAGTTTAGTCTCTAAGGACTTTTGTAGTCTTTAACATTCGGACCCAAGAGGGCTTCTTCCATTTCATCCATTTTACTAAAGGATTCCAATGTGTCTTAAACACATACCTCCTTCCTTAATAAAGTACCATTTCCCTCTGCATTAGGATAAGATTTTACCACCCATAAATAAATGAAGTAAAATGTCAATTCCATGTTGGAATGAATTAAAAAACATTTGCATATAAACATGATTATATTAGTATATATGCTTCAGAATATAAAACATATACACATAAGCATATACACAAATACACGCATAAGAGCATATAAATGAAGCTTTAATCCATCCTCCATTGTCTTCAAGAAGAATGTCTTTTACCATTCCAAGAACGATAGCTAGAGTTTCTAAAACATTATTTTTCGGCACCAATATTTATCGAGATTTACCACTTTCTCAAAAAGGATTCTCCTAATCTTATACAACCATAGTATGCCAAGAAAATAAAAGAGGAAACTCTCACAACCTTTTGATTTGTATAGGACGGAAGATACAGCTTTGATTGCGTGTCACAAAGCATTACCACACATGAGGACTTACCGAAAGAGATCAAGATGGTAGATAGAGGACTAATGGAAAGATATTGAATGGAAATAAAGCAAGATGGGAAATGAAGGACTAATCAAAAAAGACTGGAAAATTCTAGATATCACTTTGAGTGGTACTTATGAGATAAACCATAATGTAGTTTTAGTTGAAAGTATTTTCCATGAAGAACTTTAAATATTGATTTGAATGCAACTTATGAGAGAAAATATACTTATTTTAGAATATAAGTAAATATTTCAAGAAGGTACGTACTTGGATAATGAAATGATAATTCAAGACCAAAAAATGGCGAATATTTCAGATTTTTCCAAAGGGCTTCTCAATGTAGCATCTACATTGATGTGGCTAGTCGGTGAGAGGCATTGTTGAAGGTATTTTGTCACCTCTCCATCTATGAGCTCCCAAATGAGGAGAGCATGGGGGAGGGGCAACAGGGCTCAAGAAGGCCACATGGATCTCCACAGGGGCAGAGATGAGAAGGATGGAGAGATATCATGTAAATTCTGTGCCTATTTATAGGCATCTGGGACAAAAGGGGTCCAGTCCAGCAGATTGGTGGGCCAGTTTGCTGCTCCAGTCTCTTAACTGGCAATCAAATAAGAAGTCAAGCCTCTTAGCCAACTCAGACCCAGTTGGTGAGAGGCAGTGTTGAAGGTTATTTTGTCACTTCTCCATCTATGAGCTCCCAAATGAGGAGAGCATGGGGGAGGGGCAACAGGGCTCAGGAAGGCCACATGCATCTCCACAGGGGCAGAGATGAGAAGGATGGAGAGATATCATGTAAACTCTGTGCCTATTTATAGGTATCTAGGACCAAAGGGGTCCGGTCCAGCAGATTGGTGGGCCAGTTTGCTGCTCCAGTCTCTTAACTGGCAATCAAATAAGAAGTCAAGCCTCTTAGCCAACTCAGACCTCAACAGTAGCCTTAGCTGCAACCTTCAACAAAGCGTACTTACTCAAGGCAGATTTGAGAGCTGCAACCTTCTGAAGGGCTTCTCAATGGAGCATCTACATCAACGTGGCCAGTCGTTGAGAGGCATTGTTGGAGGTTAGGTTGTCACATCTCCATCTATGAGGCCCCAAATTAGGAGAGCATGGGGGAGGGGAAACAGGGCTCAAGATGGCGACATGGATCTCCACAGGGGCAGAGATGAGAAGGAATGCAAGGCTGCCACATGGGCAGCACATAGGATGCAATGTGGACAGCAAGCTCAGCATGTACAGCATCAAATCAGCAATGTGGGTGCATCTGTACGGGCTTGTAAAGTTATTGCAGTGGATGGAGGAAAGAGATTAGTTAAAATCTGTGCAATATTTATAGGAATCTAGGACCAAAGGGGTCTAGCAGATTGGTGGGTCAATCTGCTGTTCCATGCGCTTAACTGGCAGACTGGGTCGGGCATTCTAGGGCACATCCAGACCTATAAAAAGGGCCCTCCAAGGGCTCATTCAGTTCAGTCAAGAAGTTCAGACTTGGGGCAATTCAGCGTGCATCAGGGATCAAACTATGCACAATCTAGGGAAGCAACTGCTGGCAGCAAAATTAGTTTTGAAGAGTCTTCATGAAGGGTTGCCTTCATATCAGTAAAGGAAGGTGGAGTGAGGGGGACACTTGTGCGTCACCATTGGCTGTTGTCATAACAGCAGGATCTAGGGGGAAGCACTGCTTTATCACAGGCTGTCCAGCATGAGCAACAGGTATTGATTATGGGGCACACATACGAGGCCCACATAAGCTGTAGGGGAGTGGCGCAGGCCATAGTCTAATGAAGCCCATTCAGGTTTGAAGGATGAATCCTTGATAAGTTAAACAGATTTCCCCTTTGTTTTATTCCAGGACGATCGGTCTTATTTCTACATTGAGTATCATCAAGACAAAGCTGATAGTGGACAGAACTGTACTGAACAGTACAGATAGGATTAGCATTGTTTGGAGCTGGTCCTGCAGGTCATCCAGTGTGTCCATGTCTGGTTCTAAAGAGCCTAATTCCATAAAGATACCAGTCCATGATACACCAGATTCAGGACAGCATGGTTCAGAGTCAAATCTTGATTTCAGATCAAAATCTGGAGTCCCCCTTCAAGATCCAGCCCATTGACATGAGCACTTCTAATGCTATGTATAATTCATGAATGGACAATGAAGGCTGGCACGTTACATTCTTGAAGAAGGAACTATTGAGGGACAAAGAGCAGCAGATACAAAGAAAGGCTATTATGTCCCCCTCACAGTGATTATTGCCCATCCCTGTGGCAACCTCCTGCATCTACAGATAGGATTAGCATTGTTTGGAGCTGGTCCTGCAGTCCAGTGTGTCCATGTCTGGTTCTAAAGAGCCTAATTCCATAAAGATACCAGTCCATGATACACCAGATTCAGGACAGCATGGTTCAGAGTCAAATCTTGATTTCAGATCAAAATCTGGAGTCCCCCTTCAAGATCCAGCCCATTGACATGAGCACTTCTAATGCTATGTATAATTCATGAATGGACAATGAAGGCTGGCACGTTACATCTTGAAGAAGGAACTATTGAGGGACAAAGAGCAGCAGATACAAAGAAAGGCTATTATGTCCCCCTCACAGTGATTATTGCCCATCCCTGTGGCAACTGTCCTGCACCTACAGCCCACATTTTTGTTGCCAGCTTGGACCTTTGTGTATCTCATGAGCAATTTTTGTTGCAGAGGCTACACGTACACATGGCATAGGCCCTGGATTACTGTAGGCTTTGCAACCAGTTTTTAGTTATAAGCGTCAAGCATGAGGGTCTGAAGGAGGATCACGCTTGCTACAGCCAACCAAGCACTGGACAAATAATTCGGAGACCAACTAATGCTTAGTTAGCGTATGTTGTTGAGTTTCCTTTGTATGATACTTAAAGATGGTTGAATCTGAAGTCAAGCTACATAATGAACTCTATAATGGGACACTCTAGAAGCTAGTCCAAGCATTAGAGCGGTTTAATATCACATTGAACGTTGCTAGCATCAGGTGAATGATTCCCAGGTCTGAAAAGACTTTGAATGCCAACTCACTCCACAAAGGTTAAAAACCTGAAATCTAACCAGCTACACAATGCCAGGAACAAACACTCAACCAGCCACACAAAGAAGACCGACTCAGAAAACTGTCGATGTCATTTCAAAATTTAAGAAGCGCAATCTCCATCATTCTAGGCTCTGCAGCTATTTTCTAAATCCCCAAAAAAATCTCATAAAGAGAGTTGATGTCCAAGTACAAAATATGGCCAAAACTTTGACATCACCAAAAAAAAAAAACATGCTGAGGTAAGCCACCAAGAACAGACTCTATTTGCTGATCTCTCTGCTGTAGACTCCTGCTAGATTACTGTGTGTCTCCTATCAGTCTTCAATTGCTGCTCTGGGTTGAGCACTCCTGAAAAATCTTCTCACAAGTTCTCTGCAGAGGAAGCTTCATCCATTGCAACACTGCATATAACACAAACACACACACAACACACATACGCAGAGCCGAAAGCACTGCCTCCATGTCCAGCTCACGTGTGAAGGAAGAAGAGCAGAAGGTAGCAGCACAAAAAAGAGGATATATCTACGCTAAATAGAACATAATTTAGCATGCTACCGAGACGAGAGAGAGAGAGAGAGAGAGAGAGAGAGAGAGAGAGAGAGACATTCACAAAGCAGTCGTAGAATTGGACACGCATCAACAAATCGGTCATCCGGGGCTCTTTCCTCACAGCTTTGTGAACGATGGAAAAGACCAAGGACTCGCATTGGGGCAGAAGTGGCGGTAGAAGTGAGGGTAAAGCCAAGCATGGGCAGGACGATCATGAAAATGCAGCAACAGGCTTTATCTACGCAGAACGAAATTGCACTCTATCTACGCAGCGTCATCGTGAAAACATGCTTTGGGTAGTAACAGCTAAAGTAGAGGACAGGTCAAAAAGAGCGCATGCAGCAGAGGCCCCCCGAACCGTTGAAGATTGGTTGAGAGACCAGAGGGAAAGAGCAAAGCCAGAGAAAGCAGAGACCAGTCGCAAAAGTTCACGCAAACAACAAGAACTCACAAGAAAGAAAAACGATCTTTTTAAAATCACACACACATACCTGTGCTTTGAGAAAGTTCGCATTCCTCCTTTGAAATCATTGTCACCTCGTCAGGTTGAAAGCTTTTAAAGTTATGCAAGCATGTAAAAGAGGTACACAAACCAACGAACTTGAGCAACACTAAGATGGAAGACGAAAAGAGACCAAGATGCGATCAATATCCAATGGATTATATTCACCCATTTAGATCTAAGGGCTCTAATTCATTCCATCGTCCTACCATTTAGATCTAAGGACTTTTATTCATTCCATGGTCCTAACCCATTAGCCTCGTTAATATAGTATAGATAGATAGATGTAAATACAAAAACAATGTATTAAGTTTCTCCATAGAAACAAAGAGATCCTAATGCGAAGCTTCACAGGGTTTTCTTTAACCCTCATACTAGATCATAACGTACACCAAGAAAAAAAGACTTTGATTATTGATGAATATTGCATTTACAAAACAGCTTTATTTTTCCCCGATGAGAGAAATACATAAACTGAATCACATTGTATAACTATAGGTTTATGTAGACATCGAAAATATACTGATTGGATCCACTCTACAATTCAAGTACAGAAAGGAAACACATAATATTTCTTGATTTCTTGAAACAAAACATCAAAGCAATACAAGAGATGCACCAATGGCATTCGTAATTTCAAGAACCACATGCAAGAGGGCCCCATATCGACAAGGACATCAATCCGATGGCCCTGCGAAATTTTTGACAATGTTGGGAGAGCTTGTAGTGGATACGTTCAACAGGTTGGGATACTCTCAAGCATTTTCTTGGCAGAGATATGTAAACAACCGTGAGACTTCAAGCGTTGTGGGTAGATCCTGAGTACACAAGAGCCCCAAATGAGCTAAGTGTAAGGTGACTTCTATAGATAGCCCTGGAGTATTGAAGATGGCGAGCACATTGTGTGGGTAGGCTGATTGTACCCAAGACACAAGGCTGTAATGCTCCTCTAGTATTTCATGGCAAGTTGGTCTTTTCTTAGGGGCTTAGCACATGGGAAGAAATAGGATGGGAATGGGAAAAGGTGGTCCCAAGTAATCCCATGCATATTTCTACCCTATTCCCATCCCACCATGTGCTAACAAAAAAAGAACTAGGGATGGGTTTAGGAGGAAGAGGACACATGGCATCATTTCATGTGTTTAAGAGGTGGGGACCTTGTGGGGACAAGGACACATGTCATCCTTCCATGTTTTTGAATCCCTAAAAAAGGGGAACCCATTCTGGCTGCCAGGGTCTAAAGGCCATGGTCCAGGATGGGAGAAAAAGTGGCTACTCCCATTCTAAATCCATCCTAGACCACTTGGTGTAGGATGGGAGTAATGATGACAAAAATATTCCCATCCTAAACCCATGCTAGCCCCATCCATGTGCTAAGGCCCTTAGTAAGGACCTCAAGCATGAGTACTCCAAAGCTCTAAACATCCCCCTTGGTGCCAGGGTTTGGTTTGTATCCATACTCTGTCAAAATGCAATCAAAAAAATGTTAAATGAGGGGTCACTACCCTTTCAAGCACCAAAAGACCAAAACACTTGTCATGAATTTAGGGAAGCTGGGAGAGATTTGCTCATTTACTAAACTCAAAATGTTCATGTACTAGGACTTAGAGATTGCATCCACGCTAGAACTTAATATTTAAAAGCTAAGGAGTTTGTCGTGACTCCTAAAATTGAAATATGTCCCTCTCCCCTAGACCTCAAGCCACAATAGCAACTCGAAGGGAAGGGAAGGGAAAAGACCTGGGGCAATATAGTTGAGTGATCCTCTGAGCAAAATGGATGTCGACTCTTGGAAAGTGGTGCCATTCAACAGTTTTGCAATGCCGAAGTCAGAAATGTGAGCTTCCAAATCTGCATTCAAGAGTATGTTCTCAGGCTTGATGTCACAGTGCACAATGGAGCCCTCCGGATGGTGGTTGTGAAGGTATTCCAGTCCCAGCGCCACTCCATGTAGTATTTTGAGCTTTTGCTCCCTTGAAAGCTGATGCCTCCCTTGAAGATACTTGTCGAGACTTCCATTGGACACGAGCTCTAAGATGATTGCCTTCACCTCCACGTTGAAGCAATATCCCAAGATTCTCACAACGCTTCTGTGCCTCACCTTCGCCAACATCTCAATCTCTCTCTTGAAGCTAGCCTCCGCCTCTACGGTCTTGTCCTTGTCGAGCACTTTGACCGCCACTACTTGCCCTCCTACTAGAATACCTCTGTAGACAGTGCCAACACTCTCTTTTGATCCTAGAACACTCTCTTCATTGAAACATGCTGTTGCTTCGCTTAGTTCATCTGCCCTCATATTCAGTAGCCTCCCCACTCGATCCATGTTGGGCATGGGCATTTGTAAAGCATGGTCTTTGCTGAGCCTCTTCAACTTCATGTAGTAATGATGAAGCCAAACCATTCCCAGCACAAGCATCGCAACCAACGCCACCATCATGCCTACTACAGCTCCAAATATACGCTTCCGAACCGAAGGGGTGTCATGAGACTGATTCGGTGGACTGGAGTCGTAGATTCGGTGCACAATTTAATCGTATAGCCTCGGGTTGCCTGTCAAATTTGTAATAGATGTATTGTTATAGGGTGTCGAATTGGGAACGAGGCCCGTAAACTTGTTCTCGGAAAGATCAAGGTGAATTAAATTGCCAAGCTTTTGTAGGCTTGGTGGTCTGAGCTGTGGTTCCTGGACATACCCAAGCTAATCAACTCAGAACAACTACTCAAGCTAGGAGAAATGTTGCCCAATAGCCTATTGTGCGACAAATTTAAGTGCTCCAAATGTATGAGCTTCTCCCAAAGGTCCAGTATACAACCAGTTAAACCTTTGTGGGATAGATTTACGCCGATAAGCCCATCGAGGACTCCCAAGCTCTGGGGAATGACACCTGATGAACAAGTCATGAAGGCTAGTTAAAAATGCAAAGATCTACAAAAACGAAAAGCTAAAGATTTGCTATAAAATATGACACAGAAACCGGAGAAATTCACCAAAAGCTAGAGAATGGAGAAACCTTACCTGAAAGATTGTTCTGGGAAAGGTCCACATATAGCAATTGGAGTGAGCATAAAAAGGGGTTGGGAATGCTTCCTTGGAACATGTTTTCTGAGAGTGCTACCGTCACTAGAGTCTTGAGTTGAGCAAGCGAACGAGGAAGGGGTCCGGTTATAAAATTATGGTGGAGATTGAAAAAGACGAGGCGGGTATACAAGTCGAAGGCGTCTGGCATTTCCCCATAGAAATGGTTGAAAGCTAGGTGCAGTCCTGTGAGGTTTGGAAGTTCCTTGAGAAAATCAAGCCTCCCATGAGTTCGTTACGATAGAGCGCCAAAACTTGCAAAGCCGTGTAGTTTGCCAGAGTATTCAGCACTCCACCCATCAATCTATTTCCCCTAAGAACAATCTTTTCTACTTCCTTTGCAAAAGAAGGGTATTCTTAAAACTTAACCAAGTCTTACTAAAACGGAGGCTTCCCACATTGGCCTTCAAAAGAAGAGAAGGTGTAGCCCTTCAAATACGAGGGATTAAGGATGATTATGGCACACAACCCTACATCAACACAAGAACATGAGCAATAATGTGAAATGCTCATGATATATTGTGCGATGTGTCATCGTAGGGTACTTGAGTACAACCATTGATGAGTTACTATAGGCCAAAGACTTGACTTGAAGGGACAGCCATTCAACTATAAGGGATGACATGCTCACAATTTATTGTGCCATGTGTTATTGTAGGGCACTTGAGTATAATCATTGATCAACTACTATTGAGTACAATCATTGATTAGCAAAACTATAGGCCATAGACTTGACTCGAAGGGGTGGCCATTCAAATATGAGGGATGACATGCTCATGATTTATTGTGTGACGTGTTATTATAGGGTATTAGAGTACAATCATTGATCAGCTACTTTTAGGCCAAAGAATTGACTCGAAGGGGTAGCCATTCAAACATGAGGGATGACATATTCATTGTGCAATGTGTTATTGCAGCGTACTTATGTACAATCATTGACCAGCTACTATTGGACAAAGACTTGACTTGAAACCACTCAAATAAGAGGGATGATCTATGGCACTTGCCACTTCGTATTAAGACAACAAAGCTAGCAATAATGTGACATGCTCATGATTTATTGTGTGATGTGTTATTATAGGAAACTTGAGTACAATCATTGATCACTTACTATAGGCCAAAGACTTGATTGAAGATGGTCCTAGCTTTCTAGTGCCCACCATTTAAGGCAAGAAAATAACATGCTCATTATTTGTACACACGATGACCATAAAGCCAACGTGGATTTTTTATTTAAGAAAAGGTTACACAATTTGTTACTTTAATCCTTACAATGCTATTGTATATAAACTAGGTAACATTGCATGCAAACAATAACTAAATAGAACACTCCTTATTTTAAGTTAAACTTTTGAAACTTTTTCTAACATTAGCAAAAACATATAATATCGATTTGAAAAAAAAAAAGCACAAAAGATGCCTAGATTTAGGAGTATCTTTTATTGTAATTTTCAAAAACATACTAAAATTTAGCATTTCTAATGGAGTTTCCATCCTTAAGTTCAAGGCATTTTGTTATCTGGGGAAATTTTTGGATACAATAAGATATATGCCTTTGAGATATGGTTATCCAAGCATGCAAGAAGCATGTTTTCTTCTTCTACAATTGCACCCTCTTCCACATCATTCATGTTAAAGTGGACCTACTTTCAAGGGCTTTACCCAGTGGTACAAGCCTCATTTATCACTCGTGACTTTGACAGACACCCAATAGTTAATTACACTAGAAGATGCAAAATTAATTGGAGAAGGACCGGATACCATGGCCTTAGCGAGAGTAGAAGCTGGTATTGGAAACGCATCTAGTCCAACAACAACTTTTGTGGCGTGAAATTTCTCATCAGCCAAACAATCATCTGGTGATGTTACTCTAGGCGTTGCCTCGATAGAAGCTACTACCCCATCTGCCTTGATGATGACATCATTTGTGTTTCGAGGAAGGGAAGCAAAGAACAAATAGGTAAAACCTTGAGATGGGGGCTTAATGACCCGCTCAATGAGTAAAAACAATGAATCCCCCACCCAAGGAGTTTTGTGCCCATAGCAGAGGAAGCAAGCATTTTGGTGGAGTGCAAGAAGGGTATCCATGATCCCCTTGTGAGACTCTCAACTTTGGAGAGTAATTGCACTACTACTTTTTCATTATCTTCATTCTGTCAAACATTGATTGGCTTGGTTTGTGGCAAACTTGATCACCGAGTGAGAGCCTAGCCTTGTCCAACATGTCATTGGAAGGCCACATTTCTGCCTCTCTTTATCATCTTCCTTTGCTCTCCTCTCTGGACATCTCCTTGAATGCCTTGTCTGGTGGCATTCCTCCTTACCTCTCGAATTGCTCTGCTCTAGAAAATATCTTGCTCGCTCACAACAATCTCATTGGTTGAATTCCCTTCAAGCTCACTTTCCTCACCAGTCTTAAGTCCCTTGACCTTTAGACTAATCATCTCACTAGCTCCATCCCTCGGCCCTCAGCTTGGCATTCTCCATAGCTTGGAGTCCCTCAACCTTTACAACACTACTTTACATGCCATTTGCCTGCACCCTTGGCAAATTGTTCCGCATTGAAAATGCTTAAACTTAGCTCCAACAATCTCTGTGGAACCATCCCTCAGCTCAAAATCCTTTGAGCATTGGAGGGGCTTTACCTCTGGCAAAATTAGCTCGTCGATGCTTTACAGTTCCTCGTTGTTCAGTCCAATCGACTCTCGGTAGCCATCCCGCCTGAGCTCGGAATGTTGAATCGACTCACGGTGCTCTAGCTTTCAGGGAGCCTTCTCATAAGCGCGTTGTGCTGAGCTCAACCGAAATGTGCCCTAAGAGCTAGTTTCCCCACAGATAAAGCAATTCTAGTGGGATACTACACATCAATGGGATAGAGCTCTCCCTAAAGAGCTGGTTTATGTAGGAATGATTATGGGCTCATCCTTATGGGGGAGTACGTGCCCTAAGGTATACTTTGCATGTTTCTGATTGGCCCATGCAAACTTGGGCGAAGAGAAGTGTGATGCTTTGTTGCATACTTATGGTGATACATCATATGCAATTAGAGAGAAGAAAAAATCCACTAGAAAGGATTCTTGAGTTTGTGACTACTGTAAAAAGAATGGACATATTGAAAAATATTGCTACAAAAAGCAAAAGGAAGAGCATTTAAAAGGCAAGGCATGCTCATCAGAAGGATCTTCCTCGAAAGAAGAAGTTGCAGGTTTGGTCAAAGTAGATTTTAGTGATCGAGATCGGGCATTTTAAAGTTTTCTTGAACAAATGTTTTATCTATACATGGTGGTTGCACAAGGAAATATATTTTCCTTTGTTTAGGATTAACTTCAAACAAAGGAAATACATTTCCTTCATTTAGGATTAACTTTGAAATGAAGGAAAACGTTTAACTAGTGTAACCACTACACTAAAATAGAACTAGCAAGGTGATTGCAATAGAACATCAAGTTTTGACAAATTGCATCTCATTATTACACAAAAAAGGCAATCATTTTAGCGGGAAAAATTCTAGCAAGAGCAAGGGTCTGCCCAAAATTCAAAATATCGCCCGCCAACACATCAGATTACAGCCCCAAACTACCCCTAAAATAGTTTTATGATTGGCTACACCCGATCTTGCATTGACCCACCAAGAAATGTGTCAACAAGGGCGTGCATATTGATGATGCCGAAATAGGAAAGTCATCATCCAAAGCACTTCCCCATGGCAAGATGTTCCTATTAATATCAATTTAAATGGCTTATTCTTTCATGGTTTCTACACTATTATAATTAAGGAAAGTAGTCCTCATTGTTTGTTATGTTGTATTATTCTCTATGTAGGGAGTGGTAGTGGTAACTAGTCAGTTAACTTTGAATATGATCACCTCACATGATTTTGCTATAGAACGAAGGAGTTGACTCAGCTTAACAGGTAAGCTCCCAATACATCTCACCAACAAGGAAATTCCAAAGACTCGATGGTTGATGGTCTTCAATGCTAGCCACTAAAAGGGAAGTAAGACTTTCTTGAGCATGGTTTGCCTAGAGATTTTGGATGTGTACCAGTTGATTTACCAGAATGTATACCAAGGGATTCCTCTGAACAATGAAATCACAACAAAGTTTTCAAAGCTCTTTGCATTTGAAAAATGCAAAGTAGCTAAACATAATCTAGAGGGCCATAAGATTATATGGGCCCTTTTTGTGATAATGTGTTGAAGACTGTGGTGGACCAAATGGATGGTCTAAATCGAAAGTTGGGCAATTGGAGGATAGCCGATGGGCTAGTGAGAGCTTATTCAATGCTAAGAGCTCAATGTCTGAGTAGTACACTTCAGAAGGCAAGTCTCTTCCATCTGTGGAAGAGACAAAAGAGAAGAAGCTCAAACCAACTTTTGTGAAACATGTAGAGATGGCAAAGGCAATGCCTCCTAGAATGAAACTTAGCTTGGCTAAAAGGAATAAGCATCAAGGACAATAAAAGCAGAGTATGAAAGTAAGAGAGATTCTCTACTTCATCTAGAAAGTGCTTCTAGTACATTTGTAATGTTCATGTCAGAGCTAGAAAGCTTGAAAAAATAGATGGTTGTAATACAAGTAGCCCTGCAACCTGAGTTTGGAAAACTAGAGCCATGAATCCAACTTTATAAGAAGGTTTTAAGCTTTTGTAGGGTTGATGTATACAACCGCTCACTAGTGAAAGAAAATCTAGATTAATATAGGTATACAACATGAGGCTTGTAGTAAATCTTAATTTTAAAGTATTTTTGACTGCTATAAGATATGCTTTTAAGCAATATAAATCACTCCAAGTGCTAAAGCATTTGAAAGAGCTGATAGGCACTTGAAAGTCCTTCTAACCATTGAAGGTGCTGCCAAGATAATGTAAGGGATCTCAAGCTAAAAAATACTTGAAAAGGCTTCCGTGCACATAAAAGTGCTTTTATCTAATGTACTTTATAGCACTTGCAAGCACTCCAATGTTCTAGAAAAGCACTTTTGAGTGCTTAAAAGAACATGGAAGTGCTTTTACAAACCAGAAAGTGTGCTAAAGAGAGTGAATGGGATTTCATCCACTTGAAAATTCTTCAAACGCACCTAAAAGTGCTTTCAAAAGCTTTAACATGCTTTCAAATAGCTAAAATCACTTTAAAGAACTTGAAAGTGATTTCAATTTCGTGATAAAGATTCTAGGTATTTAAAAAATATTTCAAGCACTTGAAAGTAATTTTAGATACCTAAAGGGCTTTCATCCATCTGAATTGCTTTCAATCACCTAGAACTACTTTCAAGCACCTAAAATTGCTTTAAAACTTGGAAGTGCTCCAAAGAAAATGTATGATATATACACGTAAAAAAGCTTTCAAACACACCTAAAAGTGTTCTTCTTCTTATATACTTTAAAGCACTTAAAGCAAACCAATGTTCTTGAAAAGCACTTTTAATTGCTTAAAAGAACTTCATAGTACTTCCAGGTACTTGAAGTGCTTCTAAGAAAGTGTATAAAATTTCATGCACTTGAAAGCACTACAATGTGCTAGAAAGGCACTTCAAAGTGCTTGGAATAACTTGGAAGTGCTTCTAGGCACTTGTACATTCTTCTAAGAGAGTGTATGGGACTTCATACTCACAAAAATGCTTTCAAACACACCTAAAAGTGCTTTCATGAATCTAAAATTGTTTTTTCTCAGATCCACTTCAAAGTATTCCAATGTGCTAGAAAAGCACTTTTATGTGGTGAAAAGAATGTGAAAGTTCATTCTATGCACTTGGAAGTGCTTTCAATCATCAGAAAGGGCTTAACAACACCTCAGAGTGCTTTTTCTTTATTGTACTTTATAGCACTTGAAAGCACTCAAATGTGCTAGAAAGCACTTTTAAAAGCTTAAAAGTACTTGAGAGTGCTTCTAGGCACTTGAAAATACTTTTCCAATGTGATGTGAAGCACTTTTACGTGCTTTAAAGAACTTGAAAGGGCTTTCTACATTGATCTCAAATAGTATTACCTTCCACATTGAGGTTAAGTGTGGAATGCAAGTAATTGCTAGGATAATCAGACTTTATTGAACATTTGGTAGACAAGGAACACTTGAACATTAATCTTTGTCTATACATATCTTGATTTAATAGCACTATAGTACCTTCAGAGAGTAGACATGCATACAATCATATAGGTTGACTAGTTGAAGCATACTTGATCCAAATCTCTAGCCTGTGTTTCCAAGATTGTAAAAAAATGTTAGTTTGATACTTTATCTTGAGTATTTCCTAAGACAAACAAGCAAGGAATTACTTCTAGTGTCTAAAATTTAATGCACTTGAAAGTAATGCAATGTGCTAGAAAATCACTTCAAAGTGCTTGCAAGATCTCAAAAGTTCTACTAGGCACTTGGACGTTCTTCTAAGGCAGTGTATGGGACTTCATACACTTAAGAGTGCTTTCAAACCCACTTGAAAGTGCTTTCATGCATCTAAAACTACTTATTCTTTGCTGCAATTGAAAGCACTCCAATGTGGTAAAAAATCACTTCTATGTGCTTAAAATAATGTGAAAGTTCCTTTTATGCACTTGGATGTTCTTCTAATCACTTGAAAGGGCTTAAGAGCACCTCAAAGCGCTTTTTCTTTATTGTACTTCATAACACTTAAAAGCACTTGAATGTGTAGGAAAGCACTTTTAAAATCTTAAAAGAACTTGAAAGTGATTTTGGGCACTTCAAGTGCTTCCGGTCACCTAAAAGTGCTTTTGGAATGTGCTGTAAAGCACTTTTGCATGCTTAGTAGAGCTTGAAAGTGCTTCCCACATTGATTTCACATAGTATTAACTTCCACATTGAGGTTAAGTATGGAATGTAAGTAGCTGCTAGGATTAGAGACGGGACACTTGAACATCTATCTCTATCTAGATATCCCTTGATTCTATAGTACTATAGTACCCTTAGAGTGTAGACACTCATGCAATCATACAGGTTGACTAGTTGAAGCATGCATGATCTAGATCTCTAGCCACAATTCCAAGGACTGAAAAAAATGCAAGTTTCAGTCTTTCATGTTGAGTATTGACTAAAACAAATAAGCAAGGAACTACTTCCAAAGTCTAGAATTTTGTGCACTTGAAAGTGCTACAATGTGCTAGAAAAGAACTTCAAAGTGCGTATAAGAACTTGGAAGTGCTTCTACCCACTTGAATGGTCCTTCTAGGAGAGTGCATGGGACTTCATATACTTGAGAATGCTTTCAAACACAACTGAAAAGTGCATTTTGGCACCTTAAACTACTTTTTTTGATGCACTTGAAAGCACTCCAATGTGCTAGAAAAGAACTTCTACAAGTTGAAAAGAACATGAAAGTTCAATGTATGCACTTGAATGTGCTTCCAATCACCTAAAAGGGCTTTAGAGCATCTCAAAGTGCTTTTTTTTCACTGTACTTTCATAGCACTTGGAAGCACTCAAATGTGCATGAAAGCACTTTTAAAAGCTTCAAAGTACTTGAAAGTGCTTCTGGGAACTTGAAAATGCTTCTAGCCACTTGAAAGTGCTATAAAGTGATTTTATATGCTTAAAAGAACTTGAAAGTGTTTCCCACATTGATCTTAAATAGTATTAACTTTCACGTTGAGGTTGAATGCAAGTAATTGACAAGATAATTTGATGTTAGTGAATAGGAAACACTTGAATGTTTATCTCTCTCTATATAGCCTTTGATTTGATAGCACTATAGTACCCTCAGAGTGCATAGACATATATGCAAATCATATAGGTTAACTAGTTGAAGCATACTTGATCCAGATATATAGCCACAAGTGTGATTCCAAGGATTGCAAAAAACACCAGTTTGAGTCTTTCATCTTGAGTATTGACTAAGTCAAACAAGAACCCAATTGCTTTTGGTGTCTATACCTACTCTTTTATTTGTTAAAGATGGGCTTCTTGCTTGTCCTGAAACATATGCAATGTTTACTCTATGAATATATCACCAAATTTTTCTAGATTGCAAAGAAAGTAGCCTCCTGTCATGGCAAGTCTAGCCACCAATTACATTCTATAATCATGATTTGGTACATAGATTGGCATCCCTATACATTTCTATATGCTTCATATTCTCTAGTGTGCAGATAGTCAAACTCAACCTCTCTTTTAATTTTTACTTGTATTTAATCATGGTTTCTATTTAATATTACCACATAGGAAAAATATGAAGCTACTAGGTCTAAAGTTGTAGATACGAGGAGCCAATGCCAATTTAGAGAGGCATTACTTCAACAACTAAAGCTTAGATAAGCTACTTAGATGTTCAGTATTGTGCCAACACCCCATGATCCTTGGAGACTCACTGATATTTTGTTCTATGGGGAATGTGTTGCTTATGGTTTACCATTAAAGGGTGAGGGTAAGGGTGGTGTATACATGCTTGCCTATAGTCACCAATACCACCCTCTATACTTTGGTAGTGCATGCATAGGTAGATAAAACTATGTGAAGCTTGGATGAAGTCAAAGAGTTTCAGATTTTGCAAGGCAATGGGTGTCTACCCAACCATGGGTGAGATGATCCTAAAGAAGGTCTTGAGACATACCATATGTTCTTGCTTTTGAATATATAGCGCAGACATTGCCATTCAAATTTCATATATGATTTAGATGAAAATGGCTTTGAAATCCATTGGAGACAAGGGTATAGGGTAGTTTGTGGCTTTGATGTACAAGAAGAGAGTCCAACCTATGTGTAGGGGATAGAGAACGCAACCCAGAGTAATACCAAGAAGGCAAGAGAGAAGACAGGACCAATTTGGATGATGCAGTAATAGCCTATATGAAGGCTAGTTTGAAACTACATTTTGATGTTAATGATAGACTTGATGAAGAAAAGGAGACCCTTTAGCAATTGGCAAACAATGTTTTTAAGAAGAGAGCAGGAAAAGGAAAACAAAGCAATAGTGAATCCAATATGTCATGTTATTTTTTCTAAAAATATTGTAAATATACGTGTAAGACACAATGTAATTAACTTTAATATTTATGCAAGTGGGAAACATAAGAAAGCAAAAGTAGCACACATGGATTCAATAGAGTTGACCCATAGGTAGTAGCAAAGAGTTTTGGTCATGTTGAGGAGGGAGAAAATGGAAACCCCAAAAGTATACCACCTATAGCACACCCTCTTAACCCAATCGCATGTAAAAAAATCTAGAACTAGATCCTCCAATGTAGCCCTAAAGTGTAAAGTAAACCCATTGAGAGCCCCAACCGCTTGTAATGTAGGCACTTGTATCGGGCAATGAAGTTTCCACTTGTAGAATCCCCATTATTGGAATGAAAAATTTTGTGTCTTGTTGTGCTATCTCTTTGTAATGAAAGTGTAGTTCTTTTTCTAATAAACATACATTATTAATCATGTTTATGTGCTAATATTTCTCATTTAGATAGGACTAAGGAACCCAAAAAAAGCACAAGTCCAAGACTTGGAAGTTGAACTGATACAGATTGACACGGTGCTACCACAGTATATGACAACTCCAAAGTTTAGAGAGGATCATTGGAAGAGAAAGCCAAACCTCATCGTCAATATGAGCAATGTGTTAATGATGACTTTTGAACCTAGAAGTGGTGATCCTCTCGATTTTAGCTTAGGTGTTATCAATGAATGTGGCTACGTGTGGAAGGATGCATAGGTATTTTTGGCTGAAGTGAGTACATATGTCAATGTGTTTATATGGAGCATTGGAATGCTTGCCAATGTAGAACGTTGAATAATAGAAGGAAGAAGTTCTAGAGAAAGAGATCAAGAAGTGAAAAACAAACAAAAAGAGATGATACAGATGGGTTGAGATGAGGATAATAATAAAAATTGAACTCGATGATGGAAAACAAAGAAAAAGGTAGAGTGAGCACAACGATGACAATGAAAATGCCTATCTTGAATTTAATCTCGTTTTCCTTGTTTTTACTCATTGGGCTCTTCATCTACACCTCTTTCTTTTCTTATTCATTAGGACTTTATATTTTGTCCATACAATGCTATTGTATATAAACTAGGTAACATTGCAAACAACAACTAAATGGAATACTCCTTATTTTACGTAAAATTTTGAAACTTTTTCTATCATTGTCGAAAACATATAATATCGATTTGAAAAAAAAAAATGCACAAAAGATGCCTAGATTTAGGCGTATCTTTTATTGCAATTTTCAAAAACATACTAAAATTTAGCATTTCTAATGCAATTTCCATCCTTAAGTTCAAGGCATTTTGTTATCTAGGGAAATTTTTGGATATAATAAGATATACGTCTTTGAGATATGGTTATCCAAACATGCAAGAAGCATCTTTTCTTCTTCTACAATTGCATCCTCTTCCATATCATTCATGTTAAAGGGGACATACTTCCAAGGGTTTTACCCAATGGTAAAAGCCCCATTTATCACTCATGGCCCTAACAAACACCCAATAGTATTATTCTAGAAGGTGCAAAATTAATTGGGAGAAGGAGTGGCTACCGTGGCCTTAGTGAGAATAGCAGTTGGTATTGGAAACACATCTAATCCAATAACAACTTCTGTGGCGTGAATTTCTCATTAGGACTAAGGAACCCAAAAAAAGCACAAGTCCAAGACTTGGAAGTTGAACTAATATAGATTGACACGCTGCTACCACAGTATATGACAACCCCAAAGTTTAGAGAGGATGATTGGAAGAGAAAGCCAAACCTCGTCGTCAATATGAGCAATGTGTTAATGATGACTTTTGAACCTAGAAGTGGTGATCCTCTCGATTTTAGCTTAGGTGTTATCAATGAAGGTGGCTATGTGTGGAGGGATGCATAGGTATTTTTGGCTGAAGTGAGTACATATGCCAATGTGTTTATATGGAGCATTGGAATGCTTGCCAATGTAGAACGTTGAATAATAGAAGGAAGAAGTTCTAGAGAAAGAGATCAAGGAGTGAAAAACAAACAAAAAGAGACGACAGAGATGGGTTGAGATGAGGATAATAATAAAAATTGAACTCGATGATGGAAAACAAAGAAAAAGGTAGAGTGAGCACAACGATGACAATGAAAATGCCTATCTCGAATTTAATCTCCCTTTCCTTGTTTTTACTCATTGGGCTCTTCATCTACACCTCTTTCTTTTCTTATTCATTAGGACTTTATATTTTGTCCATACAATGCTATTGTATATAAACTAGGTAACATTGCAAACAACAACTACATGGAATACTCCTTGTTTTACGTAAAACTTTTGAAACTTTTTCTATCATTGTTGAAAACATATAATATCGATTTGAAAAAAAAAATAATGCACAAAAGATGCCTAGATTTAGGAGTATCTTTTATTGCAATTTTCAAAAACATACTAAAATTTAGCATTTCTAATGCAATTTCCATCCTTAAGTTCAAGGCATTTTGTTATCTAGGGAAATTTTTGGATACAATAAGATATACGTCTTTGAGATATGGTTATCCAAACATGCAAGAAGCATCTTTTCTTCTTCTACAATTGCATCCTCTTCCATATCATTCATGTTAAAGGGGACATACTTCCAAGGGTTTTACCCAATGGTACAAGCCCCATTTATCACTCATGGCCCTAACAAACACCCAATAGTATTATTCTAGAAGGTGCAAAATTAATTGGGAGAAGGAGTGGCTACCGTGGCCTTAGCGAGAGTAGCAGTTGGTATTGGAAACACATCTAGTCCAATAACAACTTCTATGGCGTGAATTTCTCATTAGCCAAACAATCATTTGGTGATGTTACTCTAGGAGTTGTCTCAATAGAAGCTACTTCCCCATCTGTCTTGATGACGGCCTCTTTAACATCATGTGTGTTTCAAGGAAGGGAAACAAAGAAAACAAATAGGTAAGACCTCGAGATGGGGGCTTACAAGTGTGTTTCCAAGGATTGCAAAAAACACAAGTTTGCTTTCCTGCTTGTCTTGAAAGATATGCAATGTTTACTCTATGAATGTATCACCAAATCTTTCTAGATTGCAAAGGAAATAACCTCCTACCATGGTAAGTCTAGCCACAAGTTCGTACGTTCTATAAGCATGATTTGGTACATAGATTCCATCCTCATACACTTGCTATATCCTTCATATTCTCAGTAGTGTGCAAATAGCCAAACTCATCCTCTCTTTTAAGTTTTCCTTCTCTTTTATCATGGTTTCTATTTAATATGCTCACATGGGAAAAATATGAATCTACTATGTCTAAAGCTACAAGGACCCAATGCCAATTTATAGAGGCATTACTTCAACAACTGAAGCTTGGAGAAGCTAGTTAGATGTTCAGCATTGTGCCAACACCCCATGATCCCTGGAGACTAACCAACATTTTGTTCTATGGGGAATGGGTATGCTTGGTGTATACATGCTTGCTTGTAGACAACAATATCACCCTCTATGCTTTGGTAGTGCAAGTATAGGTAGATCAAACTGTGTGAAGCTTGGATGAAGTCAAAGAATACCAGGTTTTGCAAGGCAATGGGTATCTACCTGACCATACTATAGGCCATCATCTCCCGGTCGTATTGATGTCCTCTGGGCCCTAGTATGTGCCATGTACTTGTAGTTATTGGCACTTAGGTCACTTAGTACTTTTAGTGTCTTATGACACCTAGCACTAGTGGTGCCACTAGAACACTCTGTCTTAGGGTTCCCTTTTGTTGTACTTTGTACTTTCATTCTTTCATAGTTGATATGATGGCTTTCAGCTCTTGCTCCATTCTTGTGCATCATTCCTCTTCCTTGAGCCTATAGTGGTATTAGAGCAGGACATGGCTTTTATTGTCAGCCACTTCCGGCCTTCTAGCTTGTAGAAGGTTCTTCTTCATTGTTGGTCGCCTCTTCTAGAGCACTCCCTACTTCATGTGTGGGTTGCAATAGCTCTATCGAAGACTTCCATTGCATGGAAATTGATCCTGGGTTCTAATTTTTGATCAACAATAAAATTTTGAGGGCTTTTGCTATCTTGCATCTCCTTTAGCTGTTTAAAGCTCTTCCAAGCATTTTCATCATCTCGAGAAGTCCATTCCTTGAGGTCTACAGTTTGTGACACTTGCACTTGTGCAATCATTTTGTGGACAGTAAGTCCTATTTTTGGAGTTGAAAGCCTTGAGGATATTTTTGCATCTACTTGTGCTATTTACAATGGCTAGCAACAATGATGATTTGTTTGGCATTCTTCATGAAGATGATAAGTTGGATGGCACCAACTATCCCATGTGGTCCTACCTTATGAAGCATAGTCTAGTTGCAAGAACTACCTTATGAAGCATAGTCTAGTTGCAAGAAACTTTTGGAATATTGTTTTAGGTATTGATTTGAGGCCAACCAATGCTCAAGTGGCTGCCCCTACTGCTGGCACTCCTCTATGGGGGAATCCTCCTGATTTTGCTTCCTCTATTACTCCTATCATTACTCCTCCTACTCAAGAGAAAATCAGATGGGACTCAAGAGACGCAAATGCACACTCATGTATTGCTTTATCATGCAAGAGAATCATTATTCCACACATCTAGTCATGCATGATAGCAAAGGATGCTTGGGATAAATTAGCCTCTCTTTATCAAGTTCGCAATGAGGCACGGGTTGCATATTTGAGAAGGCAATTGCAGGAACTGAGCATGCAAGAAAGTGACTCTATGGATACATATTTAACAAAGGTCAAGGACCTCATGAAGCAACTTGCAAATATTGATGAAGTGGTGCATTCTTAGCTTGTTAGCACTACATTGAATGGATTGCCAGACACATATCAAGGGTTTGCTACAACCCTTAGACTAGTGGCCAATGGAAATCCTGACCACACTACTCATTTGATCAGTGACTTTGCTTTTGTAGGAAGAGAAAAGTCGTGCTAATAGGCAAGCTACAATTCTTGATCATGCATTTGTTTCATAGCAAAAAGGAAAAGGCAAGACTTCCAAGCCCATGGGTAAGCCTAAATATGTGCCTAAGAGTGGCAATTCCTCCAATGCATCCCAAAAATGCAGCATAGACAAGTCAAAGAAAAGATGCAACTATTGTCGCAAGCCAGGGCATGAAATTTCAGAATGCAGGAAGCACATTGCTTCGGAGAAGAAGAAAGTAGGATTGACAAAATGCCTCACATGCAATTGAATCCCATGAGCTAGCAGATGCCTCACATATGCAAATGCAGTCCATAATGAGTGGGCATGGGCTGTCCATTGTTCTTTTGATCCTTCCAAAGTTGATGCATTCTTTTCTGCTAATGATGCTCAGTCTTGGTATTTTGATAGTGGTGCTTCCAAGCACATAACCTCTTGCAAAAAGTTTTTTATTCCTTGGCCAATGCACCTCGAAATGGGACTATCACATGTGCTAATAATGCTTCCTATGCTATAAAAGGGATTGGAGATGTGCAGCTCACATCCATATCAAGCCATCTTGCCACTTTGAACAATGTTCTTTTTGTGCCTAGGATTGAAGTCAACTTGATTTCAATTTCGGCAATTGCCACTTCAGGTTTCAGAGTGATTTTTGATGGCTACTACAGATGCCTCATATATGATCTCGGTGATGACAATGCCATAGTTCTCACTGGCACTTTGCAAAAGGGGTTTTATCACCTTTATTATCATTCAGCTACGTTTTCTATTGAGGCATATGCTATTTTAGATTCACAGCTTGCTGAAACTCATCTTTGGCATGAGAGAATGGGTCATCTAAATTATAGAGATCTTGCCAAATTACATTCACAGTGCATGGCAACTAATGTACCTCAAACTCACACATTTCCAAACATGTGTGTGGGAGTTGTCTTTTGGGTAAGATGCACCGGTTTCCTTTTCAAAAAGATTGTTCAAAATTCTCATAGAGGAAATTGGAGCTAGTGCATAGTGATGTCTGTGGCCCAATGAGGACAAATGGAGGACAAATGCCATTGGAGGGTACAAATATTTCATGACTCTGATTGATGACTTTACAAGATATTGCTGGGTCTATGCTTTAAAATCCAAATCTGAAGTGTTCTCATGCTTTCAGAGGTGGTTGAACATGGTTGAGAATGAATTAGGAAGCAAGCTTGTCACCCTCAACACAGATAGGGGAGGAGAGTATATGTCATATCATGAAGTAGACCTTCCCTCAAGACGATGATTCTGGGAATCAGAGAAGGACTGAGAATTACACTGCATCACACCCCTTTAGTGGGAATGTCCTTCCTCTGCATCAAACCAAGAGCTTGTAGGCGCTTCTCAAAAAGCTCTTTATCGAGTGGTTTGGTAAAGATGTCTGCAACACTTTCTTTGCTATCATAATGGTGCAGTGTGATGTTAACAAGTAATACTCTTTCTCTGATGAAGTGCTCTCTAACATCAATGTGCTTTGTCCTGTAGTGATATACTAGATTCTTGGCCAATTCTTGAGCCGATTGATTATCACAATATATTGTTGTTGGCTTTGATTCATCAAAGTAGTTTGTTTTTTATAATAATCTTTTGAGCCATATAGTCTCACATGCACATGTAGTGAGTGCTCTATATTTTGCTTCTATTGAAGACAAAGAAACAGTTGGCTATTTGTTTGAAAACCATGATATAGCACCTTCACCAAGGAAAAATGCATATCCCTATGTCGATCTCCTAGTCTCATGATCTTTGGCATAGTCATTGTCAATAGTATCCATGCAACCTTGGATGACTTCCTCTGTATTCTATTCCAAGCTGTCTTGTACTTTTGATGTATCACAAGAATCTTTTGGCTGCATTCCACTGAGACTGTTTTGTATTTTCCATAAACTATGCTAGTAAGCTTACTCCATAATAAATATTTGGCCATGTGATAGTCAGATATATAAGAGATCTAATGAGCTGCCAATAGTACCTATCATTGATGGTAGGATTTTTTGAATCTTTTGTAAGTTTCAAACTCTATTTCATGAGAGTGGCTACAATCTTGCAATCTGCCATATGAAACTTCTTCAAGAGATTGTCAACATATTTCAATTGACTCATAAAGGTGCTATCTAAATCTCTCTAGAACTCAATACTAAGACAATAGTGCATAATCTTTCATGTTAGACTCTGCAGATAAGTCTTGTTTCAACTTCTTGATGAAGCGATCATTACTTCCAGTCATAATTAGATCATCTACATACAAAAGTGCAATAGTGATGTCTTCCCCTTGAACTTTGTAGTAGACAGTATGATCTGCATTGGATTTCATGTATCCCAGATTAGCAAAATACTTGTCGATTCTACTATACCAACTCTTGGCTGCTTGCTTTAAGCCATAGAGAGTTTTCTTGAGACGGCAAACTTGATGCTCTTTTCCTAGTTGAACATAACCGGTTGGTTGTTGCATGTAGACTTCCTTGTCTAGGTAACCATTGAGATTTGACATCAAGCTAGCACACATTCCATTTGCTGAGTGTCACGAGTGATATCAAGAACTATATGGAATCCATCTTTGCTACTGAAGCATTAAGTCTCATCATAGTCCTTACCATATTGCTATGCAAATCCTTTTGCAACTAATCTAGCTTTGTATCTTTCAATGCTTCCATCTAGATTGTATTTCACTTTGTATACCCATTTGTTTGTGATGGCTTCTTTCCTGGTGGAAGGTCACATAATTCCCAAGTATTATTCTTATACAAAACTTCCATTTCTTCATTCATAGTAGTTTGCCATTTTGGCTTGTCAACTGCGTCTTCATACACTGGCTCTTCTGTAGCCATGATGGTAGTCATAAGAGCATAGTTGGTGGTCTTAACCTAAATTGCTTTGCTTTCAGAGCATATGTCAATTTGGCTGGAGATCTGCTTTCCCTGGTAGACCATTTGAGTTGTTGTGGCTCTTCTTTAGATGCTTCTTGAAATTCTTGCTCTTCTTCATCAAACTTTTTTGTAGATTATTGTGTAATCGGTGTGTCTATCTCCTATGCATTAGAGGTTTCCCATTCAGATTCCTCATCAACGATTACATCTTTGGAGATAATGACTTAGCGGTTGATGGGATCATACAACTTGTATGCTTTGCTTTCTTCACTATAGCCAACCATGATGCATTTAGGTAACTTTGCATCCAATTTTTTGCAATGATCATCATGTATGTGGGCATATGCTATGCAAACAAATATGCAAAGATGCCCAATGCGTGGCTTGTGTCTAGTGAATGCTTCATAACGTGTCCTGCCTTGAATTCGTTTGGTTGGTTGGTTGGAGGCCGATTAATTAAGTAGTTTGTAGTGGCTATTCCTTCCACCCAATACTAATTCAGAAGATGCTTCTCATTGAGTATTCCTCTAGTGCTATTTGCTAAAATACCATTCTTCCTTTCAGCTCTTGCATTCTACTGATGAGTATCTACACAAGTGAATTATCTTTGAACGCTGTGACTTTTGCAAAAGTTCATCAATCCTGAAGACATGTATTCACCTCCTCTGTCTGATCTCATGACGTTGATCTTTATGCCTATTTGGTTTTCTACCATGGCTTTGAATTCTTGAAACCTGGAAAATACTTCAAATTTCTATTTCAAAAAGTAGACCAAACAATATTTGCTGTAGTTGTTGATGAAAGTCCAGTAGTAGTAAAGTGAACCATTGATGCTGTAGGTCTGGGCATAAACCCATACATCTATATGTATCAAATCAAGAATACCTCTTGCTTGAGAGGTGCTTCTGCCAAAGTTGGTTCACTTTTGTTTACTCAAGTAGCATGCCTCACAAACTTTTCCAAGAAACTGTAGCTTAGGAATGCCAATTGCCATATTCTAATTTTTGAGCTCTATCAAGATTTTAAAATTGACATGTACATATCTCTTGTTCCATTTTGCAAAAAGTGGCATTTGTTGCGGTTGAGATGACATGGCATGTAAATCTAGTACTGTAGCTAGCATTCTGAACAACTGTCCTTCCTTGACTAATTTTTGTACTAGCTGATATCCTTTGGATTTGTCTATGATATTGCATTCATCTCCATTGAAGATGAACTCAATAGTTGTGTTCTATCATTTGACCAACTGATAAGAGGTTTTTGTGGAGTTTTGAAACATAGAGTACATCTTTCATCAATTCTTTTGTACCAATGAAATTGTTCATAGGGACAATGCCTTTTCCTTGAACTAGATTCGGTGTGTTATCTACCATGTAGATAACATTCTTATGTCCTTCTAATGGTTTCATCTCTGTGAACTCATTCCTAATGTTTTATCATATGAGATGATGCACCACTAATGTCGATGTGCCAAGGATCCTGATTTGCTTGGTTGAATTGATAACTAAATTCTCCTCCTGAATTGTAATTAATGTTAAGATACACTATTTCACTGTGCTGTAGATCCTTGCTTGCAAGAAACATGTTCTCAGGTTCATTGGCGTAATGACTATGACTTGCATGTCCACTATGATGATTTCCTCTTCTACGGAAATTCCCTCGATTGATATTGGATTGACCACCTTGGTCGTACTACTTCTTGAAGCAATCTCTTTTATAGTGTCCAAAATCATGATAGTAATTTCACTAAATGTTTGACACATTGGTGGATGCATTCCCTCATCCTTGGAATCTTCCTCTATTGGAATGATTTCCTCTTTGCTGATGCTAATGTTGGTGAGGATGATACTGATACTGACTTTATTGTTGATGATGACCACTTCGCTGGAATGATCTACTTCTACCTCTACCTCTACCTCTACCTCTGCTTCTATCTGAAGCTATGAATGCTTGATCATTGGAATGACCTTTGCATGTGTGAATGAGTCCCGAGCTCTTCACCAAGTAAAACTGACTGAAGTTCTTCCTATAATGTCATAATTTGCCATTGGATGGCAATACTTTGGACTAGATTCTCATATTCCTCTCCTAGTCCATTCAAAATGACTTGAACCATTTCTATTGAACTCATGGTCTCTCCTGCGCTGTGAGTTGATTGTTGTACTCCTTGATCCTAAGTACGTAAGCATGACTAGTTTCACTGCTATTTCAAAAGCTCTGGTTTATATAGTTTCTCAGTGTGAGAATCCTTGAAGTGTTCTTGGACTCATAAAGAGCTACGAATATATCCCATGATTCTTTTGATGCCTTAAGTGCGTTGAGCTATAGCATGACATCTTGCACATTCTTCTTGATCAAATGATATGCATATTTGTCTTTCTTGTCCCAGTCTGCTTATGCTCAAGCAATGGCAGGATCTGCTATAGGTGTGGTCACTATGAGTGTAGCTATAGATCCCACTATAGATCCTACTGCTACTAGTGCTACGACAATAGGTGGAGTAGAACTACTATTGGCTGGATCATCCAATGGTCTAGGTGTAGACCCATCGGCATGCTCCCTTTTGTCTTGAAGTACAAGAATGGTCTCCATTCGATATTTCCATTTCCCATGATTGGAGATGTCTAGCTTAGAATATGCCTCCAAAATAACATTGCTAGTCATAGAAATGGTGCAAGAAATGTACTCAAAGTGTCTGTGAAATCACTGTCTCAATCAACTGCAAAACACTAATTGTGTCAAGTGAGATCTGAACTGCCATGAAGGTAGAACTGCAATATATAATCTAATATATTACAAGGCTTATGGCAAATGATGTCAAGAATAGCCAAGAGGCTTTACAAGGCTTGAATAAAGTGCACAATGATGAAAAATAGCCAAATAGGCTTTACAATAATGGCGCATGTATGTGAAATCAAATCATGTGCTATATTCCCTAAACAATCGGTCAATGTCTCTGAACTATGGAACCTACCTTATGGATGCTTTTCCACATCTTTTTACTTGTAATATGCTTTGCATGAAATTTACAAGTTCTCTGTATGTGCTTTGTGACTACTTTGAAAGTGGCTTAACATTGATTTGTGGATACTTGTACACTGCTTTCTATTTGAGGAGTGCTTTACATGTGCTTTTAAGTGCTTTGACAATGCTTTAGTACTGTTTGCTTTTGTGATTGGTTTGGTAGTGCTTAGCAAAGCTCTATTTGTGGTTTGGCATGTTATTTGCATGTGCTTTTGACTTCTTAGATTCTGCTAAGAATTGCTCAATGACTGCTTTCTTTTTAAAAACTACTTTTTGACAGCTTGATTTTTTGACTATTTGTCAGTGCTTTGGCACTACTTTTGCAGTGCTTTGCATGTGCTTGTTACTACTTTGGCAATGCTTTATGACTGCTTGTCCTTTACTTGATTGCTTTATGAGTGCTTTTCCATTACTTTCTACTTGTAATTTGCTTTGCATTAAATTTACAAGTTCTCTGTAAGTGCTTTGTGACTACTTTGAAAGTGCCTTAACATTGATTTGTGGCTACCAGATCCACTACTTTCTATTTGAAGAGTGCTTCAAATGTACTTTGGTAGAGCTTTACATGTGCTTTGGCAGTGCTTTGCTTGTTACTACTTTGGTAGTGCTGCTTGTCCTTTTATTGAGTGCTTTTCCACTGCTTTCCACTTGTAATGTGCTTTGCATGATTTGTGGCAACTTGTCCACTTCTTTCTATTTGAAGAGTGCTTTACATGTGCTTTGGAAGAGCTTTACATGTGCTTTGGCAGTGCTTTGCATGTGCTTGGGTAGTGCTTTATGATTGCTTGTCCTTTTCTTGACTGCTTTATGAGTGCTTTTCCACTGCTTTCCACTTGTAATGTGCTTTGCATGATTTGTGATAACTTGTCCATTGCTTTCTATTTGACGAGTGCTTTACAGGTGATTTTCATGTGCTTTGGCAAAGCTTTGCATGTGCTTTACATGTCCTTTGCAAGTGCTTTGGCAGTGCTTTGCATGTGCTTGTTACTTCTTTGGCAATGCTTTATGACTACTTGTCCTTTTCTTAGCTGCTTTATGAGTGCTTTTCCATTGATTTCCACTTGTAATGTGTTTTGCATGATTTGTGGCAACTTGTCCACTGCTTTCTATTTGAAGAGTGCTTTACATGTGCTTTGGCAGGGCTTTAGATGTGCTTTGGTAGTGCTTTCCATTTGCTTTAGCAATGCTTTGCATGTGCTTGTTACTGCTTTGGTAGTGCTTTATGACTGCTTGTCCTTTTCTTAACTACTTTATGTTTCCACTGCTTTCCACTTATAATGTGCTTTGCATGATTTGTGGCAAAACTTGTCCACTGCTTTCTATTTGAAGAGTGCTTTACATGTGCTTTGGTAGAGCTTTACATGTGCTTTGGTAATGCTTTGCATGTGCTTTACATGTGGTGCTTTGCAACAGCACTCACAAAAGCAAGAAGTCACAAAGTAGTGCCAAAGCATACTGAAAGCAATGATTGTTTATATGGAAAGCAGTTTAAAAGAGAAAGCAGTGGTAGAGTAGCCACAAAGCACTGCTAAGCATTGACAGGCACACATACAAAGTGTGTCTTCCAAACCTAGATTTGCAAAACAAAGCTAGTGGTAAGGATGGCCCCACACAAGCATACACACCACAAAAAATTCTTTTCTATCAATAGTAAAGCCACATCCACCACAAGTCTTTGCAATTGTAAGACACATTGAACCCTCATCTTCTGTACTGATAATTATTGGTGGGGATGGGAAAATACAAAGAGGCTACTTGGACTCTTTCGATCATTTTTTTGGCAAAATAATATTGTTGCTGCCTCATTTGAAAGACATCAGACTTTTCACGTAATTGCACTTGCATGTCAAAACAACAAAAAAATTGAACTCAAGTAAACACAATGGACTATGGAAACATCAACTTAAGGATTGACGCAAAGTGTATGATAAATTTTATAGTATTACCTCCAAATCAGGTATGCTCTCCTCAAAATTTGGGGCTTCTACTTTGAATCCCAAGATCTCCAATGTGTCCATGAATGAGGCAATGTCTACCTATAGTTTTCTAAAATGCTCCGGGTCAATTGAAGGAGCCAAAATTGATATTTCATTTTTGCTTCTTGGATCTTTGTCCTCAATGTATGTACTGCTATCGACAAATTCTCTTAGATTAGCTTGTCTTTCTTGGCCTTATCTATTGCAATTACAGCTGCGTCCACCTCTTCACTTGCCCAATCAAGTCTCATCTATGCAACATGTAGCATTTTTTGACTGTTGACTAGCTCAGGCTACAGACAATGTGCCATGGCCATGTGAGATTTGGGCAGATGAAGACCGTGCCCCGTGAGAAATAGAGTGTTTTGTTGGAATGTTTTATTTTTTTGTTGGAGCTTATTGTGTTGTTAGACCATACAAACCATGCTTTAGCAAATTCAGCCTAGTTGACAATGAAATCGTCCTTTGTAGGGGCATTTTTTGCATGAGGAATAAGGAAGGAATGAGGAAGGAAGTGTGAGTTTGGATGAAAAAGAGATGAAAAAGTTTATTTTTTGTTGGAAAGCATTTTTGAGTATTGATGTTAGTTAGTGTTTTGAAATGATAGGAAGGTAGTTTCTAAGATTGCTAAGGTGTGTGTGATAACAAATCCCAACAAAAACACTAAAAAATGGTGATAGAAGCTCAATTTTGAAATGGTTCTTGAGGGTGAACAATCCAACTTGTAGAAATCTTTCATTTATGCATCCAAAGTTGTCTTTTTTTGCTATTTTTTGTTTAGTATCGGTAGTGCATAGCACCCACAAACACTTAGAGGTGGCACAAAAACTCAAAAATCACTAGAAATCACCAAATGGAAGACAACAGAATTTGGGGTCCTAGACATTTCCTATCTCCACGGGTCATTGCCATAGTGTTAACCCACCAACCTGTCACCATAGCACCATCCCAACAGTCAAACTTGCATTGACTTGTGGCCTTAGTCCTTATCCCCATGACCTAACTTCTGACCACTGTCTAAACTGTTGCCCTAATTAATATGGGTCTCCTACATGCGAGTTCTACATGCAACTCCTACATGCAACATTAGGGATCCCATTGGTCTAATAGTCATTGATCCGTGGCCTTAAGCTCATGCCCATGACTGTTGCCTTACTGTCAACCCCATGCATGCCAACATACTCGTATCCCACCAACTGGTGCTTAAGGCTCATCCCCACACCTGTTGCCATACTCGTATCCTGCCAACTTATCATCCCTTCACTGCCCGTAGCCTTAGCTCCAACCCCATGACCATGGGGATACCACTTACATCCTATCCCACCGACATGTGTAACTTTCTATCCCTAGTCGCCTTAGCCTCATCCCTATGACCTTCACCTTAGCTTCATCCCTATGACTGTCACATTAGTCCTATCCCCATGCCTATCAGGATATCTCTGGGATATTTCAAACAATACAGAATTAAGCTTCAAGCAGAGTGTGCCCTTTTAGAGGTCTTATACATGCACTTGAGATCTAGAAGAATTTTTCCAAGGAACCCATGCCTGAGGACAGTGCTTCGAGCTATGCTCAGCCCACCTTTCACCTCGATGCCAACTAAAAGATTGGTTCCTAGCTCTCACTCAGTAATAGGATCCTGATAGGAGGATCCATCTAGCTCCAACGAGATGGAGAGCTTGAACAAGGAGATGCAAGACCCTGCAAGTCTGAGGGCTTCCAAAGCCCCCTTCACTAGTTTGGCTCCCCCCAACTCTCTTGGTCCTTCTGTAGCATCCATTTTAAGAGGTACAATCACCAATATGTTTAGACATTTAGGCTGAATGGATTTGGCAAACATGGAGAACCCCTTTGCTAGTATGTATGTGGGAAGGGCAGGTCAGCAATAACAACCAGCTCCTGAACCATAGATAGGAACTAAAACCACCTTTGTGGACCGGTGCCCACACCTGTTGCAAGGCAACCTCAGTGGGATTGCATGGAGTATGAAGACCCATGGATGAGGGACTTTGTGGGATGAGACCCTAGCTGGGGAGATGCAAGAGGCTCTCAAGGGTGGGCTTCTTACGAACTCCCAATCTTCTAGGTGCCCCCGACCTTCGTCGGCTATGTGGCACCACAAGTTCCACCCTACCGCCCAATGCAAGGAACCTCTATGCAAATGCCCCATGACCCACCCCCTCCGGGAGTTCAACCTTTCCCACCCACATCTATTGATCCAATGATTGGAGGGCCAAGAGCATCCATCCCAATGCCAATACCACAGCAACTCAATGGATTCTACCACCAAGGCCAAGCTTCCCCTATGTCCTGTTAGGCCCACAATGGCGCCGCCTCCACCAGCTTCCCAAATGATGCTATCAGATGAGGCAATGCACATCCTGGTGAATGTGCTAGGAAGGGGGGCCACACCACCCCCGCATGCACTAATGTTTTTAGCAGTGGTCACAAATCCCTCAAGAAGTCAACTGATAGCCATCTCCAAGTTGATGACCAAATTCTTTTGAGCAGATATGTGAAGCTTGTGGAGCTCCCAGAGATCTAGAAATGGCTAATGGATTTGGTCTCAGTCTGGATTACAAGGCAGGCCAATGGTATAGGTCTCTCACCCCGAAAGAAAAAGTCAATTGGGAGACACTGAGGAAAGCATTCATTGTAGGGTTTGCCCCCAATGGACATAAATAGAGCCCGATTAGGCAGTTATATGAGGTGAAGTAGAATGACAAGGAATCCCTTTGGGATTACATAGCTGGAATCAAGCACCTCAATTCCCGTCATGAACCATACGAGCAGATGAGTGAACAAAAGACTGTTGCCCCGCTTCCTCATCGGGATTTATAGACCCAAAGCTACATGACCACTTGGTTATGAGTCCTACCTTTTTTGAACTATGCAGCAAGGTGATTTTTTGTATAAGCGATAATATGATGGATAAGGTTACCTCTGATAAAACCCTGAACCCATTAGAAGTATCACGAATATCGGTCAGGTCTTCTAGTGTGGAGCCAACCAAGAAGGAGAACAATGAGCCCATGGGCTTGGATATGTGTGAGTTGGGCTCAAATTTGCTGAATCAGCTAGGCCAACAGTGGAGGTTAGGGACCTCCAAGGAGGCACCAAGTAACCCCCACTTGTTTCCATGGAGAGACAACGTGTGGTGCGGGATATGTAATGGCAACCATCCCTCCAATGAGTGTCCCCACCTTAGGGCAAGGCGAACCCTCTACTGTGCATATTGTCGTAGATGGGGGAACCATGATACCTCCCAATTTCAATTTTCAAGGGCTCTGCCCCAACAACCTATGTAAGCAAGACCCCCACTAGCCCCGATGGACCTGCCTAGCCCTATAAATGCACAAGGTGCCCCTTTGGCTAGTCCAGGGCAGTACATAGCACAACAGGCTTCCTAACCACTGCCCATACTAGGTCCCCAACCTCCCCCACCCTATATAACTTCCGTCAATGAAGTATTGGTAGTGGAACTACCCAATGATTGGGAGGAAATGATCCAGACCATGGACACCTTGACTATTACCCTTACCAGGAAGGAAGTAGCTGTGAAGATAGTGGGAGAGAAGGAAGGAGTCTCACTTGCGGCTTTCTCACATACACAATGGGGAAATACACACAAAGGTGGAGGCTGAAAACAGTTTTCCTCTTCTTAGTTGTGAAAGCCAAAAGAACTCTAGTACAAAGAAATAGAAGAACCCTATATGTGGGTCTCAAACCAAACTCAACTAACTAAGGTGGCATACTAACTGAGCCACGAACTAGAGTACATAAGGATAGCTATCATCTAGCTATTATCCATGGGCAGTGTACCAACCGCATCTGTACCTAACAAGTCGGTGACATGAATGCACAAGGGTCACCCTGGCATATCACGAGTGGAGCTCGATATCTCAATACTCCCCCTCGAGCTCATCCCAATTCTTGCACACCAAGTAGGTCTCTGAACTTGTGTAGCTTCTCTGTGCCCAATGCCTTCGTGAATATGTCGGCTACCTGATCCTCTATGTTGACATAAACTAGATCAATAAGACCTAGTAAAACCTTCTCCCGCACATAGTGATAATGCACCTCAATGTGCTTTGTTCTAGCATGATAGACTGGGTTATTTGCCAAGTGTATACTGCTCATGTTGTCACAATAAATGACAACTGGCCCATGTGTAGATTGATGCATATCATAAAGTAGCTTATGCAACCAAGCTGCCTCACATGCAGCCATTGTTGCACCCCTGTACTCAGCCTCTGTGCTGGACAAGGCAACTGTAGGCTGTTTCTTGCTGCTCCGAGTGACTTCAGCTCTCCCAAAAGAGAACACATATCCATTGGTAGATCGTCTATCAGAAATACTACCAGCCCAATCATCATTAGTGTATCCATGCAACTGTATCTGAACCACAACTTCATAAAATAGTCCATACTACAATGTGGACTTCACATACTTGAGTATGCGTCTAGCCGCATCCAAATGTGGTTTCCTTGGAGCCTGCATAAACTGACTTACCAATCCAACAGCATAGCTCAAATCTGGCCTGGTAATAGTCATATAAATCAAACTTCCTACTATGCGTTTGTACATAGTAGGGTCTTCCAGAAGCTCACCTGCATCTGCGCTCAACTTCACATTCTGCTCCAAAGGAACTGAAATAGGTTTACAGCCTGTCATCCCATATTTGGACAGCATGTCCAATCCATATTGCCTCTACAAGAGCTGTATCCCACTTGGTGATCTAATCACCTCAATGCCCAAGAAATAACGCAACTCTCCCAAATCCTTCATCTCAAACATCTGCTTAAATAGCATTTTCACATGAAGGATATCTTCATCACTATCACCTGTGATGATCAAATCATCAACATAAATGACAAGCAGCATTATACCTTTCTCTATTTTTCTCACATAAAGTGAGAAATCTGCCTTGGAAATCTAAAAGCCAATAGTGACAAGATACTATCCTATCTTGTCAGACCATGGTCTAGGTGCTTGCTTCAAGCCATACAAGGCTTTCTTCAACCTGCAAACAAACTCAAGATGAACAGCATGAACATAACCTAGTGGCTGCTCCATAAAGACCTCTTCTTGCAAATCACCATGCAAGAAGGCATTCTTTACATCCATCTGATGTAAAGACCATCCCTTTGATGCAGCCATAGCAATGACTGCTCTTACGGTTGCCATCCTTGCAACTGGACTGAATGTTTCTTCATAATCAATGCCATATGTCTGTCCATACCCCTTGACAACTAATCTTGCCTTGTATCTGTTCACAGAACCATCTGCATTGTGCTTCACCTTATAAACCAAGTTACAGCCAATTGCATTCTTGTCTTTAGGCAAAGGCACCAATTCCCATGTAGCATTTGCTTCCAAGGCATCCATTTCTTCATCCATGGCTTTCTCCCATTTTTCTTTTCCCATGGCTTGCTCAAAAGAAGTGGGTTCTGGTTCCTTATCCCTTTGACCATATAGGCATAGTGAATGGTTGTAAATCCATCATATTTCAGCCTATCCACTGGATACCTAGCTCTGGTAGACCTGTGCAAAATAGGCTCATTTCTAGGTGCTTTCAAAACATCCCTGGTCTTCCTTACTGCAAGTGTAACAACAGAAGGAATACCCAACTCATCATCAATGCTTTGTTCTAAGCCACTGGATTCACCATCCACATAAGATTGACCTACATTCACATCAAACATGGGCTGATCTATCTTCTCTTTTTCTTTTCCTGATACCTGCATACCACTATCTGCATTACTTTGAGGAGATTCTCCTGATCTCAATCTACCTGTCCATGGTGAAGTATGTGAACCACTGCTAGAGGACACTATAGGTCCACTAATATTTTGTGATTGCTGCTATAATTTCTGTGCAGCATTACCATTTTGTGCATCTACATCATCAATCACATTTACTGGTTTATACCAGTTGCTCATCTCATCAAAAACAACATCTCTATTCACTGTAAACTTACGAGTATAAGGGTTATAGCATCTATACCCTTTCTGCTATAGAGAATAACCAATAAAGATGCACTTCTCAGCCTTTGGATCCAACTTGGACCTCAACTCATCTGGCACATGAACATAGGCAATGCAACAAAAAATTTTCAAATGAGAGATATCTAGTTTCCTACTAGTATACATCTCCTCTGGTGTCATGCCATGTATTGCTATAGTGGGAGTCCTATTCATTATGTAAACTACTGTAGTAACTACTTCAGCCCAATAATAATTTGGTAGGTCTTTTTCATTTAGCATGGCCCGAGATACCTCTCCAATATGCCTGTTTTTCCTTTTTGCAAGTCCATTTTGCTGTGGGGTATGACTGCATGAATATTGCTACTTTATGCCATGCTCCTGTAGGAACCTTGTAAACTCATTTGAGAGGTACTCTCCCCCTCCATCTAACCTTAGGCATTTTATTTGCAGGTCTGTTTCTTTTTCAACCATAGCTTTAAAAGCTTTGAAATGCCCAAACACTTCACTTTTCTTTTTCATAAAATACACCCAAACTTTTCTATTGTAGTCATCAACAAAAGTGACAAAATAATGACAACCTCCAATAGATGTAGCTTTAGTAGTCCACACATCAGAGTGGATTAATTCCAATGGCTTCTTACTCTCTTCAACATGTCTAGGAAATGGTTTCCTTGCCCGTTTTCCAAATTGACAGGCTTCACATACCTTATGCATTTTTGCAACCTTGAATTTAGGCAATCCTGCAACAATATTTTGGGCCTGCATTGATTTAAGTCACTGTACATTAACATGACCAATGCGTTTATGCTAGATATCAATATCTGCAACTACATAGTCCCATGTGCAAACATTTCTGCACTCAATTCAGGCATGTCCACATCCAACGTAAACATCCTGCCCTTCTTCTTTCCTTTTGCTATCAAGCGACCATTATTTTTCATATCCTTAACAAAGCATCCATGAGGATTAAATCTGACCTCCTGCAAGCCCTACTCAACCATTTGACCAATAGAAACCAGGTTCTTGGTGATATTCGGGACATGAAATACATCAGACAAGTATTTCTTTTTCCCATCCTACATAGACAAAGGAATTTTACCAATCTCCACAATAGGATGTGTAGTATCATCACCAGTCTCCACAAATCCTGGTCTTTCCATTTTCCTTGCATCTTGCATCCATTCTGCATGACCTGTCATGTGGTTTGATGCACCTCAGTCAACATACCACACATCATTTCTTTCTTCTGCACTTGTCACAAAATCGGTCATGTGTTGCACCATAAATAAATGCTCATTTCTATCATCACCCTGTCTACTAGAGGATGCATAATTGCCCTATTGCAATTTTCCATTCATAATGTCATTCTGCTTTTTGTAGCATTCTTTAGCCATATGACCCATTTTACCACAATAGTAGCATTCAACATTGCTGTTTGCATTTTGGTCTCTTTGCCATCCACCATGACCTCTTGGCTCCCCTTGCCTCTAGAGTTACCACGTCCTCCTCCATAGGATTGGTTTTCTTGAGTTTGCCTCATATTCTGATTTCTACCATGGCCTCCAGATCGGCCTGCTCTACCTCTGCATCTACCTCTTCTAGCATCATTTGAGTAGAAGACAGTTTCTTTTGAAGTTCCTCCTGAAGAAGATACACCACCATTTCTCTGCTCTTCAGAAATTAGAAGAGCAAACAACTCCTCAAAATCAGGAAATTTTTCACGGACGGCAATGGATGTCCGGACCTATGCATAATCCTTTCTTAGACCATTCAAGGTCACAGAAACTAAATCATCATCTTCCACTAGCGACCCAATGGAAGCAAGTGCATCTCCAATTTTCTTCACCTTCATGTGGTAGTCATGGATGCTCATATTTTCTCTCTGCACATTGTGCAACTCTTGCTTGAGCTGCATTTTCCTGGCTTGCGTATTTGTGTTGTACATTTTTGCCAAAGTATCCCATGCCTGCTTTGGCATACTTGCATCCTGAATATGCACAATCATAGAATCTGAAATACTGATAGACAACCCGTACATAACTTTTCTGGCTCTCTCATGCCATCCTTTAAATGCCTGCATTTCTTGTTGATTGGGATCATTAGGAAGAACTGGTTCTTCTTCATTTCTTGTAATGAACTCCCAATAGCCTTTTCCCATAAGGAAATTCATCATTCTAATCTTCCATGCCTGGAAATTGTTCTTGTCAAGCTTTTCAGTGACAATCTGTGAAAGAGAATTAGACGCCATTACAGAACACTGCAAAATATTCTGTCACTGTAAAAAACATAGCTTCTGCCTCATAAGGGCAAATCTGCAAAACTGACAAAAGTGGTATTTGACCACACAGTCACTTCCTAGTGACAAATTTGCATCAACAGGCAATAAGGATGATTCTGTAACTCCCAATATCTCTATGCACAGGCATACAATGCAATTTCTGCAACAACTTTTCACCGACCTACAGAGCAGTGGTCGCACAGCAAAAACAGGGCCTTTTTTCTCTTTGCTTGCGGAGAACTTCTGCCTCCAAAACAGGCCCCAAAATGGCCTCGAATCAGAAAAATAAAGTCACACTATGAAGGGCGTCTCAATCTGAGACAATGCACTCTTGCACTTTCCGGTTGTGCTACCTGTAGAGATTTGCTCCCAAACTCGAAAAAGGAAAGCAACACTGGTCCTTTAACCAAGACACCACAAACTTGGTTTTCTTTCTTGAGCTCCTTACCACGAACTAGGCTCTGATACCATGTGAAGATAGTGGGAGAGAAGAAAGGAGTCTCACTTGCAGCTTTCTCACATACACAATGGGGGAATACACACAAAGGTGGAGGCTGAAAACAGTTTTCCTCTTCTTAGTTGTGAAAGCCAAAAGAACTCTAGTACAAAGAAATAGAAGAACCCTATATGTGGGTCTCAAACCAAACTCAGCTAACTAAGGTGGAATACTAATTGAGCCATGAACTAGAGTACATAAGAATAGCTATCATCTAACTATTATTCATGGGCGGTGTACCAAGTGCATCTGCAGCTAACAAGTTAGTGACATGAATGCACAACGGTCACCCTGGCATATCACGAGTGGAGCTCGATATCTCAATAGTAGCACCCTAAGTCACTACCTCTTGCAAGAGGATTAGCAAGTCCCCATGTTCTAGGCTGCCCCCTTGACTGCAGGGGTGAGAGACATGAACTCTGTTGCTCGAAGGCCCCCGATCCAATGTTATACCTACTAGGGCCCGCACAAGGCAAGTGAGTGCCCCTATAAGGGTATCTCAAACCCTCCAATGCCATGCTTCAAGTGCCAGGGGCCACATTTCTTAAAGGACTGCCCTTATAGGGATCTTACCCTAGCTGCTCCACCCACGACAGGCCCTACACCCTTGTGTGCAGGGTGTAAAATAGAACATTTATTCAAGGATGATCTCTTGAGAAGACCAGCAACTTCGATCACCACGCCTAAGAGCACCAGCCTTAACTTGCTCAATATTGAACGGGGCCAGGTGGCAATAGTAACCTTGAAGTTCATCACAAGGATGCAAGCCAAAGACATAGGCAGGGCAATGAAGAAACAAGCAAGGAAGGATAAAGATCTCCTACCACAAAACCCTCGAGTGTCTCAACCCTCGCAAACCTAGTCTAAGAAGGCCATATGGGTAGCTAAGGGGGCCGACCAAGTGGTCATTCAAGATGAATCTGATGAGGAGATAGACACCCTTGCCACCTCCTTTGCCTCTGGATGAACTTCCACCCAAGGTGACCCGGGTGTACCTCCATACTCAGATGTAAACAAGCCAGTGCAAGCCCAAGGCCTTGCACCCTCGACTTCATATAAGGAAACCTATCCGAACCCAGCCCTAGACAAACAATATGTAATAGAGGCTCAAAGCTTGGTATGAGATTGCCAGGAAAAGTTTGAGCATAGAATCAAGGCTAGCAGAGGGTCGAATACCATCCTTCCAACCCACTTGATGCAAAGGTAGTTATGATGCCAGAAAGCGTAGAACAAGAGGAATGTTCTAGCTTCTGTAAGTCAAAGGCTCTAGATTTGATACAACAAATATTACAAGAGGACCCAGTATTACAAAGCCTATAGGAAGAAGGAGACCTTTACAGTTTTGAGGATCTGCTATTAGCTCCTTGTTAAGACGAAATATAACCCTTTGACAAGACCTATCCAACTGGATGAATAGACGATTCCTGCCCCCATGACCTACTAGCCCTAAGGCCGATCAATCGCCAGAAGAGGGAGAGAACCTACCCAAGGTTCCCATCAATAAGTTAGTCCAATACTTCGAAGGTGATGACACTAACATGGCTATCCCAAACCTACCAGCACCAAAAGGTTGATGCCATCCTAGATGGGGGAGCGGGAGTGAGTGTTTGTACCAAGGAATGCTAGGTGAAGTGGGGAAAACTTGTGCTCGAGCAAACGCATCTAGTGGTGAAGTTAGCCGATGGTAGAACTACAGAACCCTTGAGAGTCCTCATCAGTATTAACATCAAAGTATTGTTTCGTATAGTCATGGACTTTACCCAGTAGCTGAGATATGAAGCCATCCTAGGCAGGCCCTTGCAAATGTTCGGGCTCGTACACAACTGGCATACTGACAATATCTATTGGCGACATGAGGAGCAAATCATGCAGGTGGACTTGTGCACTTATAAGGTCTAGTAGCATGAATATGAAGCCATCCTAGGCAGGCCCTTCTTGCAAATGTCCAGGCTCATACACAACTGGCATGCCGACAACATGGATTTGTGGCATGAGGAGCAAATCATGTAGGTGGACTTATGCACCTACAAGGCCCACCCATTGTCAGGACAACTCTTTGCTGTGGAATCTGACACAACCATCCGAACATCATCCCTAAAGCTGTTCCAACCATGTGAGAGGGAAGAGTATGAAAAAGAGTCCGATGAATTGAGGATTGCGGTAGTTACACTTTATGAACCATGTCCCTGCTCTAAGGGAGGGTGGACTTGAAGCCCGATCCACCTCTTACACTCAGAATCCTGACCCTCCAAAGAAAGCCTAACCTTGAAAGGATCAAAGAACCAACCACGGTGGCAACCAGGTACAATTGCAAATTACTCCGCCATTGCTATTGCCCACTCAAGAATGCCGTGAACAGCAGGTACAAGAAGTTATTTTCTACATTCAATGCTACTTCAACATCAACTGGTGGCCCGAAGAGATCCAAGTAGAGTATGGCTCCTTGATGGGACATCAACAGGGCCAACCTCACTTAGGAGGAGGACATGATGCCATCCATCACCTTGGCTCCCAAGCCCTCATCCACCCCTCCAATCGTAGCATCCCCCCAAGCACTAGGTTGCCACCACGCTCTTAGAAAACCAAGACAGTTACAAAGGCAAGTTGACCATTTGGGTATCGAAGTTCACAATGCACCTCTAGCAACTAGAATGAGGCACAAGTTAGACATGTGCTCTACATGGCTTTTAACATGCTATATGGTGGTGCAACATTCATCTCCATTGCATTCCACATGATCATCGAGTCTAGGTCTAGGTGAGTCTGTATGGTAGGCATATCACCACAATAATGCACCTGCAGCTCACAAGTGCCCTCCTTGCACATACACCTACACATATTCACGGTCAGCATTAGGTGATTATGGTTAGTACATCCATTCCACATTTTTTGTATTCTTGCATGCTATCCTCACAGTCTGCCACACGCCTCACCCGTACACCTCATGTTCACAACCACCCTTCATAACCCTTCCCCCCCACCTCTCTCTCTCTCTCTCTCTCTCTCTCTCTCTCTCTCTCTCTCTCTCCCTCCTCCTATTCTTCCCTTTCCCCACCCCCTATCCTTTCCACTCTCCCCCTCCTTCCCTTTCTTCCCTTTTCTCCACTCTCTCAGTTAGCATACTGCTATCCCGTCGGCCATTGCCATTCTGCTATTCCGCCAACCGTTTCCATTTTGCTATCCCATCGGTTGCTGCCATTCTGCTATCTCATCGGATGTTGTCATTCTGCTATCCTTCTGACCGTTGCCATTCTGCTATTCCGCGGCCATTGCCATACTGCTATCTCGTCGATGATTGCCCTCCACTCATCCCCATGGTTCGTCGCCCTAGTGTTTATCCCACCGACCATTGCCATCCCAACAACCCATCGACCGTCACCATTTACTCTATCTCCATGCCCCATTGCCTTATCCTCTTGGCCATAGGGATAGTGAAATCTATAAAAAGGCCCCCTATCCCCTCGGGTCATTGCCATAGCAGTTACAGTCAAACTCTATCAGAATTCTATCAGAAACCTCCCAACCCCCTGCCCTCTTCTAGATAGCAATTTAGCACTCAATTTGTGTCCTCTGCCTCCTCCTCTTCTACTGATTCCCTTGTTACTCAGTTGCCATCCTTTTTGCCCATGGACCCTAAAAATGAGTTTTTTGAGTTTGAGACGCCAGCTTGGCCTCCACCCCCTATTCAACAAGCCATTGACCCGTTTGAATCACAGAGCATGCCCTCTGACTTCCTAGCTAAAGATTTGCAAGTGGAGGAAGAAATCTCTACTCAACAGGCTACCCAAGAGGTGCCTACAGCAACAGGCATGCCCCCGTCAAGGATGTCAAGGAAGTGCACCCCAGCCCCCACACAAGGGGAATACAAAATTGTATGATCACAAATGCACTTGTAGCTTGGAGGCAAGGCTCCAATAGCTCGATGGTTGTGCCAACCACTCCCACTATGCATACAAGGGTCATGACTACACCCTTCATTACCACAACATAATGGTGTATCAAGCACTTAAGGAGCTGGCCGTTCAAGATTTGCTTGCAGTGATAGGGCTAGGACCCGTGGTAGACTACCTTCCGTTTCACTTGGATATGAGGCTCTTGGGAGAATCTCTCCAAGCATATAAATACAATACGAATGTCAGCATCCTTCACGATGCAATGGGAACTCCCCACTTCTACCACCTCAACATGGATGTGGTGCGCCACCTTCGGTCTACCAATCATCGACGACAAATATTCTATAAAGAAGAAGATTCCCAAGGCCCTCTGTGACATCTATTGGTACGATTTCAAGAAGAGCAAGGGGTGCATTCATTTCTCAGAAATCATCAAGCCTGAGATGGAAAAGCTAGCACGGGCCCTACAATGGTTGCACATGGATCACCACCAATCAATCGTGCCCAAAAACATCTTGGTGAGACTAGTAGCCCCCCAAGTCACTAATTGCTTTTGTAATCAGATGTGGGAAGACCTCAAGACACATGGTGAGGTCATCAGAACCCCCATGCTATACATGCCCATTCTACAGTAGCAACCACCAATTGGCTATGGGTTGGCTAACAAAACTGCCATGGGACCAGTACCTAGTAGATCAAGAGGAGACAGAGGTCACCTTGAAGTGAGCATGAATAGAGCCCGACACCACTCCAGTCAGCTGCCCCACTAAACCGGACCATAGCCATTTATGCCCAATATGAGGAGTGCTAGGTGCAAGCATTCTTACACTAACAGTACCTCCTCGAGAACTCGGATCCCCAAGCTAAGGACAAGAGTGTACAATAGGAGCCCATCTCGATCGACAATTTCCCGGAAGATGAGATGGTCACCATTGGCCTCCACCTAGGAGCTCAAGGTGTTCAGACAATCCTCTCTATGCCCCAGGTCTTGGCTTCCACCCATAGGAGACCACCTCCTTTGTCACCGGCTCTCCTCCTCTCTATGGGCAAGCTCACTGAAGCCCTACAGTTTTGCAGTGCGCCCCATTATTAGGCACCAAGTGGGTACAACCACATGACGACCAAGCAGCTCTCCCATGCCGATCAAATGGAGCAGCAATTATTCAAGGCAATGGCCTAGCTCCCACAATTGGCATGCACAATTCTACAAAGATGGTAGGAACAAGCCTCTCAACTCTCCTCGACCTCTAGGCATAGCTCTCCATGCACAACAGCCACACATTAATGGTCACCACCCAAGCCACAGGGCAAACCTTGATCGAGTAGAGGAGTACCGCAACAAGAGTCTCACCTTAGAACTATAGATGAACAACAAGGACTCAGGAACCGCCAGATCCACACCCTCCAAGATCTCTTGGCACAAGAACAGGCATTAACTATGTCAATGTTGGAGGATAATGAGCGGCTACATACCTCTGGCCACCTAGAGGATTTCGATTTGAAAGACCGTGAGTAGCAAGAATTTTAGATGTACCAAGAGGTCCTTGCATAGTTAGCCACATACACACTTGCCCCACGCACTGTCCCCCAAGCCCTCCAAATACCTTTGACTCCCTCTACACGCGGAATCTCGTCTTCCACCTCGATCTCACTACTCCAGTTCCTCCTAATGCCCTCCAAAACATCCTCTGCTGTTATCTCAACAATTGTTGCCCCATTTTTGCCATGTCTTATTTCTCACTAGACCTTTAGCCATCTATTCTCTCTCTCCGTCCCTCTGACCTTGCCACCCTCCCAATTTTTCTTAACCTCTAGGCATGGTGTCTAGTCATCACAGAGTCCACAAATTATACTCAAGACGATGACGTGATGCAATTAGCCAAGCCCGAGGAACTCAACCCATGGTTTTGCACTCCCGAAAGTCTTCAAGCTGACATCAATTGGATGCAAACCTACGGCCGAGTCTCCATGATACAAATGCAAGGGCATCTTGTGGCTTACCGCTCCACTACCTACCATCCCCTCGGCTTAATAATACTCTATAATCGGGTGCTACAAGCTCTCCAAGACTCACTTGAGTCCTTGGTTAGCAATTTTGATACAAGCCACATAGCATACCCAGAGGAAGTCGCCAAGGAGGAGGGTCAAGAAGCTATAGCCATATTTAATCTTCCTCCCCACGTGCTGAGCTCCCACAGCCACCTCTCCTTGATCCATCCTGGCCCACCCAACAAGCCACCCAACTTGTCCCACCCCCCCTTCCTCACACAAATCTTCTTGTGTACTCTCCTAATGCCTCCAATACTAGCACCACATAGCGCAGGACCTCCCAGTCCATCCCATCTACTGCCCCAGTCAACGTCTCAGACGAAGCCCTCAATATGCTACTCAAGTTAGCCCATTTTGTGCATACGATTGTCGACATGGTGCCCATAGGGACAACAAATGAGGAACCAATGCCAATGGAAGATGATGAGGTTCCTCCAGCTCCCTCCTCCCTGCATCAAAATATGTACAGTGGAGAGCTGACCTACAATCGTTCTAGGAACTGCCTGACAATGCACTCATCTAGCACTAGAAGAAGCAGCTCGAAGGCTCCCACCTCCACCTCTACGAAATCCTAGAGGTGTGCCCCCTTATGCAGCTCATCACCTAGTCTTCAATGACTGGTGACGCACACATTTGAAGTGCACATGAGGAGGTTATCACCTCTCCCTCGATGCTCCAATCCCCCTCATCAATGCCAACATTGGTCTCTAGCCTTGCTGGTGCATCCCCTTCTTAAAAAAGCAGCAAATTTGGTGCTACTACCACAGTGCCCATGTCAATCGATAGATCCACCCCTTGTACATGCCCATGGAACATTGATGGACTTGGGTCGAGTTTCACGAGCTCCAACAAAAGGACCCCAACATTTTGTACAATTTTCCAAAGTACAATTTTTCGAAAGAGATGATGCAAGAGGGATTTTTCTTTTGCCTCCAGTCCTTGAACGATACCTATGGCTCCATCCCTGATCACATGGTTGTCACAGTGGTCCACTTCAACTGCCTTATTCTCTTACTCCTCCGTGATCTCCCCACCCATAGCTAGCCGATTGACCACAAACTCCACAATCTCAACAATTAGATTGTCTTGAATCTCGACATCAGCCCCACTTAGTTTCAAGACGTACGCCTCTACCTTTGAGTTCAAAAATTTCCATGGCCATCACATCCACACATACGAGGACATGCACGTCACCCATTTTTGGAAGTTCCACTCGTCGACTCACTGCCCGCCAATTGGACTACTACACAGTCCTCTAGACGGTCCTCTCCACCCACCTCCTCCAACACAGTTGATCCGAGGGTGGCTCAGCAATAGGAAGGGGGCATGTTGTTGTCTTTGTGCCAACATGGACTTAGGTAGAACAGAATGTGTGTGTAGAGTAACGGGACAAAGCTCTGCTTGTACTTGCATAAGGCTAGAAATAATCCCTCTTAGAAATCCAACTTGCATGTTCTACATGCAAGTTCTACATACGATTCCTACATGCAAGTTCTACATGCAACTCCTACATGCGAGTTCTACATGCGAGTTCTACATGCAACTCCTACATGCGAGTTCTACATGCAACTCCTACATGCGAGTTCTACATGTGAGTTCTACATGCAACCCCTACATGCAACTTCTACATGCGAGTTCTACATGGAACTCCTGCATGCAACTCCTACGTGCGAGTTCTACATGCAACTCCTACATGTGAGTTCTACATGCAACTTCTATATGCAAGTTCTACATGTAGAGAGATAATGTCTTACAATTCCTACATGCAAAGAGAGAAGCTCTCCAACTTGTATAAATACCCCATAATGGAATGAAGTCCAGACTCTTTGGGGCATTGTGTTTAGTTCTACTTTGGTATTCCAAGCAATTGTCTCAAGTGTCCATGCTTCCTTGCACTCCACGTCCAAAAGCATGTCCTAACCTTGCAACTCCTCCTCCCCTCTCCTCCAACCTTGCAACCCATCCTGTCCCTCTCCTCCTCCCTCCTTCTTCTCCCTCTCCTCCTCCCTCTTCCTCCTCCTCCCTCCTCCTCCTCCTCCTCCCTTCTCCTCCCTTCTCCTCCTCCCTCCTCTTCCTCCTCCTCCTCCTCCCTCCTCTCTCTTCTTTCCCCCATGCTCTTACACCTTCTTCCTCTCCCACTCCTGTGCTCCCCCTAAACCCTTAGTTCCTCAACCCTTAATCTCCATGATCTACAAGGGAGATGAGTTCTCCACCATGTATCCTACTCTGAACCTTGGAACCTCTCTCTCAACTCTGGAACCTCCTTCTAAACTTTGGAACCTCTCTCTGAAACTTGGAACCTCCTTCTAAACCTTGGACCTCCTTCTAAACCTTGAAACTCCTTTTAACCCTAGAACCTACTTCTAACCCTTAAACTCCTCCTAAACCCTGCAACCCTCAATGAAGACGAAAGCCTTCATTACCTTAGCCATGATGATACACGTTCCTTTTACACATGCATGAACTATGTTTGCTTACCACACTTAAGCCTACGTCTCTCACCAGAACATGACTCGAAGTCCTAAGCTACACGTATACTACAAACGACAACCCCAATATATCTGTAGGTGACATTTTGCACAGTTACTTGGTTTGTGCCTGAAGCTCAAAAGAGAATGGAAGAAGTTGGCTAATCCCAGGAAAAGTAATGAGCAGGAGCCTGCGAGAGGAGAGATGGAGATGATGTTTGTTAAAGATCTTCCAGATTTATGCCCAGCAGTGGATGCATGGTGTGGAGGTATGAGTGTTGGAGAGGCATATGTTGATGGCGGTGCAGAGATAAGTGTCATGACTCAGGCATGTATGGAGAGGTTGGGGGTAAAATTAAATGCACATTCAGATTTTAGGCTCCGATTGGCAAACCATGTGAAGGTGAAGTGTCTGGGTATACGCAGGGGAGTAGTAGTGGATGCTTTTGGAGTATCTTGTTGCATTAATTGCCACATTATGCCTGCTGGTTTGGGAGCATACCCACTGATTTTGGGTGGACCTTGGCTCAAATAGGTGGGAGCAGTACAAAACTAGAAGATGGGTACAATTACAGTGCATAATAAGAAAGGAAAGGCCAAGAAATTTGATATGAGCAGCAGACGGGAAATAGATGAAGTACTAGAAGAAACAAGCATGGAAGAGGCAGATACTGATACTGAAGAAGAAAGTACTACATCTGAGGAGGAGGGGCAAGTATCATTTCTATTGAAGGAATCTGATGCATATGAGTTGCAGACAGTAGAGATACAATAAGCTAAGGAGGAGAGTAAGCTTGAAGACATGGATAACTTGATGCAACCCCCACCTTCCCAGACAGAGAGAGAAGAGATATTGCTATCCATGTTGAATTCCAGTCTAGAAGAAGTGGAGAAGGAGGAGTATATGAAAGTCATTCATCAGTATCCAAAGCTGTTTATTTCTTTACATGAAGAGATCAGGGGTTTCAAATGTGAGCCAATGCACATTGAGCTAAAAGAAGGCAGCAGGCCTATTTTTCAGAAGTTGAGCAGGATACAGAGAGAGCTTTTGCCTGTGCTGAGAGAGGAGTTGAATAAGTTGCTCAAGGCTGGGCTGATATATCCAGTGGAGCGTTCAGATTGGGGTAGTCAGTGGTAATCATTCCTAAGCACACAGGAGGATGGAGAGTATCTATTGACTACAAGCCTCTCAATGCGGTAACTAAAAGCAATCATTATCCTCTTCCTTTTATTGATGATATATTGGATAGATTGGCAGGGTATGAGAAATATAGTGTGTGTGATGGATACTCTTGATATTCCAGATTTCAATTGCCGAGGAGGATCAAATTAAAACTATATTCATCACACCCTGGGGTTGCTTTTGTTACAGAGTAGTGCCATTTGGATTGAAGAATGCACCGGCATGGTATCAGGAGAATACTGATGAAGTGTTAGCTCCTTTCATTGATAAATTTGTGAGAGCATTTCTGGATGATATATGTGTGTAGAGTTCCAAGAGAGAGCATGCATGGAGGCTAGATCCACAGAATGGATGAAGCAAGAGGACAATTCAACCCATGGAAATGTCATTTGGGATGCTCCAAAGTGAATTGATTGTCGGTCTTCTAATGTTTGTTGAATTGTTGCAAGATGCACTTGAGCTTGATGAATTCTCATCTAGACGGGGTAATGTTTGTAGCACATTTGGGTGAGATCATTCTTTGGCCCATTACCTTGGCAAAGTCGCAAAGCATATCGTGGTCTTTCACTGCAAATTTTCTCCTTGAGGTCCTTCGGAGCTGCTGAAGTGCAAGGCATTGTCACGCGCTATTGGATACTCCAACATTACTCGAAATGCTGACAAAGTCATTTTGGTACATTGCTTGGCTGCTATCAATGCCTTTGGATCGAACATTCATGGCAGGGCATTAACAGCAACAGCTATGTCTTTGGCAATAGGAGAGGAGGATGTTAGTGTTGTTGCGGCTAGATTTATATCTAGGAATCCACTAGGGGATTCAAAGACCCCTATTCTCAATGTACTCGACCTAGCCAAGAAGAAAGATAGCATGTGAGGCCTTTCGTATATATAAACATATATTTAAATGGATATTTCAATGGATACATGACTACATGTCTTTATTATTTGTTTAAAGTTATCATTGCTCGTCATGAATTCCATTGTATTTTGTTTAAGTCGTTGATGATATATTTTCTCCATCATTTTAATTGTGTTAATTTAATAAATTTCTAGCCAATTTAGTATCATTTTCACCACTTCTGGGTATCAAGAGTTCATTTCTGTCAAATCCTGAAGGAATTTCATCGACTTTCCAGAATCCCAAATTCGTGCCATGGCAGGTTTTGGGCTTTCTGGGGTCCTGGCGATGTGCCAGACACTTTTCCCTTCTGCGCAATGGTGAAATTCCTTCAGGATTTGATAGAATTCAAAACTTAACTTAAAATGATCATTTATTTCAAGCATTGAAATGGAAAATATACAAAAATGCGAGAGTGTAGAGAATGTCGATATATTTTATTTTTAAAAATCAACCCTTGGGCCTTAGATACAAGATAGTGCCTTCAAGGGGAGGGGGTGGTCTAAGTCCTAAGAGTGGGTTGCAAGAGAATCCAGGGCTTCAAACTTGGGTCACTCTGTAGCCGCTTCGCCATAGCCATGTCCTTGTCCATGACCGTGACATGCTTTGCATGAATGGCACACAAGTTGGAGTCCTTGAACAGAGTGGTGGTCACTTGCTTTGCAGTATCCTGGAGCACCCCCATAGCTCCTGTGCTAAAGCGCACGTCATGCTTGTATCCCTGTGCGATCTCCCATACCACACGTTGCAAGGGAGCATGCAAGATGAAGTTGTTTGTGGTCTTCTGCACTTGCCTGATCTCCCTCAGGGCTGCACTCCTAGTTTTGCTTGGTACAACTTCCTGACTCTTAATGGGGGCCTTACAGGTACCCAAACACCTTCCCACGGCCTCATGTCTGCCTTGAACTTCTTCCGCTGCTCTTGTCTACATTGGTTCTTCTCTGAGTCATCCTCTCGCTGACATCTGGAGCTTAGGCCTTCTTTGGGATGGGGCTTCCTCAGAGTCTGCTTTACCCTCCTCATGGGCACAGGGGTCATCTCTGCCATGGGCTGTATCTTTAGGAGAGGGAAGATGGTGCTCTTCTTGGCAGTCTATTGACCCTCAGGAAGCCTCTCTATATCCGAGGGGTTATCGAACACATTTTGTTCGATCAGGAGAGGGATCTCATGGGGAGGGGAAGACCGAGGAGAAGGCTGAGGGGAAGGTTGAGGGGAAGGCTGAGGGTCACAGGCTGAGGGGAAGGCTGAGGGGAGGGGAAGGTCAAGGAGAAGGCTGAGGCTGAGGGGAAGACTGAGGCTGAGGCTGAGGGGAAGCTGAGGCTGAGGCTGAGGGTCATGCTAAGGCTGAGGCTAAGGGGAAGGCTGGGGAGAAGGCTCATGGGAAGGCTCATGCTCTTGGGGCTAGGGAGTGGGCTCATGGGACTTGGGAGGAGAAGAAGGTTCAAGAGACTGGGGAGTGGGCTCATGGGACTTAGGGGAGTTGGGGGAGGGCTCATGAGAGTCAGGGAAGGCACCACCAGACCCAGATAGGTACATGTGCATGGATGCCATGGAGGTGGTGGAGCTAGAGGAGGAACGGTGGAGGCGGCTTCTAGTGAGTCTAGCAATGTTCTTCACTCTTGCCATTGAATAATGAGAGTTAGGTTTTTTTTTAACTTTTTATAAGGGCCCATCATGTTTTGACATCCCTTTTAATTACATTTAGGGTTTCATCGTGCCCCCTGCCCCTGCCCTAACCCCTCCACCCCCCCCACCCTCATCACCCTCCCGCATACTTGCCCCGCCCACACCCATCGCCCTGAGCTTCAAGTTGTAATTCTTTTTGGTCTAAAGATAAACTATCAACAAAGGATTGCAATTTTATTTGGTGCTGAACGTCTTGGTCAAGTATTGAATTCTCCCCACCCTCTCCTTCTACCTATCTTGGACTACCGAGAAACTTGGGATGTCCAAATTTTAGTCTTGGTGATGACATCTTGGCTCCTCCAATTTGACGGCGCATACAAACCTTCGACCAAGGCTACTGGTGTGGGTATGAAGCTACACAGGAAGAATCTTTAGCATAGAATAGCTCATAGACAATCTTAAAAGGACCAACCCTCATGTCACCAGGGGGTGAGGTGTATTGTTATAGCAAGTCTGCACCAGCAAGTACTTGCAACCAAGCGGAGTACTCGGCACTCATTTTTGGGCTACAAAGGTGCAAGAACATCGCATCAAGCAACTTGAGCCTTCGGCTTGAGATGGTGGGCATCAAAAATCAATCCAATCACCCTCCAAGAGAACCTGCCAATGTTGTGTGCTACGAGTGCCACCAGAAGGGTCATTATCGCACGGAATGTCCCAATATTCCAAGGGTGAATCTTCTAAGTAAATCAGGCAGTGAGGATTCTGACGTAGAGATCCTTGACCGCGGGAAAAGAAGTCGTACCACCTCGGACCCCTCTCCAAACCATGGACCGGGCTGCCCCAGGAAGAAGGTGTCCTTCTCAGAGCCCTCAGATGCTAAGATGGCAGACCCACCAATAGAGAAGACTAAAAGATCTTGCAGGAGTAAGTGCTCGGATTTTTCCATCGGCTCGGGGCAAGAGGATATTCGGTCATTCAGGACCTTACTCATCGATCTTTGAGCATCACGCTCCCTCAACTAATAGCATTAAGCCCTAAGGTGAGACGTGAGCTATAGCAAGGGCTCTCAACAAGGAGGATCAAGAAAAACGGAAAGGTACAAGAGGTCTCTTCTATCTCTGAAGAAATTGATCGGCACCCACATACAATATATGTCATCATATATAATTGTCGAGTCAAAAGTGTGTGTTGATGGGGGAGCTGCATGTAATATCATGGTGCCCCGAATCATGAAGAAATTGAATTTGAAATGCACAAGGTGTTCCTCCACTCGAATCAAGGTAGCAGATGGTCGATGACTCACCACCCTGGGAGTCATTGAGGATTTGCCCATCACTGTTAATGGGTTGACCACCATCGTCAATTTCTATGTAGTGGACATTGAAGATACAGGCATGACTTACCCAGCCATACTCGGGAGACCATGGTTGAGAAAGAGTGATGTAGTTAGCTATTGGAAGACATGACACATCTTTTGGTGCTTCTAAGGAGAAGATCCCAGTGCAACCAGGTGCCACGGAACTAGAAGAAGAAGAGCAGCAAGACAGTGATACTCTCTCATCCTCAGTGTCTGAATCAATGGTCTGAATCAATGGAAGGATCAGACGGGGGGTAGGAGTTCATAGAGGAGGAAGTTTACATGATGGGGGTGTCTCCAACCCCACCACCTACAGAAAAGGTAACAGCTAGTCCTCAACAACTTGAATCTATGCTTTCCCCAGACCTCACTCCAAGTGAGAAAGACGAATTCCTAGAAATGTTCAAATATTTCCTTGACCTTTTCGCAACTAGCTACCGCCACCTTCGCCATGTGACTGCCATAGAGTACAAGATAGAGCTGAAGCCTAATGCAAAGCTTGTGGCTCAAAAGTATCAGAGATTAGGGCCCCTACAGACCGATGCTTTGTGCTCAGAGTTGCAAAAACTTATAGAAGCTGGGTTTATTGCTCTGATTCACGATACTGAATGGGTTTCACTAGTGGTAGTCACCCCCAAGAAAAACAACAAGTGGTGGGCCTGCATCGACTATAAGAAACTCAACGCAGCCACCAAAGGGACCATCATCCTCTTCCCTTTCAAGACCTTATTCTTGAGAAGGTAAGTGGTCATGAGATGTATACTTTCTGTAATGGTTACTCCGGGTTTTATCAAATCAGAATTGCTGAAGAAGATGTGCTTAAAACCACATTTGCCACACCCTGGGGGACATTTGCATTCAAAGTAATGCCATTTGGCCTCACCAATGCTCCTATTACCTTTCAAAGATTTATGCGGATGGTGTTTGCTCCTTATCTGGGGGATTTCTTGGAGGTGTTTTTAGATGATTTCTGTATATTCTCGTCACGTAAGGAGCACGTCATGAAGGTTAGGTTGGCCTTCCAAAGAGTCAATGATGCAAATGGCAGTCTCAACCCTATATACCTTTGTAAGACTAGAATAAGTCCAATCATACAAATTTAGAATTTTTTGTTGTTTTAAAGATCAAAGAATAATAGAGAATAAGATTAGCTATTGGGGCTTCTACACCCGCGTAAGATAAAACGATGTAGTTGAACAGCTGATCACCACTTGGACGAAAATTCAAAGAATTTGCATGTCCGCTAAGGTGATAGAAAAATATACCTTTGTAAGACTAGAATAAGTCCAATCATACAAATTTAGAATTTTTTGTTGTTCTAAAGATCAAAGAATAATAGAGAATAAGATTAGCTGTTGGGGCTTCTGCACCCGCGTAAGATAAAACGATGTAGTTGAACAGCTGATCACCACTTGGACGAAAATTCAAAGAATTTGCATGTCCGCTAAGGTGATAGAAAAATATACCTTTGTAAGACTAGAATAAGTCCAATCATACAAATTTAGAATTTTTTGTTGTTCTAAAGATCAAAGAATAATAGAGAATAAGATTATATAGTTTAATCCCTTATAGTTTTGCAAGTTGAATACTTAGCATCATGTTCTTTCAATTTGACAATGTTTCCAAACCATGTACAATAAAAGAGAAACAAAAGACTAGTTGGGTAAAGATCTATGTCCACGAAAATCAAATTGGTTATTGAGGCAATTCCCATTTGGGAAGATGGTGCTCTAAGGGTGTCAATGATAGATGGACTTAAGCATGTTTTTTTCCAAATATTATCGCAACATGCATCCTTTGAAAATCTAATAAGATTTCTTCTTTAGCTATACAATACAGCTTATGTTTTTATTTTTGTAGATTCTTGCGCTATACATTTGCTAGGATTAAAAACATTGCAAGGCATGTGTAGATTTGGGCAAGAATTGCATCTTGATGGAGAGGGATGCCACTCTAATTGACATGTTTCTCAAGCCATGTGATCAAAGTAGAGAAGTAAATGGAAAGGATTGAATGTGTATCTATACTTCTATTTAATGGAAAACAGTTAAATCTTTAGAATATATTTAATTTTTTGCATGCTATGCAAAGTAATATTATATTTTCTATTGAATTGTAGCTCTCTACATTATTTGCTAGGTCAAAACTTTTCATCTAATGTAGTTTTGTATATTATAATTGCCTTTCATTGTTGCAACGAAACTATGCTTGTGGCATGAAATGGGGATACCTGTATATGTGTAATATGTCTCTCTTATTAGAAAGGAAGGACGACTCCCTATTTACAAGCCCCAAAATGAAGAGAGCATGGGGGAGTGTAACCTATATATTGATAGGAGCAAGATTGAGCTATGAACATGCTATCACATGGGTAGCACATAGGCTACCATATGGGCAACATAGTACGTTGTTGTTAGGGTCTGAATTTGACGTGTCCCACATGGGACTTCCATGGAGCTACCTTTCACTGGGGCCACATTGGGCCTTTAGGAAGGGGTCATATACTGAGTTTCATGCATCCCTTTGAGTGGGAAAAGAATCTAGGGTTATCCCAACACAAATGGTGCATGTACATAGGGCTTTTAAAGGACCCTAGATCCTAATCATGGGAAGTGATACCTATAGAGTAATACAGAGCGGTAAGAGAAGGGTGAGAAAAGAGTAATGCATGTATGTGGGGCTTTTATAGGACCCTAGATCCTAATCACGGGGAGGAATACTGATAGATTAAAATACAGGCAGTTAGGGAGGGTGAGAAAAGAGCAAGCTAAGAAACGAGTAGCATATAGGTTAGAAAACCTTTTCATCCCATCCCCATCCATAAGCCTTAATGGAGCCCATGTCTGGGAAGGACCAATCGTCTCCAACAAGGTGGGGACCTCAACTAAACCAATCGCCTTGATGGAGCCCACCAATTGTCTCGAACAAGGTGGGGAACTCAACTAAACAATTTCCCAACTGAGCCTAGCCTTGATACTCTTCAAATGGAGGGTGCATAGCCTAGCCTCAATTTCCCAAATTAACCTAGCCCTAATACTCTTAGATGGAGGGTTCATAAATTCCTAAACCGAAAATTTCATGGAATTACAATCTTATGCGATTGGACTCACATGCATGCCTTTGAATGCAAAGAAAAATGCTTTCCAAGAGTTCCAACCATTGATAATTATTTATCTTGACCGTCTTCATTTGGTGTTATCTTTCAAATCCACATCTATACACTATTAGAGGGAATCTCGAAAAGATGGAACAATAGAGCACTACAAATATGAGTAGCACCCCGATGAAAAAAAGCGAGTGATAAAAATACAATTATAAAGTACCAATTGTATTAATAGTTTACAATACGGGACAAATGCCATTTGTATTTGTCCTAACAATGCACTCATCCTATCTTCTTGTCTCATACTACATTTACATGATCAAGCTTTCGTTACATCTCTGATCTGCATGTAAGCAACCTACATATGTAATGGCACAAGTGACGACCGTTCATATACAACTTTATAAATCCTATTGTAAAGAGACCCCTAGGATTTAACTTCATAGACAAGTGGGTTTGTTTTGCAATCAAATAATGTCTTCGTTGATGACTACGTAGAGAACAACTGTCATTTGAGTGAGATTTACTCTATGACCCATCAAATTGAACTGTGGACTCCTTGGGTTGAGCCCAAGCTGACTAAAAGAAGTCACCTAGATCGAGGTTTAGGCTTTTATCTGTCATCAACCATCCCATTGCACCTCTCATGTCAGGTATCCATTATCTTTGATTCAAGATAACTCAACAATGCTCTCTTCATATGCTGACTTAAAATGCTTGAAATTTGAAACCGATAGCTCAACTTGCCTTACGAGCGTACAAGGGATGGGCTAAACAAATCTATCAAGGGTCACCTCGCTTTACATCTAGGGATGAACTGAAAATCTCTCAAGGTGGTTCTAAGTAGAAAAGGAGGATGCTCTAAGAGAAAAGGAAGAGAGGTCTTTAGACAATCTCTAAAAGCATAGTCTGGGCAGACACATCTCGCTTGACCAAGATTTTTGAAGTGTTGGAACACCTGTGCTAAGGAATTGAATAACTGATGAACCTTGCAAGTTCTCCATTCGTCATTCAATTGAATTATTTGCCAGCCAGCTCCTCCATGGCAGCCTTACTGCTGCAGTCATGCCACAAGCAGCAAGCATGTATCAGGTATGCATATCAGGGCCTCCTTTGAGTTGTTTGAGTATGCACCATTTCTCCAATGAAAATTAATGTGCATACAGGAGCCCACTATCCAATAACTCCATATATAGGACACTGGACACAAATAAAAGAATCCTTTCAACAGTGCTTTCACGGCTATTTTTCCTTACATTCAAAGCCTGAAGTGTTAACAAGGTGTTTCTTTTCACAATGCAATGAACAAGCGGCAGACCTTGCATCTTGGCTGGAAACACATAGTAAGGAGAGAGCTTTGAAAAAATGCTGCACTTTTATTAGGGGCATATGACACCTCATAGAACTAGAATGCATCCAGTCCTATGAAATTAAGTACCAAGAATAGGAAAAAAGGAGGCATGTAGACAACGAAGATATCAAGGAGGTATTTACAGAGGACCCAAACAGAACTAGAACAGAGCAGAAAATCGGGTCATGTAAAACTTCTGATGTGTCTGAAATTGGTCATGCTTTCTTTGTGCGTATTTAGCTCAGATGCTACTTTACCAGCATCAAAAATTGGTGGCATTCCACATTTCATCGCTTTGGTTTTGCCTTTTGATAGAGAGGGAAAACTTCATCAACTTGGTTGAAGCTCTCTCAAACATTTGGAAACCAACGTGCAATCATTTAATGGGAATCTAGCATTATAAGTACTTCGGGGTTCTTGATCCAGCACCTATTGCTTTTGTTAGTAAGAAACATCCTAAATTTATACTATTGAAAGCTTTTCTCTATGGCCACCATGAGATGGTCATAGGCCATTTGCTGCATATTAGAAGACAGAGCGTGTTATGCCTCCACAAGTCGTTACAGGTGAGCACTGAACACACGTAAAATGCAGTGCATTGACTCTGAATAAGAACCGGTAACTAGCTTGATCAGTTGATTGCATCCAGTGGAACTTGAACAGTTCCTCTAGTGTAATAAGGCTTTCGTGGGACAAATGCTATAGCATATTATGCGATGCCTTACTACACCTGCATTCCCTGTTAGTACTTGCAAATTAAGAGACTGTAATAGACGAAGTTTAGAATTAGCGACCATACCTGCATTACACTCGTGGGATGGAAGACCCAAATATTTCTCTCTTTGAAATATGCGAAAAGCTCACAATCGTAAGTGACGCAAAAGTGTTCCGACAAAAGATCCTACATCAGCATCAAAAAACCCAAAATGAAACTTGAGGAACGCTGAAGGAATGGCATCCACCCGTGTTCTAGGGGCTCCAGCAGGTCAATGCTTCCTAAATCCTCTTCTAATGCACCATCCCCTTTTGTCTGACAATGTCTTTCTTCAATTTTCACTGCACAATTCTCTGTGAGCCGTTGCATTTCGTCGTTCATCAAGCTGCTCCCCAGTCTCTAGTTTACTCCTTGTAGCCCTTCAAATCAGTTGTTTCAAAGCCAAGCCTATACCGATGAGCGAGAGCGAAGTTAGAGGAACGATTCCCAATGCATCTAACTCAAAAGAAGTAGAAATGTTAGCACGCCGCAGACGAAAACGAACAGGTAAAAAGTCATGAGGAGTCACCTCGCTGACCCATACCTAGATCTTTTACATGCCCCTTGTTTTGCGAGAACGGTCCTTAACAGAATGGTTCGTGCATCTACACAAGTTGCATACGTTACGAGCCAAATTTTGAGATAATTGAAACAATTTCCAGAAGAGAAAGACTCGCTGAAAGGTAACTCTTCAAATCCGCAGCATACAGCTAGCCTTCTCAAGCTTGATTCAAATAGCTACATCGAGCTCTACTTTTCAAGTAGTACTTCAGTTCTCTCACTGTATCAGTCCATAAAGCATTTTTCGTAGCCCTCCCATCCATGCAGGCAGAATCCACGTTATTTCATCGTAATCATATGCCTGCAAGGAATGGGTGGGATAGGAACACAGCCTTGTCTGTTGAGCTTGTCGAGCTTGGAAGAAGAACATACAAGAATGATGAACAACATTAGTTTACACTCCTCTGGCCCTAGTCAAATGCAAGATTTTGACTTCCATGCTTCCTCGGGTGACCCTTAGTGTTGTTTGAGTAAGAGCCCTCCAACCAAGTATTTGCCAATGACCTATTTTTCCTCCCTTAAGAGTTTAGTGTGATACAACTAGGCTTATTCAAAACAAGATAATCTCTCTATCAGATGAAACAAAAAAAGGAAAAGAAACTTCATGGTTACAAGAAATCCAAACCTTGGCCGACAACTCTACCAAGTAGGATGGAGACCTCAATTGTGTGATTCGGATGAGGTTATATGAAAATTGTATGGATCTTTGAATAGATTCACTTTAGACTTGCGATAAGTAATTATTTGACAATCAAATAGAGCTTACAAAAAATTAGACTTTTCCTTTCTACATCTTTGGAATCATACACTTCCATGAAGAATTCTGAAATTTTGAAGATCGAACTGGACCCATAAAGTGTAGATGGCAACTTTCCCATTATAAGTCAAATTGCAACAGAAGCGGAAAGTGATCTGAATCGAAGCATTCGTTCATGACCCTTCCCTGTACTCTAGGCTTTATCCAGTCTCCTTTCTTGAAAAAATAAATCATGTCTAGTCTTGCCACACACCATTTCTCGTTTGCATGTCTATTGTGCCAGGTAAAAATTATTGCTTCCTTCAACGCATCATAACTGATCCAGTCGATTAGTTCACAGCTTGTTTCCATATGCTTCCACTTTGTTCTTTCTTGTAGTGGCATGTCAGTACTTTCGTGTGATCTATCCAGTTCACTGCATACATTATTCCAGTCCCCCATGAGCACAACATCTCTTCCGGCTATTGTTTCTCTCAGCCTATCCCACAACTCACTCCTGAGGGTCATATTGTTGGGGGCATATACAGAGACTATTGAGATTTGCATGCTATGATAGACAATGTATGCTAAGACAAACTCGTCCGTCGGATCAATGACTACTGCTTTCACTTCAATCTCTTCTTTTAATAGCAAAGCCGTTCCTGCCTTTCTTGCCTCTAGGTAGTATCTTTAGAGTTCCCTCATTGGAAATGCTATCAAAGTTACTAACATTGTGGAAAGTAAAAGCAAAGGGATGCACTTGGGGAGGTTGCATGAAATTACAGGGAGATGCATCACTGGGAAGGTCTCTCTGGCTGACCAACTAGCATTTGAGGACTCACCAACCTATATAACAGCTCACCCAAGAATGGCAGCTCGACTATTCAGGAAAGGGTTGATCTCATTCAGAAAAATATGGGACCCAGGAGGAGCTAGGTGGATTGAAGTGAATCATTTAACCAGAAAATATGAACTTTCCACAGTAGAGGAGTAGTTCATGCAAGACTTGATGAACAAAATGAAAACAGGCTGGCCAACGAGCCACATGTACACGGAGACTAAGGACTTCAAAGGTTTCCTATGGAAGACAGGTAAGGACTTCTCTAAACTAACTCTGCAAGACTTCAAAGAAAAACAAGGCAATGGTGCTACCTTGGTGGCAAAGGCCCATTGGAAGTTTCATGCACCGATGGATAGAGGGCCCACTTGGGAAATGAGACTACAGAGGAGCTGGAAATCGACTCCCTCCTTCAAATTGAACTTCCTTTTATGGCGAGTGATAATGGGTAAGCTCCCTACTAGAGCAAGACTTGCTAAATGGAACCCAAGAATACACGCTCACTATCTGTTCTGCAATAACTTCAGGGAGACACACATGCACATACTGTGGGAGTGTCCTGTATCTACGATGATACTTTTCACAAAAAAGATTTCCCATTATAAAATGCCATCATGGCCTAGAACATGGTAAAGATGATTGGACCTCAAGTTCTTCTTTGCAAACAACTAGGCATCGTAAGTCTTATAATAATTGATGACATCTTTGTGCATGGATGGCTACAACTAGCCTACATTTAAGGACTTCTTCATAGAATGGTTAGCAAAGAGTGTCCTCCATAAGCTGGATTGTGACAGTGAAGATGAAGCTGAGATGGCCATCCTTAAGATTCCTTTCCTATTTCCCATGAAGAGACTTGTTCTATAAAGATTATCTATTTCCCTCCACAAACTCGATTGTGATAGTGAAGAAGCCTCTTGCCTTCTTGAGGAGAGATGCCCTCCTTAAGATTCCATCTTATCTTACACAATATAGCTCATCCCTAATCAATTTCATGGCACTCATATCAAATGACCCCAACCTTGTCTCTCAAGGCCTTTCCTCACTTGTAGGTGTTGTAGTTTGTCCTCCATTTACCGAGTGCAATTTCAACTTTGCAAACTCAAGCATTATTTGGGCAATATTGTGGTCTTGTCCAAAGGATGTTCATATCTTAGAATTTGCCATCAATGTAGCTCACTTTCTTAGAGACACGTCCAAAGGAATCAATAATGCCCTCAAATGTATCTCAACTTAACTTGCAAGATAGAAGGTATTACAAATCCACCTTGCACACTCCACATGTAAGCATTCTCACTTTTCTTATGCAAAATTTCTCATAGCAAGAGGGACAAACCACCATATTAATGTAAAATGTTTAGCAACATATTAGAGCTTCCCCTCAATATGAAAGAATGATATGCTCACATCCCAAGTGACATTATATTCCAAAATAGGAAGAATGAATAGATTAGGATATGTAAGCATCTCTTCCAATCTACCAATGCATAGAGAAGAGAAACACATTAGTGAAAGAAAATATATCTACATAATATTACATGAATAGAGGTAAACTAAGAGACCTACAAGGCTAGTTTGGTTGGACACGTAAAATTTGACAAAAAATCGACATCCCTTCACGAATGCCTGTTAAGGTCATCCTACAAGTTACTATTCGACATATAGGTCTACAGATTTTTGTAGAGAAACTAGACCATCAACTTAAAACCATAGAGAGATGGACTTGAATAAAGCTTTATAATGAAATAAGTTTTGCTAGAAACAGAGAAGCCATCACCAACATAAAAGCGTTTTATTGTCACATGATCAAAACATAATGAAGTTTTGTACATAGATCCTTACAACTTGTTATTGATAGCCTCAAACCATACATTGATCATATTGATAGAGTTGTATTGTGAATAGAGCTTTGCAATGATGTAAGTGTCACTAATATCAGAGTAGAAAGCACAAAGCTATGAGCATTTGGGGCCGAATTGGCTCCAAAACTTCCTTCTTCTACCTTGATTGTGCACATAGTAATTGTTCTCTCAAGAACAATATCTATCGATGAGATCCAAAGCCAACAAAGAATGCCTAGGAGGAAAGAATCACCCCTTATGGTGGCTTAGCCATATGAGTCTACCAAGCCTCATGATGGAGGCCACTTTTATGCTTCTTGAAGAAAATGGAGCAGGGGAGAAGGAAATGAGATGAAGACTCATAAAACAAATGCAAAATTACACAAGATAGAGCTCCTTACATTTTCAAGGGGAGGGCCAGGTTGTATCTCTTTCCCTATGATGTCTGAGCTCAAGGTTGAGCAAATTGCTCTATGGTTGAGTGGTAAGTTTTTATAAGTGGTGAATTGTCTCAAGGTTGAGCAAGATCTATGTGTTGGGTGGTGAGTTTTCTATGAAGCTCTATGGTTTGGTTCCTAGTATGGGTTAATGAAGATGATCTTACTAGTAGACTCAATGTAGAAGTTATCATGGTATTAGAGCATATCTTCATGGAAACAATCATGATGGAATAAAGACACCTTTAAGCCTTTAGTAGTTGTATTTTTATGGTCATACTTTGCTTTTATTAACATGATGTTTATGCTACATTAACCGATCGTATTGATACAACATTTCACATACACAGCCGCAAGCTTGAAATGAAGCAAATGGGTTGGGCGGTTTAACAGGACATGTTCGATTCAAGTTGCTTAATGAAACACAAAGATGAAATACTGAAAAGAAACACAGTTAAACACGGAGACAAGGTTGGAAGCCAGAAACATAAATGAGTAATATAGAGCTCAAAGTTTCCAGCGAAGTACTACGATTCAACCAACGGATCCCTAGCCCACCTAAGTCTAAGTCACTGGTATTTCAGAAGTTTGGAATCAACAACTTACAAAGAGGGGCAAGGTGCCCCTTATAAAGCCTACTTCTCACTAATGGTCATTGTAAGATGCCCTAGGTTTTGAAATAATAGTCATTTGAATGAGTGGGTATGTCTTGCACAGGCGGCATTGCATTAACCAAGGGTGGTGATAGGATCTGACTACCGTCTTGACCATGTCTTTAAGGGCTTGTCATAGGTGGGTCTGTGTTGGGTGACTCCGATAGTCAGACCTACCATGTTATTGGAATGCCTAATTAGTTAGGGTGGTCGAATCGCTTAACATGGGGGAGGATTTGCATCTTGGTGGTCGCCCTCTGTTTTCTAACCTATGTGCTACCATTTCTTAGCCTGCTCTTCTCTCACCCTTCTCTAACTGTTTTTTTGTATTACTCTATAGGTCCTCTAAAAGCCCTACGCATGCACCATTTGTGTTGGGATAACCCTAGATCCTTTTCCCACTCAAAGGGATGCATGAGACTGAGTATATGACCCCTTTCTATAGGCCCAATGTGGCCCCAATGAAAGGTAGCTCCATGAAAGTCCCATGTAGGACATGTGGTGGGGTCGAATCAAATTTAGAAAGGATAAGCCCTAACAACAATGTACTATGTTGCCCACATGGTAGCCTATGTGCTACCCATGTGATAGCATGTTCATAGCTCAATCTTGCTCTTATTAATATATAGGTTACACTCCCCCATGTTCTCTTCATTTTGGGGCTTATAAACGGGGAGTTGATCCTTCCTTTCTAACAAGAGAGACATATTCCATATATAAAGGTATCCCCATTTCATGCCAGTAGCATAGTTGCATTGCAACAATGAAAGGCAATTATAATATAAAAAACTACATTAGATGGAAATCTTTGACCTAGCAAGTTAAACTAAGAGAATAATGTAGAGATCTACAATTCAATAGAAAATATAATATTACCTTGCATAGCATGCAAAAAATTAAATATATTCTAAAGATATAATTGTTTTTCATTAAATATAAGTACAAATACACATTCAATCCTTTCCATTTACTTCTCTACTTTGAGCACATGGACTGAGAAACATGTCAATTAGAGCGCCATCCCTCTCCATTGAGATGCAATTCTTGCCCAAATCTACACATGCCTTAGCAATGTTTTTAATCCTAGCAAATGTATAGAGCAAGAATCTACAAAAAAGAATACATATGGTGTGTTGTACAGCTAAAGAAGGATTCTTAATAGATTTTCTAAGGATGCATGTTGCAATAAGATTTGGAAAAAAACATGCTTAAATCCATCTATCACTCTACACCCTTACAGCACCATCTTCCAAAATGTTAATTGTCTCAATAACCAATTTGATTTTGTTAGACATAGGTCTTTAGCAACTAGTCCTTTGTCTCTCTTTTATTATACAAGATGGTTTGGAAACCTTCTCAAATTGAAAGAACAGGATGCTAAGTATTCAACTTACAAAACTATAAGGGACTAAACTATATGAGTCCATGAGATGAATTGGTAATGTTACCTCTTTTTGCATAACAATTGCCACAAAAAAATTATATTGCACACATAACTCTTCATATGGATCGACTACTTCCACATACATCATTTCTCTACAAAATGGATCAATCATCAAACCCATGTGACAAGGTATTTCCTATATGATTTGTAGGTGTTCTAGTAGTAAGGTGGTGTTTGTCATGATATGTAGGTGTTCTAGTAGTAAGGTTGGGACAAGCCAATCATCATCTAAGGAAAATTTGTTGGAAACCTTAAATAATTCCATGCACATACGTATCACATTCTCCCACATTGGGCAATTAGTACTGATATGGGAAAGTCTCATCGTGATGGAAAATGTACCACCCTATTACCCTTACAAGTAAGACCTCTTGTGTTATTTTGCATGAAGAGATTGGGAATTTTTTTGAGAACTATATACCAAGATTAGCAATGAAGTTATCCCTTAAAGAATCCCTCCTACTCTATTTCATCTGTATGTAGAGTAAGAATAGATGTACCTATGGCCTTTATCCTTCTCTATTACATGGGACACCTTAAAGAAATTTTCTTTCATGATTCAATAGTAGAAGGGACACTCTTCATCAAAACCCCTCCAAATATAAAATAGGAAAGTTAGGACAATGATCAATTTAGACTTCCTATCTCAAATCTTTGTACAATGAAATCTTGAATAATCAAGAGCCTCCTCAAGATGATTTAGTGGAAGAAGAAAAAGAAGATAGAATGAAATAAAAAGGTCAACAATCAAGAGACATGGTTACCCTTGCCTGCAAGACATGCTTGGAAAGTCCTCTTTTATCCCCATAGTGTATGGCATGGGGGGGAAAATAAGAAGCCTGGAGAGATCATGTTGAGATGTAGTTGAAATAATGGACAAGCCATTTTGACTTGTATAAATTTAATGACCAAAGGATATTGACTACCATGCAAGCTTGTTCAAAGGTCAAAGCCCTTACATGGTGGCAAGATTTGAAAACAAATCTCCGATCCCAAAATCATCCTTTGCTGGAGACCATCTGCACTTGATGTAAGTTGTTGCAAGGTGTTGTTGGGATTTGGAGATTTGCACCAGTTTATGGTCAATATAGTTATGATTGTACCCTTAGTCAAATAGGATCGTACCTAATTCAGCATGCGAAATAGAGGTTGGACGAGATAAATGGTGAGAGAAACTCACATATGAGAGTTGAGAAAACTCTCAAAATGGAAACGACGTCCCAATTTGTCTTTGAGTTTTTAGGTTTGACTTTGAATGTTTGTTGGGATTTGGAGATTTGCACCAGTTTATGGTCAATATAGTTATGATTGTACCCTTAGTCAAATAGGATCGTACCTAATTCAGCATGCGAAATAGAGGTTGGACGAGATAAATGGTGAGAGAAACTCACGTATGAGAGTTGAGAAAACTCTCAAAATGGAAACGACGTCCCAATTTGTCTTTGAGTTTTTAGGTTTGATCCCAATTTGACTTTGAGTTTTTAGGTTTGATCCCAATTTGACTTTGAATGTTTGTTGAAATGTGACTATGTCTGTTTGCATATGGGGGATTCTATTTTGACGTTGAGCATGCAAAAGGAAATATGTGAAGAAGGAAGCAATGTAGGTTGATCAGTTATCAATGATGATGGACATTGTACAATATGGATGGAAAAAGAGACTCACACCTGATATTTCCGCATCAAAAACATAAATGCTAATAACATCTTCTTTCCTCAATAAAGTTATTGGCTTTGAACTATTAATCGTCCTTTGAAAACATTGTGGATGAAGAAGATGAAGACAGCAAAGTCGGCTCTCAAAATAAAAAATCAAATGTGCACTAATATTTAGCTATTTATGCATTAAACTACCACGTTTGCAAGAAAAGCATCCAATGGTCCATATTTTGCACATCCAATCTAGCGATCAATAATTACCCAATCATCCTCCCAAACCTCTCCTTAATAAAGAAAAGAGATTATTTGCATACCTCCTTACATAACGTTTGTACAATATGTCTACAACAAGATTGAAAACAAGATGAATGTTATTCATTAGGCTTGTTCTCTTAATTTTTAAAATTATGTAATTATATTCAAATTTGTATAAATAATTGATTGGTTGCTCCAATAGGCAAAATTTGATCCATAATTATTTTATGTATATTCGACATTATTCCATATATGATCAATTGTGGATCCATGTATAGTTGTTGGGTTATTTATCATTTGCTTGAAATAATATTTGTTCATGAGTTGTTTTATTTGTTGTACTTATTGTCCCTTTTTTTGTAGTCTATATTAAAGTCATCTAAGATACATGTTTTTTTGTATGTTTCTATTTTTTGTAACAATGTTATAATGTTTTTTTGTAAGTATGTTTATTTTTGTGGTCGATGGCTTGTACACGTTAATGATGTTTATTGTTTCTTCTCCTTTTATCTTGAATACTGTGAGTAGAAATTGATTTCCCATTTTGTGTGTATAGTGTGTTTGTATTAGTTTTACATATTTGTTGTAATATGTTGCTATACTGAGCCCTTCTTCTTTGTGTATGAAGTTGTATCCTTGAATTTTTGCCTCATTTGATTTTTTTTCATGTGTTTCCTGTATGCATAAAATTGTAGCTGCCATTAAGCTCTTGCAATTTTCTATGTCTTCTTTGTGTAGTTGTAAGTGATCTGTGTTGAGCGATTGTATAATGATTGAGTTATGTTATTGTTTAGTGAATTGTTGTTGGTCGAATATCCATGGGCTTTCTTGTTGCAATCTTTTAATTTCTTGCACTACTGTTATATCTAATTTGATGTGTTTGTTTTGCACTTCTGCTAGCAAGAATTGTTCTAAAGGATCCCTCACTCTAGAAAGAGCAGTGTACACCAATCCATGTGATTTTATGCTTGTAGGGTCAAATGCCACGGAGTCCATTGATAGGCCTTATGAGCGGTGTATTGTTCTTGCTGCTGCAGGCTGCATAGGAAATTGTGTTCTTGTTACTGTGTTGAGGTGGTTTTTCCAGATTTGGAACTCTCTTTGAATTTATGTGATAGGTGTCCAATTTCTTGGTGTTTGCGTTGTGTAAAGTTGATTGTTGTTATTTCTAGCTCTAAAGTTGATTCTTGTTATTTCTAGCTCTAATCCCGATGTTTAATTTTTCAACTAAATCCATATGACTAGTTTGTTCCCCTTTATGTTAGAGTCCATAAATAATCCATCGGGTCCATTTACTAGACCATCTGTGATGTCCAAGTTTCCTGAGCAGATCTCAATTATCATTCCTACCTTCAGCTGCACTTGTGCATGCAAGCTTGCAGTTGTCTTTGGGTCATCTAGAATGTTTAAATTTTTGCTACATGCCTTATGTCTTCTATCTATACATGTCAGGACATGTGGTATTCAATTTAGTATGTCGAATACTCCTTTGTTATGCTTGTCCTTACATGCATTTGTGGAATAGATGTGATACTTCTTCTTTGTTCTTAGGTTGTCTTAAGTAACTTTTGTTTAGCATGTGAAGATCTTCTGGTGTCTGTTGCCCTATTCTTATTTTGTTAAGAATTCTTAGGTAGTAAATGTTGTTTTGGTGCATTGGTTCTTGAAGTTCAAAGTACTTGAAATGTTGTCTCCATATTTCTTTAGTGAATGATATGGTGTTTATATTTTCTGCAAATATCTAGGTGTCCTTTGTTTGACTTGCTTGGCATAAGTCTCCACATAGAATCACATCCACACCCACAAATGGTTGTAAGTGGTTGTGTTTTATTTCTCTCATTCTTAGATTTGTTGCAATGAAAGTATTTTGTCCAACCAATGATATCTCATCAATTACAAGTAGTTGCAGGTCTTTGTAAATATTAGATAGTGTTTGTAATTTCTCTGATGTTAGTGGTGTGTAATTTGAAGTGATGAAAGGAAAATGTAGTGCGGAGTGTATTGCGTAGCCTCCAACATTGAACGCTACCCTTCCAGTGTATGCAAGCAACAATGCCATTGTTTTATCATCATTGAAAGATGTTTCCCTATGAGAGTAGTGGTGTAGTAGTGCTTGCACCATTACCATTAGCGTAAATGTCTTGCCTGTATTTCTATTCCTAGATAGAAATAGGTGTATCTTTTTATTGCTATTGTTTCTTTTTTCCCAAATAATTTCTTCAACAATTTTCCTTTGCTCCTCGTTAAGTTTTTTAAAGAGCTAATGGTATTTCTTATTAGGCATTCTCTCATATGTTCTCATCGTTTGATTTGTTGGGTTGTTTGATTTTGTGTTTGTTTTACTCTCTAACCCGAGGTCGTACTGCTCTCTTGTGTTTTTGTCATTTGTAGTTTCTGATGACTCATCACTATTGGTGCTTGTTGTTGGACTCTCTTGTAGTGGTAGTAATGTCTTCTTAAACTTATCCCTATTTATATTTATAGTTTGCCTATTGTCAACATAAACGTCATGCCATGTGAGGTTACTATTTAAAGAATATTCATTTCCATGGAATGGCATGTATAACAAGCACATTTCTCTATAATGGTTTTTTGGGTCCTTTGTAATGTTGTAGTTGTTGAATCGTATAATTTTTTCTCTTTTCCTTACAGTTAATTTGTTTGCGATGTTGTTATACATGCTCGCATATCCTGCAAGGCAAATATCTACAATGGTTGGTGGTCTTTTTAAATATTTTGTCATTATGTCATCAAAGTAGATGTCCTTGCTTTCGGGGTCTAATTTTTCTAATTGTCAACATCTCTTTAGTAGTAATGTGCGTTCGTTTGGTGTGCTTGTGTTTATGTGTATTGGAATTGTCTTGTGCTGCTTGTTAGTGGAAGTGAAAGTGCAAGATAAACTGCTTGTTGCACACTTATGTGTTGAATGTTTAGAATTGTGTTTCCCATTTTTCTTACTCTTTCATTTGCTAGCGCTCTTGTCTTTATGCATTGATTTAAGGCTTCTTTAATTGCTTCTATTGTTGCATTGTTTGCTTTAGCAATCTGTGATGTGCAGTACGCTGCTGCACCATTGTGTTTCCCATTTTTCTTACTCTTTCATTTGTTGGTGCTCTTGTATTTATGCATTGGTTTAAGGCTTGTTTAATTGCTTCTATTGTTGCCTTGTTTGCTTTAGCAATCTGTGATGTGCAGTACGCTGCTGCACCGTGGGTTTAAGATGAATTGTATATCTGTGTTTGCATCCCAAAGCTTTGATAGAGTTGGGTTGAAGTTGTTTGTATTAATGTCTGATGATTTTCTTTTGAGAAATATTGTTGGTTGTGACAGTCTCGATCGAAGTGAAATAATATATTGATCTTGTGTTAGACCAATTAAGTTTAAGAAAGTTGAGTTGATATGTATTTGTCTATAAAATCAATGATCTCTTGATGTGTGCATTTGTCAAATGTTGGTGCGTTTTTAATTCATATTAAGCCATGGTCATGTTGGCTTCCCCTGTTTGCAAATCCGTAACAAAGTAGTAGTCCTATACTAATCCTAAGATTGTTCGGTCGTTATGAAGTAGTTGTTTCAATGCCTTGAAACTATGGACATAGTATTGTGCAATTGTGACTGGGTTTGATTAAATAATTTCACGAATCAAGTTTTCTTTGGTATTGTTGTTCACTAGGTGTTAGTGGCAGTAGTTCTTGCAAGGAACTGATCAAAGGTTGCCATAGTCTTGCTGCTATTGACAATAGAGTGATGAATAATGTTGGTGGCCTAGTTGACATACCATTGCAAAGAGTTCTTTTTCCAACTTGTGCTTGTAGCCCAATGATGTTCTTAGACACACAAAGTCTTTGTACCCAATGTTTGATTGATTTAATCTCTCAATGTTTGTGTCTACTGCAATGGCGTCCCTTGCTGTTATTGCTTTCCCTTATAGGTGTCCTTTTCTCATTCTTACCCATGTTGATTGCATTACAGAAGTGTATCTTCATTTCTTAGCTCCCATTGTGCTATTGTTTGATAAGAAGTGTTTGAGGGGATTTTGTATTGTCTACATTGTCCATAGATTTTTTTTTAATTCTGGTCTTTAAAAATTCTAAGGGGTGAGAATCCTCCTAATGGAGGTATAGAAATAGTTAGGTCCTCAAAGTCCACCACTTGTTATGCTGTATAAATCCCATGCACAAACGTGTTTGTTTCTAGGTCATCATCTTCTTCTTCAGGCATGTTTAACTTGTTCGCTTTGTAGTTTCTTTTGAAGAAAAGCAATGTGATCTAACTAGACGGTGTTTAGCGTAACTTCATTTTCTTTGTATAGTGGGGCTTGCAATAGTTCATTAGGGCTAACACTGTTAAGGTCGGTCTAACAAGTCCACTCATATAGCTATGTGCATACTCTAGCTTTCTCTTTATTGCTACAAGTACTGTTGATGTGTCATCAAAATAAAATAAGGTAGAAATTTATGTGATCTATTTGTGTCAATAGATACGTTAACAACACTATCGTGCAATCCATATTGACCATCGCTCATCCATCGTAAGATAACTCTCTGATTTGAGAGAATGGTATCATGATTGATATAATATTGTTTAATAAGGATGTAAATAGCATTTGTGGATTCAATATCATGTAATTTGTTCATAGCAAGGGAATTTTTTATTTTTTAATTGCTTGGCACACAATGCACATAGACATCTTCTATGAGAGTCAAATGTTGATGGAATAATAAGGTTGTCTTGTAAGAAATCCCTTCTTGAATAATGTTGATTGACCTTCGCTTCCTTGAAAATGTTACCTTTCTACCATATCTGAGGTCTGAAACTTGGGTGATAAATGCTTGCTTGAATTCCTTCCTCTGCGTACCCTCAGCAACCTTGCCCAAGATAGTGAATTCATAAACATAGAGGCACTCACGTGAATGCATGTATGACACATTACACAATGTGTGCATCACTATGCCATTCTCATGGAATTCTTGGATAAGCTATGCTTGAACACTCCTCCGCTCATTCACAAATGTTACTTGTGAATGAAGTTGGGATCAAGCCATACACTGAAAAATAAGGATGCTAACACAAAGCATAGGCTTTATTGACTTACTGTTGCTCTATCATCATTTTGTGGTCTATTAGCTATAATCAGTTGGTCATTTGCCGAACCATTTGAGTCGACTTTGATGACCACAAATGCAATTGTACTGACAAGATTAAAAACATTACCAAAACTTGTCCTCAGCTGGTCAGCAACCCATGGGAAGTAGCATGCAAGAGTAGGCTCGCAATGGAAAGTAATAGTTCCATCGAAGGGCTCACTTCGGATGATTGCAGTTGTAGCATTAACATGCAGGGAATAATTTTTTGTTCCCCACTCCCTCTTTCAACTATAGTTGCACCCTCTATATGATAAAATGATTCAAATTCAAGATAGTCCTTATATTGTTCCACAAAAGAGTGGGGGACAACGAGTGTTATTGTACCAGAGAAGGTACTATCTGCAAAGTCAGCACAAATACAGATAGGATAGGTAGGATTCCTGGCCTTGTAGGTTCCGTATTTGACCAACAACTTGCCCTCAAATGCAAAGCGGTGGTTTATAAATGCAGATGATACATGGATAGGTAGTGTTGGAAGTGAGTCCCCCCCCCCCCCCCATGAAATTTTCTCCCAAGGGAACTATTGCACGAGGACTAAACACGGAACTTTCCAAAGGAGGTGCACTACTGTGCCTATCTTTTTTAGGTGAGGAAGAAGTAGCATCATCTTCGCATTGCTTCTTCACAAAAGAATGCTTGCTTGTTGCTGATTATACAGAAAGAGAGTGCAGTCAGCCACCCAACCAAAATAAAACCATTCACAATTTCATTTAATATACCAAAAACAACTCAAAGATTGTCATTGCTCTTGATATCTAAGATTGAAAATGCAATTTATTAAAAATAGCAGAGTACAAACATTCTGATTGCATTTCACAGTTGCTACTCAAATTTCCATTTATTTAGAAGAACTGAGTATAGCCATTTTGACAGAGTCACTACTTCATAGAAGCATCGACAAAAACTAAGGTGTTTAAATATTTAAACTATGACAGCATGCAGCATAAGTCGTGTAGTACACACTGAGTCATCTGTTTCTAAAGCAATAGCCCGCAGATTTAAATACTGATTAAGGTCGAGTGTCCAACACTTCGCACTACATCGAATGCAGAATCTAAAGTGAAAAGCAATATAAAAAAGGAAAATCTAAAAAACAGAAGCTCACACCTTCTTCATATGCAAATTTAGCTGCTGTGTGGAATGCTTTCTTCAACGATGTTTTTCCACTCTTCGCTATTGGAGATTGCTTAAGGAGACTTCCCTGCTTTAGATACTTTGAGCTGCTCAATCACTAAGTTTGAAGATACTAATTTTCCAAGGTCAATGGGAGAGCCTACAAGACAATAGACAAAATATGGATGCTCACATACAATGGAAAATGATTCACACCAGAGTAGGAATTGAAATTGGGAATTAGAAGCCCCAAATTTCGTGGACTATAGGCAGAAAAGCCCCAATTTGCACCACCTTAGAAACAATTTCGAGCAAATGCAAGAATTTTGCTGCAAATGGCTTGGGCTTATGATCGAAAGACCAGCTCAATCATAACGATGTAAGAAAGGGATTTTGAGGTAATATGACGCTAGCACGTGGGGAAGGACTTATTCCTAATCCTAATGTCACCTTTGCTACATAGTATAGAGATCGACTTACATACGGTGGGAGTCTCTCACTGAGAAAATTTGGACATGGAATGCAGAGAGGAGAAAATGGTAGCAGGGATCAATCGACTGAACATCGAAACCTCCCTTCTATAAGAGAGCAACATGGAAGGAATTCATCCTGAGGATCATAGGCAGAGATAGTTGGCTTGAGAATGAGTTTCAGATAAGCGAGGCCCGTCTCCCATACTCCGGGTCTAGCAACAGACTCAAAGACCAACCATACCAGGATTGACTGCTTCTACATTGATGAATGGACATTGGACCCTAGACACATAAGATTGCACTTGCATTTTTGCCAGTTACCACTACTTACAATCACCTTCCCATTGCCCTCTCCATTGGTACAGACAGCATCATCTGCCAGAGTCAGGATACCAGACTCCATGTACTTGGATGAGCTTTCAAAACACATTGTGGGTATCTACAGCAGCAAGCATTTCACCACCAAAAGCTGCTCCACAGGCCTCACTACAGCAGTTCAGCTTTCCAGTGATCTCCATCGTCAAGTAGCAGGAAAGAGGACAGAGGCAAACCTTCTCCAAGAAGGTGGCAAGACAGACTCGCTGCTGCTCTCTAGAGAGAGGAGGAAAACCACACTGCAGACCTTCAGACATACCCACACACAAGATTCTCATAGAGTCCTTCAGAAAAACCCATTGGTAGTCAAACAAATTGCTACGGACTTCCACTCCTCTTTCTACTCGGTGATGGCCTCTACCCTAGCCAGATGCAGTGCTCAATATAGAGTTTGGGAGCACATGGTCAGCTACGTCATAGCAGAGATGCGAGATTAATTGGATGCGCCCCTTTTCTAACACGAAGGCTCTGGACAACACTCCATGCCTTGCTGAAAGGAGAGTGCCTAGGTGATTCTTCTTCAATCACTAAGACTCGACTGCTCTGCCTGTTTACTTCATCCCACAATGTGTAGAATGCAAGTTCTTTATTTTAACTAAATCTGCATTGAAACGTTCACAGTCGATTCCCACACACGTCTAAAGAAAGGGGAGGTGTTCCTTGTTGGGTCTTCCCGCACTCTAGAAAAAGAAGCAGAGTTAGGCACTCCAAATCTGGCTTGAATCTGCAGAATTGCGAGGCCGTATTGATATTGCAGCCATTACTATACACGAGTCCTGTCCATTTCTTCTCCTCTTATGGGGGCTCCAAATTGGTCGCACATTTGAAAAAAAGAACGGAAGATGCGACTAGGGCTAACGGAGAAGGGCGTACCTGATTCGCAGTCTGGAATACCAATATCGTTTATGCATTTCCCACATAACATAGGAGTCGCATAGTCCAAAGGAATGTCATTGAAGCAGTGGTTGGAGTTACGAACTTTCACTTTCTTCTTCTCCGGAGCACATTCACCTAATACTCCAAAGAAAAATCTCTAAAATAATCTTTAACATGATATGAGAAAAAAGCACTACATACCGTTTGCTTCATCCTCCTTTATTTTGACACTAGTGATTTCTTCTCCACCGGTGTGCTGTGAATAGGTGCCACATGCAAAGCATCCGCAAACTTCTGCAGCTCTGAAACTTACGGACAGTTGTAGGTTTATTAAACGAAACGCATACAAGAGAAACAACCGAAATAAAGAATAAAGTGAAGTGATAAAGGAAGAACATACCGCATTCAAAGTTTTGGCTACCAGTCTCCATGGAATCACTAGAGAATTCAATGGGAGAAGCCATAGGGAGAGGAAAGCAGGAGTATAAAACCAGAGTCTGGAAGATATGAAGACCGATGAACACAGATTTTGCTCTGTCCGTTATATAGGCACAACTATGGAGAAGGTGTATCCATGCCAATCGCCCCATCAGACTCACCAAATCATGCTCGGAGGGAAGATAGAATTCCTTCAATTACTCGGTTGGTTTGGTCGAAGTGCAAACATCTCTATGTAGTATTTGGCAGACCACAACAACGCCAATCCAGCGCCACTCACCAACCCACACACAACATTACACGAGAGAAGCAAATCGCGCGAGAGAAGAGAAGAGGAACCAGAACCAAAGCCTCAATTAGCCTCAATCTAAGTTGTATTAATTTGCTCGAAATTTTTTTTTTCCCGATTCGAAACAATTGCGATTTAATTCGCTCGAATTTTTTTTTTCGATTCGAAAAAACGTGAAAAATCGTAATTTTTTCAAATTAAAACGAATCCAACGATTTTTCTTAATTTATTCGTACGAATAAACATATTCATACGAATAAACGATGTTATTCGTACGAATAAACGTAGTATAAATTTGAAATAATTGTTATTCTTGGTATTCGTACGAATACATCCAACTGTATTCTTGAGCCACCTGTTTGCCTGCCTGCCATCTCTTGGTTGCCTACCTGCTACCTCTTGGTTACTTCCATACCTACCAGCTCTCGTCATAGGTAGGTTACTGCACCTTACTTTTGTTATAGTCTTTCGTTAGTTATCAATGTTTCTCTCTCTCTTGTTTTGTTTAAGACTAGCACTCATCTCTCTTAGGAGAGTTGTGTGTTGCAGTCTTTTTAAATTGTTTAATATTTATTTTGTATTGTATTTAAGTGTGTAGACAGGTTGGCACTCATCTTTTTTGCGAGAGTTGTGTGTTGCAGTCTGTTTTGATCGTGTGTTGCAATTTTAATTATAATCTAAATAATTATCTTTTACCTCAGGCTGGCACTCATCTCTCTTAAGAGAGTTGTGTGTTGTAGTCTCAGTTTGTATAAAAATGTTTGTTTGTAGGAACTCTTGGGTTGGCATTCATCTCTCTTAAGAGAGTTGTGTGTTACAGTCCAAGCTTAGTGATGTTTTCATAGATGCTTATTCTGGCACTCATCTCTCCCTTGAGAGTTGTGTGTTATAGTCTAAGTTTAGAGATGTTTTTAAGTACTTAGTCTGGCACTCAACTGTCCCTTGATAGTTATGTGTTGCAGTCTAAGTTAGATATCATGTGACGTTGTCTTAGACACTTAGTCTGGCACTCAACTATCCCTGGATAGTTGTGTGTTGTAGCCTAAGTTAGAAATCATGCGATGTGCTTTTAGACACTTAGCCTGGCACTCAACTGTCCCTTGATAGTTGTGTGTTGTAGTTGAAGCCTAGTGTTGGATGGTGAAGTCCACGATTAGGTTATACCTAGGTCATTTTTTATGTTTTGATTTTCTATAATATGTTACATGATTTGAGGCTTGAGCTTGAGTTGAGAGGTTATACCTAAGTAATTTCTTAGACTGCTTGCATTAATTTTCTTATTGCACCTGGCACTGAATTCTTTTTTGAATTCTGTGTTGCAGGTTATTGCATATGAGATGGCTCACACAGGTGAGAAGAGGAAGTATCAACAACCTGATCTCACAAAGTCTCAGAGGAAGGTGCTGAAAAACGAGAATGTACACTTCTTAATGAATGTCGATTAGGACATCATTGAGACAGCTTTCCAAAATGGTGAAAGTGGTGTACAAAATTTGGTGAGGACAATGGCAAAGCGTGGAGGGAGGACCTTGCGTGATTGATTTCCAGATGTTTTCACAGTAGAGTCTATAGACCAGTATTTATGCCACTTAGCGATGGAGGGCCGACGATGCCTTGGTCAAATAGATCGAGACATAAACTCATGTGACACAAAGTGGGAGGGTTCTGCTGTAGATGCCAGGGTTATGTACATCAAGAATGCATGGCGAGGTTACAAAGGCAAAGAAGCTGCCTCGACCTCCCTTCCATCAATGCACCCATGCCCCCAAGCATAGCCGCAACCACAAGCATCAATGCACCCATTCCCCCAGTCAGATGCTGCATTACATCCACCACAACCACAAGCACCAATGCACCCACGTCCCCAGTCATATGTCGCATTCCACCCACGCAGCCGCAAGCACCACTGCAGCCATGCCACGCGTATGCACCAGTGCATCCACCACAACATGTTGAACCCCGTATCTCTTTTTTCCAAGATCTTTCATACCTAGAAGTTCCTCCTCCTTTTTCACATCTCCCACCACATGCACAATCACATTTCACCACATCTTTTGTGCCTCCATTTGTGCCTCCTACCACATGCACAGACCAGTTTTAATCTCCCATATTTTTGCCTGCACCACAAATGCATAATCTATCTGCACAAGCAGATACATTCCCATCTCCTTCATTCTCGCCTACACAAGCACCACGCACATCACATGGCTTGCGTGATCATGTAGAAGTGCCAAGACCCATGCGGCCCATACTACTTCAGCGACAAAACATCCGATTCACGCCTAGTGCAGCTATGGGCACAGGTACGAAAGGAATAGTCAACATGTGCAATATTCTTGTCACTCCCTTTGAAAGGGACAAGATTTATGCATGTAAGGTGTTGAGGTTTTCTGTGTCTATTGATGCATTGAAGGCCAATGCATTGGAAGAAGCCACATGCTTGGGCGATGTCGTACATCCGGGCATCATCTGGGCAATAGGTCTAGTCCATGATGATAACCCAATGATACTATTTTCATTCTGGAATGGAAATCATTTGGAAAGATGGCTAACCTACCTCAGACATGACGACTCCGGTGTTTCACATAGATGATGCGAAAATGCCTACTAGAGCTCCACGGGTCCGTCAACATGTATTTGATATTTTAAGTGTACTAGTTTGCACTATTCATTACATGCACCAACACAATGTCCTACATAATTATTTGCATGCGCAAAACATTATGCTACACTTCTCGGAGTCATCCGAGGAGGTGTATTTGGACATTTGTGATTGGGGAATGATGACCCCATGCAGCACTAGAAAGCATTATCCCACATTACTCAGTGATAGCCCCAACACTGTGCGAAGCTCCATTGCTAGGTTTTGTCACGTTGCTCCAGAGTGCCTTTGCACCAATCCCCCACCTTTCGTTGTTGCACAGGATGTGTACGCCATGTCTCATCACATCCTGGAAATCTTGGACATTTGTGCACCATTGCCAAGTACAGGGCCTGTAGAAGCTCTAATCGGGCGTTTACGACGATTTGCGGTTCAGGGAAAGTCAACCGAACCGAATAGACGTCCAAGTACTAGATTTTTGTGGGATTTTTTACATTGCTCCAAGATGTGGTATACAGCTCAGTCCAAACCAAGGACTTAGACCAACCAATGACTGAGTCTTTCTTAGACGCCGGGATGTAACATGAGTGACCGATCATGGAACTTGTAACATTTTTAGTTTTATATATCATCCAAGTTTGGATCCACTCCATTATTCAAACAGTTTGTATATTTACAGTAACTTGATAAATGATGCGATAAGTAATGTTTAAATATTGTTTGTTTAAGTAAATGATGCAATAAAAATGATGATCCAATTGTCAAATATAATAAATGATGCAATAATTAATATGTAAATATTATTTGTATAACTGAATGTTGCGATAAAAATGATGGTCCAATTTTAAAATATGATAAATGATGCGACAATAAATATTTAAATATTGTTTGTATAGGTTTAATATTATTTAATTATTTAATTTTGTTTAAATATTTAATATTATTTGTGGTTACAAATTAATTTTATCTTGTTGTCATTTTTTAGGCTAAGTATGAGCATGGAGGGAGAGAACTTAGAGAACATTCTCCCACAAGATCCTCCCCAACCAGAGCAACCTCCAGTCCAAGAGGGCCCACAAGGTGCTTTTGTGCCTCAAGAGGCTGATTTACCAGACCAGCTAAATCACACCGAGGCTGAGGCTATCTTACAAGTGCAAAGAGAGATGCTAGGCAGAGAGGGACTAGGTATTTTTGATGCTGGTCCAGTGGATGACGATACCATGCAAGGCGACCCGGTCTCTCTTTGACAAGTACTGAGATTATGCCCATCAGAGTTTGTAAGAAACACCTTGTTTCTTCGTTCAAGAAGTGCTAGGAATAAATATGCATAGCCCAAGTTGTCAGACTTGCAGCACAAAACCCTAGCCCACATCCTTCTCCAACGATTCATAGAGGTGGAAGGAAGCATCCCCAATAACCAGCAAATACCCATGTATTTTATCCAATAGGTGTATGTCTACGACGTCTTGCATCGACGTGTGGATTGGAATGACAAGCATCACTTGTCAAGAATAGGAAAGGGACGTCCTACAGAGCGCAAGCAAGCAAGGACAGAGAATAGAGAGCCCATGTCTTAGAGACCTTGTGTGCTAACTCCCCAGGCACACAGTGATCTTGTTGACTTGGCCACATCTACCATACCTCTCTGTCAACAAGGTGTTACTGCTGAGGAGTTACAAGATCGTGTTGCATCACAAGCCAAAAAGATCGAGGACCTACAAGCACGCGTATAGACGTTGGAGTCTGACCTTGCACGCTACAGACAGTCCTTTGGAGATTTGGATGCAGCTGAGGATACATATAATTTTGATTTTGAGGACCTCACTAATATAGATTCGCAGGGTACAGGACCAAGCACTCAAGGAACGGTAGATGTGGATCCTACTGCATAATTATGTACATTGTAAACTTCATATATAACTTTATAATACTCTTCTTTTGCAATGATGGTTCAAGTGATATAAGTGAGTTAAGTGGACTAAGTGATTTAAGTGGTATAAGTGATCTAAGTAGAGTAGATTATTTAAGTGACTTAAGTGATTTAAGTGGACTAAGTGATTTAAGTGATCTAAGTGATTTAAGTGGACTAAGTGATTTAAGTGGACTAAGTGATTTGAGTGGACTAAGTGATTTAAGTGGTATAAGTGATCTAAGTGGACTAGATAATTTAAGTGACTTAAGTGATTAAAGTGATCTAAGTGAACTAAGTGGTATAATTGATTTAAGTAATTTTCTATGGATTTAAGTGATCTATTAAGTGAATTAAGTGGTATAAGTGATTTAAGTGGACTAAGTGATTTAAGTGATTTAAGTAGACTAAGTGATTTAAGTGAACTAAGTGGTATAAGTGATTTACGTGGTTTTCAATGGATTAGGTGGACTTGTAAAGTTAATGCAGAAATATTAAAATATATCAACGTGAATTAGTGCACATAATAGTTAGATCAACCCTTGAGACTTGAAAATATAAACTTCGATTGCGCATATTCGATTATTCTTTCCAAATTTCTGATGTTCCCTTTGATGTTGCCTTGAAAGTATTTGCAAGTCACAAGGTTGTCTCTAACTATTATGTATACCAAAATCATCCACAATCTCAATAATTACAACACAACATCGCTTGTAGCCCACAAGGTTCTAGATTTCAATACAAAAGGAGACGAGCATATGCACTCTCCCATTGCTTGACATATTCTCCCATCCATCCCCTCACATACAACATTATATCCGATATAATTAGAGCTTCATCCATCGCTTCTATCACCTATCATATTCTTCTATCACTCTATATTGCATTCAACACAAGTATAATATCATCTATCTCTTCGACTTCACTGTTGTCACTGAGTAGCTCAAGCTCGTCTTCCTCTTCGCTAAATGCACCCTCAGCAACTAATTCTATAGTCAATCATTGTCTAGCAATTCTCATTACAACGGCTTCGCTTGCTGCCCTGGCCGCAACATTAAATCCTTTTAACAATTGTATATTTCCAAAGCAAAATACCAAATCTGTAGCTTTTGATGGCTTTAAGCAATTGCGTCTCTTAGAATGACTAAAATCGTATGCACTCCACTTTCACTCACATGCACCCGATGATGCAACAACAGAGAGCACACGAGTTGCAACATGCTGCAACTCCAATGTCTCTCCACCATATTTCTTTTACCAAGTAGGTGCAATAGTTGTCTTAATAGCATCAAGATTCCAAGGATCTCCAAAAGAGCCTTCGCAATTCGTATATCTCACACGTTGTTGGTAGGCCAATTTTCCTTGATCTCCAAGAAGTAACTTTTTACAAACCTCTCGAAAGTTACTTATGACTTCAAGATTCTATGATGGAGCATGCATTTAATATTGTGGATGTACTGCAAACGCAGACTGCAAACGCAGCTCCATGCAAAGGAGTGTGCATTTGCTTCCATCTCTTATCGGCCAAATATACCACTTGTTGCTTCTTCTTAGGAGCAAAGCGCACAAATTCTTTAACTTGTCGTATTGCTTCTGAGATCTTCCAATACACTTTACCCATAACAAAGGCATCAGCATCAACCATCCTCAATACTGTTACAAATGGTTTTACACTTTCTTTTATTCTTTTAACATTTTTCCAGAATAGAGATGATTGTACAAGATGTACACATTTAGAGCCTGGAATTGCGTACTGCGTCTTTTTTTCTAGCCAATTCGCCCATCATCTATCAGCAATAGTCTCGACTAAAGCTTGACGCACTTCCAACAATCTAGTAAGAACTAGAAAAGAAGTGGAAAATCTAGTTTGACAAAATTGCCTGAGTTGCTTCACAGAGTGCTCTCTGAATACTGCATGCAAGTATTGATGACTCTTTATAAAACTCACTACAGCGTTAGCATCTTGCAGTACTAATTGCACAAATGGCAATTGTCCAATATCTTTCAATAATAAGTTGAGAGTATGTGCGCCACATGGCACCCATGTCAGAGTGGGATACTTTGCCATGACCATCTCACCTATGATCTTGTAATTTGATGCATTATCTGTTACTAATGCAGTAACATTCTCACTCCCACCAACTTTGCGAATTGCTCTTTCGTATATTTTTACAATATATGCCGAAGTTTTTTCTTTTAGAGACGTATCAATACTCTCCAAAAACATAGTTCCCTTGGGAGTAATGCACATTACATTTATCAAGGGTCTGGCCTGCTTGCTAGTCCATCCATCAAACGCAAGAGTGCACCCATATGTAGGAATAAAGTCCAATATCTTTTTTTTCAAGCAATCCGCCATAGTTTGTTTGACTCTATCAAGATGATCGGTATGCATTTTATTATAATCTGGCAAAATAAATCCTGGTCTAGCACATGATCTCAAGGCATTATGAAACGTGTCATCTCTCATGTCATCTACCATTTTTAACAAATGCTTCTGTCCATCTTAAGTTCTCTTCATGCACTTGTTGTCGAAGAAATCCATCCTCCATAGAAGATTGTTCTCCCTTTTTTCTCTTCTTTACCTAACAGACATTAGTCGCATCAAAACTCACCTGCGACCCGCTTGCTAGCATATCTACATCACCTTCATGTATGGATACACTCCTCACATTTATTGATGCTTCTCCTTCAACCGTCTCATCAATTTTAGTGCTCACATCTTGTTGATTTGCACAATTTCTTATTAGGGTTGGAGAGGGGTCGGATTAACCACTTTCTTTTCTTTCTTTAAATACGATTTGCATAACAGAAGAATATCAGATGAAGTGCATGTGCAAGCTCCAACATCATTGCCTATTCCGAGAAAATGTTGCTTGATGCGAGTAGAACCATTACATTGCAAGAAAGAGACCGAGGCATGTACTTTTCATATCTCCATCACATATGACCAAATCTTACCGCACACCATGCTTTTGAAGTTGTCAAAAACAAAATGCAAAAAAAACTAATTTGAGTATACAATAGAAAAATATTGCAATACACATTTTATAAAAAACAACACATATCCTTTGAAAAACACGTTCAAGCATGCAATATATTAATTGTCATTCAAAAATAATTCACATTCAATTGAAAGAATATTAAATATTCATTCAAAAGAAAGTGTAAGAATGAGACAACTCTTCTAATAACTTTTAAAACTTTTAATTCGTACACTTTAAAACTCTTTGTATTCTTTCACATTCTATTAAAAGAATATTACATATTCATTCAAAGAAAGTGTGAGAATACAAACACAAAAAAATCATATTTCTCACATGAGGTCTAGGGAACTCAACGAGAAGATCCTAAAACTCTCACATAAAAAAATTGATGACATGGCGATTTATATAAAAAATGTGACGTGTCAGTGTTTTTTTAATCGATTTTTTCTTCCATTCGAATCATTCGAGCGATTTTCTTGTTTTTTCAAATCACGAATTCGAATTTTTCTACTTAGGCCTCAATTCTAGGGAGGAAGAGAAACAAAAGTACAAGACGAAGCATGCATTTCAATAGATGGCAATGTGGGATTGGAAGAGCACGTGCCTAGAAAATTTGGACCAATCTTTTTTTCCCACAAATTATATAGGGAAAATAACGTTTTCTTTTCTTTCCAAAATCCAAAGCCCCTTCACTATACCCCCCACTAATATTCAATATGTATAATATCAAAATGAGGCATATTCATATGCAAAAGAAAAACCTTAGAAAAACCCTCAAAAACCTTAGAAAAACCCTGAAGAATCAAGATTGTTGAAACGAGAAAAATGTTTTGTGTCAACACTGGTTTCTCGTGAGGGTTGCAGCATAATGGAAAGCAAGGTGCGCGTGCTGCACACTCGTGAATTACGAGATTTTGCACGTCATCTTCGTCTCTACAAAGTTTGTGATAATGCAGAAGGTCGGCTAGTTGCTGTGGCAGCTTTCAGGAGGTTCCACTCAACCGACAAAATCGTAATGAGAATCTGATCACACTCGCGTTTCCGAATTCTCTCGATCCCCTCAGCTGCTTTGCCGATCCGTCGACACGTTTTGAGCAGTGATTTCCGAGCTTTCACATTAAATAGTCCATCTCTCCACCATAATATCACGCTTCACTCTTTCATTTCGAGCCAGTAGATCCTCAAGAAATTAGCTAATCACTGCGCAGGATGCATCCTCACGACCATCGCCCGCATCCTGGAGGCCCAGGAGACCCATCTCCTCCTCCACCCTCTGCTCATCCTCCTCCTCCTGCTCCCTATCAGGGTCCTCCTCCTCCTGCTCCTCACCCAGCACACCCTCCTCCTCCTCCTCACCAACCTTCTCCTCCCCCCCCGGCAGGACCTGGTCCGCACCACCACGCCCACCCCGCTCCTCATCATCACTAAGCCGAAAGAAACCGCCTCCTGATCAGACCCGTGTAAGTGCTAGGGCGCAGATCATGTGAAAAGGAGGCGATCATGACTTTAGCTTGCAACCTTGACGTAGTACTCTGTTTTGTATTATAGCAACATGTAATAGTGAAAGTTACTTGAAGTATCATTTGCAAAAGGCTTGCGATCTTGGGTTTTAATTCTATATTGTGCCCGTTGGGCTCTTTTGTGCTGTTAGGGACTGGCATCTTAGAAATATCGGATTCGTGTTCATCTGGTCGGTTTCATGTTTGCCTTGAGTTTTCTATGCCTTGCAAATCTTCGACTTCGTATATAATGGATGATATCGAAACTGGTATAAGCGAATTCTTTGATTCGATTTTACTGTACCCGGGACCTTTTATCTTTTGGACGCTAGTATCGCAAACAGATCTTGTGTTCCGTCAGACACAACCGTTGAAGGAGTACAGTGTTTTTGTTGAGCGCTCAGCGGAAGTGATGCAGTATCCGAAATTGACAGGGCGATCGCACCTCCGTATCATTATTTATCCCTCGTTTAACGAAAGTGTCCATATTTCAAGCATATTTCACGAAATGTAAAGACGTTGTCCCGTTTCTAGTGACAAAAATTCGTCGTGGGATATTCCCGAAATAGCGATTCTTTACGTTTTACCATGGGAAATGTCCACAATAAATTTAGACTGAAATTTCAAATGGATTCTATCCCCATTGGTTTGCAAACCACCGTGTACCTGTCAAGCTAATAGTTTTTCTCCCGGCTCTATTCAAGAGGAGGGGCTTGAATAGCAATCTTCCAAAGCTCTTACACGTGAACCTAGTTCGAAATCTCACCTCCTACCTAGTTTGCAACCTACCCATTTAGTGTGAATAGGCTCTAAACAAGTCCGTGCGTTAAGTCTCGAAATAACGCACTCGAAATCTTAGATTGACTTTGAAAGCAAGGACCTCATTCCCAATGAGATGTATAACATAGGGGGGCATGTATCATTAACTCATTCGAACACATTATATAACATAAAGTGGCACATATCATTGCATTCTAATGCAACAAGACCTTGAAATGTATAACATAGAGAGGCTCTTATTATGCCATCCAAGGATTTTTTACTTTCATCATATGATGTAATGCGTAAAACCACACTTGTGACGAAGGTATGGGAAAGTATGCACAAATTATGCTTTTATGACCACCATTATGCTATAGAAGAGGAAGTGTACTTTGAGGATGCAATTGATAAGCTAGAATGGAGAACCGATATGAATGAAGAAATGGATGCTTTATACAAAAATAACACTTGGGATGTACATGACTTGCCACCAAGAAAGAAGACACAATTGGGTTTACAAAGTCAAATACAATCTAGATGGAAGCATTGAAAAATACAAGTCATGACTAGTCGCAAAGGTTTTGCACAATAGTATGGACAAGATTATGGTGAGGCTTATGCTATTGATTGCATAGGATTTTTGATATCTAAGTAGATAGAATGTGTACTAGCTAAATGCTTTTCTCAATGACTACTTAGATGATGAAGTCTACATGTAAGAACTATGAGTACTGAACCCGTGCTTTGTACGGGCAAAGATGCATGACCATCCTCAACCACTCCCCATCTAAAGGTGGATCTTTGATTCTTAAAATTTGGCTAAGTCTTAACCCATGGCTCTGAGACCTTCCATCTCCTTCTTTTATTCCATTAACCGTTCATCTCCTCCTTCCTCTCGAAGGTGACCTTCCATCTCCTCCATTCCATTGACCTTCTATCTCCTCCTTGCCCCTAAAGCTGCCTCTTGTTTTTTGACGTCCTCCCCAAAGCCTGCCTCTTGGCTTTCCACCTCCTCCCTCCTCCAAGCCTCCAGGTCTATACTGACCCATGCTTTGCACAGGCAAAAATGCATGACCAACCTCAACCACTCCTCATCTGAAGGTGGACCTTTTATTCTTAAAATTTGGCTAAGTCTTAACCCATGGCTCTGAGACCTTCCATCTCCTCTTTCATTCCATTAACCTTCTATCTCCTCTTTCCTCCTGAAGGTGACCTTCCATCTGCCTCTTGTCTTTCCACCTCCTCCCTAAAGCCTGCTTCTTGTCTTTCCACCTCCTCCCCCTTCCAAGCCTCCATCCAAGAGCTCCTTCTTTGTGACACATGGCAGGCTCTTCTCCTCCAAGCTGCCACATGTCCTCTCCTTTTTTTTTTTAATGTTCGTGGTTAATAGGTTAAAGATTAGTGCGCGTTGAATAGGGCAAAGAGAATTAGGTTTGCCATATCAAGAAAGAAAGCTTCTATGCCTAAAATCAAGTCCAAAAGTCAGAATGGTAGAATTGAAAAGTAGATCATATTCTCTATTATAAAGTTCAAGGGGAAGACATATCATTGCACTTTTGTAAAAATACAAGATTTATCTTTTTCTTAGCTAAAGCAATTGTTTCTTTTTCTTCAACTAAAGCAGAATACAGAGCACTCAAAATAAATGCATGTCCCTATATGGCTCATAAGACTATTGTCAAAAATGGATTACTTTGATTAGTTAGATGCAATGATAGTATATTGTGATAACAAATTGGCTCAAGAATTATCCAAGAATCTAGTTTCATGACAAAGCACAGTGATGTCAAAGAGCACTTCATCATAGAAAGAGTTACTTCGTGATATCGCAAAGCTAGGATGACCTCGTTCAAAAGGAGTAATTGACCATCATCATGCATATTGAAGATTTATAGCTAGCATATGATAGCTATAGCCAACATTTTCCACATCTTCAATACACGAACTTCAGTACATGAAACAAAGCACTTAATTAGAATCAATGGAAGATTAATTCACTGCATTGGCCTTTGATAACATTATATATATCTCCCATGAGATAACAATCTTCTTTGTAATCCTCTTTTCATCTTGATCTTGTTCCATCAGCTGATGTTGCTGTGACATAACTGCCCTAAGAAAGATTTATAATTTCATCAAAGGCTAACACAGAACACAAGAAATTTTCAATGATGGATAGGTTAGGGCCGGTTTCTTTTCATGTGCTAGGATTGGGACCTTAGACTACCAAGGCCATTAATGTAATGATCACACATCACACATTTAATATGAAACATATAGTGTGTTGCATAGCTCATACAATGTGGTAATGGCACATGGTAACAAAGCACATTCAATGGGATCACTAAACCTAATACATAACAATTTATTTGAGTATACATACATGTGGCTACACCAATCATCAAATGACTCAGTTGACTTGCTCCACATGAAGACTTTAGAGGGCAACATAATTAAAAAAATGGATAGTGATGAGCAGTCTTGCGTCACCATGAAGGTTTTAACAGGGCAACAAATTAAAAGAATGGTCTACAAGCTTCAAATTGTTCAAGTTATTTTATGAATAGTTCCCCAACTAGCACTGATTATGGTTGCAACCCGTACGATGGCTACAACTAGCACAGTGGTTGCTATTTCAACCACCATGGTAGTCATTTGCAAAGAATATTCTCTCTCTCTCTCTCTCTCTCTCTCTCTCTCTCTCTTCCCCCCCCCAAATTTCAAAATAATTAAGTGATAATTAACCAACATAATGATTTGGGAGAGAAAAATATAATAAATGACACAACCAGCATGGTGGCTGCTATTTTTAACTAGCCTAAGTCTCTACCAATAGACACAACAAGGATAGTGGTTGTTATCTCAACCAATGGGCTTGTTGAAGCATAGTACCTCCCTCTCTCCTCCCTAAACCCCCCCAACAATAATAATAAAAATTTTCATAAGTTAAAAATAGTGCTTTGTGGGGGATAATGGTTCATTCTAAACTCGAGGGAGTGACTATGTATAAATGCTATATATCATGTACATTCAAGTCCTATTTATAACAGTCTTTACCAATGAGGTTTTTATTAATTGAATGCACTCTTTTCCTATTCAATCTAAAAAATTTTGCCAAAATATTTTTTATGGTACCCTTCTGTAAGTGAAAATGAGAGAAAAATAGAATAAAATAAGTACTTCTATTGAACTCATGTGAGAGTGATATATACTATTAAGTGACCTAGCTATGGTTTTATATAGACATTTTCCAACATTATAAATGTTTTTTGGACAAAAAAATGTGATTCAAACCAATGTTGCAGTTGAGGGACATTCCTACAGTGAGTAGTCTTGGAGGGTAAAAGTGTATAGTCTTTTATGCTTTTCCCCTCTCTTTTTTCCTTCTCTTTTTCCCTCTTCCTTCTCTTCTTTTCCCCTCTCTTATTTCCTATCTTTCATCTTCTTTTCTCCTCTTTTCATAAGCATATGCATTTGCCTATGCTTATGAAAGAATATGAGGGGAAAAGAGAAGGAAAAAAGAGGGGGGAAAAGCATATGAGCATATGAGCATATGCTCATGCATAACCATACGCATATGAGCATCATATGCTCATGCATAAGGATAAGCATATGCTTTCTCTTTTTTCCTCTCTTTTCTTCTTTTCTCCTCTCTTCTTTCCTTCTCTTTTCCCCTCTTTCTTTCTCTTCTTTCTCTGCTTTTCCCCTATCTTATTTGCTCTCTTTCATCCTCTTTTCTCTTCTTTTCATAAGCATATTCATTTGTCTATGTATCTCTCTCATAAGCTTATGCTTATGCATGAGTATATGCTCATATGCTCATGCATAAGAATAAGCATATGCTTTCTCTCTTTTTCTCTTTTTTCCCCTCTTTTCTTCTTTTCTCCTCTCTTTTCTTATTTTCCCCTCTTCTTTTTCCTTCTCTTATGCTTATGCTCTTTCCCCTCTCTTTTTTCATTCTTTTTCCCCCTCTTCCTTCCTCTTCCTTCTCTTCTTTTCCCTTCTCTTATTTCCTCTCTTTCATCCTCTTTTCTCTTCTTTTCATATGCATTTGCCTATGCTTATGCTTATGTATGAGCATATGCTCATATGCTCATATGCTTTTCCTCTCTCTTTTTTCCTTCTCTTTTCTCATCTTCCTTTCTCTTCCTTCTCTTCTTTTCCCCTCTCTTATTTCCTCTCTTTCATCCTCTTTTCTATTCTTTTCATGAGGATATGCATCTGCCTATGCTTATGCTCATATGCTTATGCTTATTCATGAGCATATGCTTATATGCTTTTCCCCTCTTTTTTTTTCTTCTCTTTTCCCCTCTTCCTTTCTCTTCTTTCTCTTCTTTTTCCCTCTCTTATTTCCTCTCTTTCATTTTCTTTTCTCTTCTTTTCATAAGCATATGCTTTCTCTCTTTTTCTCTTTTTTCTTCTTTTCTCCTCTCTTTCGAAAGGGTAATTTTGTAATAAACAATGTTGTATATCTTCGACATGTATATGCTTTTGTTGCTTGGCTCATTTAAGCAATTTTGTATCACCTTTTTCACAAAGGAAATTTTGTAACAAACAACATTATTTTGTAATTACTTTTAAAAAAACATTAGTGGGGCAAAACAGGGCTTGTTATGGCCTATTTAGCCCCACTAATGTTTTTTTTAAGCTTTTGTTAATCGTCACTATATAGTGATGTTTACCAGTGTCGCTATATAGCGACGTTTATTAGTGTCGCTATATGGTGACACTTATATATAGTAGCCGTTCTTTTTCGATGCTTATAGCGATGTAAATACCGACCTTTGCGCACATCAAAAAATAACTTTTTAGAGTTAAAAAGGTCGGTATTTCCGTCGGAAAAGGACCTATGCCTTGTAGTGGCAACTACAGTTAAAGTGAGGCAATTAGAATAAATGATAGGAAAGAAGCCATTTATAGACACCATAAGGGTTAATTTGGCAATGTAATATAGCTAATCCTATGTAAGTCTCTAATCGAAATGACAATGCAAAAATATGGATACCAAGGAATGGACGTATCAGCCAATATGTTGGGTCACTTCCTTTGAGGAGCTTTTACACTCCTTTTACATGCATAGAGATCTTGTATCTAAAGACAACGTTCACAACATATAGCATATGAGTTGGGACGATGAGCTAATGCTTTGCCCACACTTCAACTTGAATGCAAAAGATGCTTCCAAGATCATAGAGTACTTGATGGATTCAACATTTTTGTACTAATTCTTTGCTTAAATTTTGCAAATTCAATATAAATAAAAATTATATTGCTAATCCTCTTGCTTTCCTTACCAAAATTTTGGATTCCAATATTGTCAAAGGTTACTTTCTTTTTATAATTATCCGAATGATTGGATTAATTGTATGGTTCCTTTATTGATGGGATTATTAAATCTAAACACAAACACACACACACATGCACATGCATGCACGTGTGTGAGTGTGTGCACGCACACACACACACACAATTAACTAGAAAAGAAATCAAGGCATGAGGCTAGATGCTAGGCATGGCGACGCTCGAGGGCCATGGGGGGAAGGGAACTTGAGGGGAGAAGCATTAACATGGGTGGGGAAAAGGGATTAAGAGGGATGGGAATGAAGAGGGAGACTATGGCACAAGGGGAAAGGGAGAGGGGGAAGAGGAGCATGTACAGGATGGGAGGTGGAATGTAGAGATGGAGACATCAAGGGAAGAGAGTCATGCTTTATTTGAAAGGAAGAATGGGGGAAATCAAAGTACTAGCATGGTGGCTTTACAAGAATGAGCGTGTCACATCAAGGAATAGCCCCCTCCTTTTATAGCCAAGAGAGGGGGTCTCTTCCAACAAATGCATCCTCCCACATGCATGGTGTGTGTGGAGGAATCTCCCATGTGGGCTAGGTGGGTACACACTCTCAATTATGTGCGACAACCCTTTGCCTCATTTTCCCACATAAATCAGACCCCATATCCTAAGTCTAAGATACTCCCTTGGTCTTTTCTCAATTTTATAATACATTAAAACATTAGGAGGACAAATGGACGGTTGGCACAAGGAATCTTGCCACCTCATCCTACTTTCCCCATTATTTAACTTGCATTTTTGGACTATCTACACCCCCCCACATGGGCCTATCCTACATGGAGGGAATAATCCAATATAATATCCATCTCCACCTATTTTATATTACTTCTCCCATGGTCCTTGGGCCATGTCTCACTAAATGTAGGCATGGGACCACCTAGGTGGAGGGGTGGGACATGGAGGAACCATGCCACCTTAACATTTTATAATATTACTACCATGGATTATGTACAACACACCTTATGGGTCCTCTTATGTGAAAGGGTGGCACATGGTCATGCCCTACCACCTCAACCCTGGGCCCTATGCACAAGATATTTTATTATACTATTGCCACACGTACAAGCACACACACCTATTTATGCCTTTTACCTTGGTCAAATTGATCCATAACAGTCCCCCTGCCCAAGTAGGGAATGCACAGCATTTCCATGCCTGGGACCATCACGCACAAAAAAGGGCTTGAGATAACGCTTGTTGATCACCTTCTTGCCATATGGCTCATGTAGCTCTTGAACTTGTACAGAGCCATTGCTATGTTCCTTGATGACTTTGTATGGACTGGTCCACAGTGAAAGGAACTTTTTATCCATTTGGTGGTCTAATCTATTGTCAAAGCATAGCACAACATCCCCTTAAGCAAAGTGTCTTTCCCATCCATTGCGAATCTTAGCATCCAAGCAGGCCTTTTGTTGATTCTTTTGGATCTCTGTTTGATGTAGTGCAAGGCATCGGGTTTCATCTAACTTCTCAAGTTGTACCAACCTAAACTCTACATGTTCATCTTCTATCATCCTCTATTCTTGTGCCAATCTCAAGGCCGAAATCTCTATCTCTAGTGGTAAAACTGCCTCAGTATTGTACACCAACTCAAAAGGAGTGTGACCTGTAGATGTTTTATGGGTGATGTTGTAAGCCCACACGGCTTCAGTGACATTCTGATCCCACTGGCTCTTGTACCCTGTGGCCATTTTTCCCATGGATTTATAAAGGAGGCCATTGGTCCGCTCCATTTGTCCTATGGATGCTAGATAATAGATGCTAGAACTGTGATGATCAATACCCATGCGATCCATGAGCAACTCCACTGCTTCATTTAGGAATGTAAGAAACTCTCTCTCTACAAAAATCCACACTTATTTGAACTACATCAATTGTATGTACCTCAAGTCAATTAGGTTCCAAGATAGATTAGCTTGGACTCATGAAGAGAATCTTGAGATAGTGCTAAGTGCTTGATTGATATTACTTCAAATGAACCTCCCTTTTATAGGTGAGGGTACTTACATCCATTTGCTTGCTCACATGTGGGATATCTCCTCCATGCCATGTGGCAGCTTGCCCTTTACTCATACCTTTGCTCTACATGTGCTCATGGCATCACAACTCTCAACACCTCCCCTTGGTGCCATGACTCTTTGGCTACTGCAAGGTGGTCAGATGTGAGTTACATTCCATCCCCTCCCCTTAGTGGATACCTTGCTACATAAGGTGGTCAAGTGTGGTTTTTACATGTCAATACCTCCCCTGGGTGCTTTCATAGCTACTCTCAGGTGGTCAGGTTTGATTACAAAATATAGGCAAGGTTGGCAAGGTTTTTGTTTCTCAATACATTCCATTGATGTCACCTTTTGGCTCATGGCCTGATGATGATGCTGTGTAGTTGACCTACTCGTTCTTCAATCTGCAATCTTCTTCCTTGTGTAGCTTCATGCATGATGCTTTGTTCTTCCATGTGCCTTGATGCTTTATGTGTGGATGCCATGCTTCATGCTATGGTCATCTCATGCACTTGTGCTTTTGGCATGCTAATGACAATGATGTGTGCATTCATGCTTTGATTTGTCATTTGTTGCAAAGGTCTTACCAATTGATTTCTTTCAATATTGGCAGTGTCTAATTGCTAACAATGATTCTGACTTAATAGGCGTGTAGTGCTCAAAAAGAAGATCACTTTTCCTTTTTAGAGTTTGTGCAAATTCTTCCTAGATTGCAAGTTACGCCTTGTCGAAGTTTCTGTGAAGAACAGAAGGCCTTTGCTAATGTGGCACAGGGATTCACATGTTGAATTCCATACTGTGCTTAGTAGGGGACTCTGTGCTTAGGTGGCACTTGGTGATGTGGTACTTTTAACTAACCCCAGTTTAGTTAACCCACAGTTACTCTAACTATACCAAGGTTCAACTGACCCAAACAATTAACTTAACCATAGTTAAAGGTTACCACCTTATCTGCCATGTGGCAATTAGCCAAGTGGCCTAAGGTCTGAAATCTTAGGTTGAAGCTTCCATGCAGAGAAGCGATGATGGCGAGAGGTTGACAGAATGGCATGGCGACGATGAAGATGGCTATGGTGACGTGGTGCTTTGCAGGGTCATGGTTGTAGGTAGTGCATTGGTGACTGGCTGTAGGGAGCTTCTAGAGGTTGATGGAGGTGTGCTAAGCTTGGGGGTTCAAAGCTAGTTGATGATGGAATTTTTGCATTGTCGATGGAGGGCATCCTTGTTCGCTGCTTGCTTCTACAGCTGAAGTCATGTGGCAGATTGACAAACCATCTGATACAGTCACTAGCCGATGCAGCTCTATGGAGTCAAAACTCTGTCATTAAGCATTGTTTGTTGCTATATATACTGGTCAGCTTTTGGCCTGTAGCTCAGTTAAAGGAGGCGTCACTCAAGCCGGGTCAATTACCAAGGTGCTGGAACTACTCGTTCAGTTAAGGCGTTGAACTGTGTGGAGGTCGGCTTTGTCATTGGGGAGTTGCTGCTCTCCAGAGCGGCTTGTTATAGGGTCATTGGTCGTGAGCTGTGGTGCCTTGTAGAAGGCTGATGTAGAGAGCTGCTTTTGCAGCTGGCTGAGGCATAGGAGGCAATGGATGTCACCCGTCGGGAGCACAGAAGGAGGCTTTATTGGTGTAGTCGACGTTGTGAGTCGACGTTGTGAGCAATAGTGCCAAACCTGCGCTCTTTGAGTCATTGGGAGCTTCTCTTGCTTTGTCTCTTTTAGTCAAGAGTATGTTTAAAAACATATCTCCTTCTCATCAGATCCACAGGAGGTCTCTCACAAATCTTTCTTTGAAAGACTCTCCCTATCTCTCTTTCTCTCACAGCAATAAGGATCACTCAAGCTCACAATGAATCTCTCATGAAATGGATGGACGGAAAATTTCTCTCTCAAGGGATGAAAATTTGTACTCAATCTACAACTAAAACTAACCTAGGAATGGGAGCAATCCTAGTGAACTACTAATGAGCTAAACTAGGAAAGCTAAACCTATGCTCTGATACCATGACAAAAACATGCATGCCTCAGGATCTATGGAGCACTCTAAGGTGGATGGAACCTATGTGGAAACATGATGAAGAGAGTGCTCATGACATGTACCTCAAGTCAATTAGGTTCCAAGATAGATTAGGTTGGACTCATAAAGAGAATCTTGAGATAGTGCAAAGTGCTTGATTGATATTACTTCAAATGAACCTCCCTTTTATAGGTGAGGGTACTTACATCCATTTGCTTGCTCACATGTGGGATATCTCCTCCATGCCATGTGGCAGCTTGTCCTTTACTCATACCTTTGCTCTACATGTGCTCATGGCATCACAACTCTCAACACTTCTAGGACCAGCTCCTGCATCAGTGTCACCTAGGTCTATAGCTCCCTGGCTGACTAGCCTATGACCTCTACCTCATGAGCTTCCATGACTCCCATCAACCACCAGATCTTTCTAACCGACTAGCGCTCCAGCCATGAGAGATTCCATGTAGCCTCTCCTCCATGGACAGCAACACCACAACCTCACAAAAGTGTAGCTTCGATGACCACTTAGCTAGACACCATGCAATAACAAACAAAGGCGGCTCTTGACTCCTATGCTCCATCAACGGATGTCTCACAGCTATGTGACATAATCTGAGTGATTCTAGATGGAATCTTTATAGATTTCATCTCATCTTATCCTCAATCTAACCATATAGATGTGGTAAAGCAATTACATGTGGCACTCGACAAACCACACCCAAATTTTGGTCAAGTTAACCCGAATATTGTTTACAGTGGATAGGGTTGGTCAATGTAACCCCGATAGAGGCTAACATTTGTTGGGTTAGCATAGAGTAGTGTGGTCAAAATTGTGACGCGTGGCACCCTTATCCTGACTGCTACATCAACAGTGCCACCTCACCTACCACGTCAGCACTACCACCTCACCTACCACATGGCAATCCCTTGGTAGTCACAGTTACCCCTTGTCAGGCACTACATGTGAATCCCCATGCCTCTCCTCCCTGGACAGTAGCACCACAGCTTCATGGGAGTGTAGCTTCGATGACCACTTAGTTAGACGCCATGCAATAAAAAACAAAGGTGGCTCTTGACTCCTATGCTCCATCAACGGCTGTCTCATGCTACATGACAGAACCTGAGTGATTTTAGATGAAATCTTCATAGATTCCATCTCATCTTATCCTCAATCTAACCACACATAGGTGTGGTAAAGCAATTGATATGTGGCACTCCACAAACCACACCCAACTTTTGGTCAAGTTAACTCGAATATGGTTTACAGTGGATAGGGTTGGTCAATGCAACCCCGATACATGCTAACCTTTGTTGGGTCAGCACAGAGTAGTGTGGTCAAAATTGTGACACGTGGCACCCTTATCTTGACTGCTGTATCAACACTCTGAGAAACCGGATCAACTAGAGTTTCTGCAACAACAGTGAAACCAGGCCTTCTTATGTACTCAGGATCAATGATTACAACAACAATCAACTTGCAGCACAGCAGCAGCAACAGTAGGAGAGACCATGAATCTAGGAAAAATGGTTGAAGTCATCCTGAATGGACTAGGAGAAGGATTCAAGAATCTAGTCTAGAGTATTGCTATCCAATGGAAAATTCTGACACTAGAAGGACTTTAGCTAGTTTTACTTAGTGAAGAACTCAAGACGTAGGCCATTCACGCATGCAAAGGTCATTCCAATGATCAAGCATTCATAGCTTCAGATAGAAGCAAAGGTAGAGGTAGATCATTTCAACAAAGTGGTCATCATCAGTAACAAAATCAACATCAAAGTCAAAATCATCCTTAACAACATCAACATCAACAAAGAGGAAATCATTCCAATCGAGGAAGATTCCAAGGACGAGCAAATGCATCCACCAATGTGTCAAACATTCAATGCAACTATTGTCATAAGTTTGGACACTATGAAAGAGATTGTTGCAAGAAACGATACCGTCCAAGGCCATCAGTCTAGCAGCGAATTGAGGGAATTTCCCGGAAGAGAAAATCATCATGGTGGACATTCCAACCTCATTCTAGTCACAGTCATTATGCAAATGAACCTGAGAATGTATCTTGCAAGAGAGGAAATGTAGAAGACTGATACAGTGTATCTAGACATTGACTACAATTCAAAAAAGAAATTGAGCTATGAAGTTGACCAAGCAGATTAGGATCCTTGTTACATCGATAGTGGTGCATCATCCTATATGAAAAACCATGAGGAATGGTTCACAGAGATGAAACCATTAAAAGGTCAAAAGAATGTCATCTACACAGTAGATAATGCACCTAATCCAGTTTAAGGGAAAGGCATTGTCCCTATGAACAATTTCACTGGTACGAAAGGATTCGTGAAAGATGTACTCTATGTTCCGAAGCTAAGCAAGAAACTCTTGTCACTAGGTCAAATGGTAGCACACAACTAACGAGTCAACTTCGACAGAGATGAATTCACTATCATAGACAAATCTAAAGGATTTTAGCTAATAGTAGTCAAGGAAGGACGCTTGTTTAGAATCCTATCCATAGTGCCAGATTTGCATGCCATGTCAGCTCAACCACAACATATGCCACTATCCACAAAATGGCACAAGAGATATGGACATGCCAATTTCAAGATCTTGATTGAGCTCAAGAATCAAAATATGGCAATTGGAATTCTAAGCTACAATTTCCTACAAAAGTTTGTGAAGCATGTTGCTTCGGCAAACAAAAGCAAACCAACTTTGGCAGAAGCACCTCTTGAGCATGAGGTATTCTTGATTTGATACATATAGATGTATGGGGTTATGCCTAGACTTGCAACATCAATGGTTCACTTTGGTAGTTGACTTTCATTAACAACTAGAATAGATATTATTGGGTCTACTTTTTGAAAGAGAAATCTGAAGTCTTTTCTAGATTTCAAGAATTCAAAGCCATGGTAGAAAACCAGACATGCAAAAAGATCAAAGTCATGAGATCATACAAAGGAGGTGAATACATGTCTTCAGCATCCATGAACTTTTGCAAAAGTCACAGCATTTGAAGACAATTCACTTGTGTAGATACTCCTTAGTAGAATGCAAGAGCTGAAAGGAAGAATGGTACTTTAGTAGACAGAATGCTTAGTGAGAAGCATCTTTCGAATTAGTATTGGGAAGAAGCAATAGCTATTGTAAACTAATTGCTTAATCGGCTTCCTACCGAAGCGATTCAGGGTATGACACCTTATGAAGCATTCACTAGACACAAGCCATGCATTGGGCATCTTTGCATATTTGGTTGCATAGAATATGCCCACATACATGACAACCATTATAGGAGATTGGATGCAAAGTCACGTAAATGCATCATGGTTGGCTACAGTGAAGACAACAAAGCATACAAGTTGTATGATCCCATCAACCACAAGGTCATTATCTTCAGAGATGTAATCTCTGATGAGGAATCAGAATGAAAAACCTCAAATACACAGAGATAGATGCACCAATTCCATAGTCATTTACAGAAAAGTTTGACGAAGAAGAGTAAGAATTGCCAGAAGCACCCTAAGAAGAACCACAACAACTCAGATGATCTACTAGGGAAAGCCAACCACTAGCCAGATTGACATATGCTCAGAAAGGCAAATCAATTTAGGTTGAAACCACCAACTATGCTTTTATGACTACTATCATGGCTACATAAGAGCTAGTGTACTTTGAAGATGCAGTTGACAAGACACAATGGAAAATGGCTATGAATGAAGAAATCGAATCCTTAGAGTCAATTTTGAACCCCATGCCACTTAAGAAGAGAGTCCAATAACTAGCTATTACCTTTTCTGCAGGTGGCGGGGTCGGAGACACCCCCATCATGTAAAAAGTGAAGAAGTACAATCCAGATGGAAGCATTGAAAGATACAAAGCCAGACTAGTTGCAAAAGGATTTTCACAGCAATATGGTTAGGATTATGATGAGACTTATGCTCCATTAGAAAAGATGAATTCCATATGGTTCTTGATATCACTAGGATACTCAGCAGATGGAATGTGTATCAGCTCAATGCCAAGGGTGCATTTCTCAATGGTTACCAAGACGAGGAAGGCTACATGCAACAACCAGTAGATTATGTTGAACCAGGAAAGGAGAAGCAAGTTTGCCATTTCAAGAAAAGTCTCTACAACTTAAAGCAAGCACCCAAAAGTTCATACAATAGAATCGACAAGTATTTGTTGATCTAGGATACATGAAGGCCAATGTAGATCATACTCTCTACTAAAAAGTTCAAGGGGAAGACATTACTATTGCAATTTTGTATGTAGATGATTTGATTATGATTGGAAGCAAGAATAGCTTCATCAAGAAATTGAAACAAGACTTACCTAGAGAGTTCTACATGAAAGATCTTGGGCTTATGCACTATTGTCTTGGAATTGAGTTCTAGGGAGATTCAAACAGCACCTTCATGAGTCAACTCAAATATGTTGACAGTCTCTTGAAGAAGTTTCATGTGGTAGATTGCAAGATTGCAGCCACTCCCATGGAACAGAGTTTGAAACTTACAAAAGAATAAGAATATCCTATAGTCAATGACACGTAATATAGGAAGATCATCGAATCTCTTATATATCTAAATATCACATGGCCAGATATTTGTTATGCAAAAAGTTCACTTGCATAGTTTATGAAGAATCCAAAATAGTCTCATTAGAATGCAACCAAAAGAGTCTTGAGATACATTAGAGATACAAGATAGTTTGGAAAGAATATAGAGGAACAATAGAAGCATGATAAGGTGCTACACTAGCTACCACATGTTGCAATGGTAGCTACCACTAGTAACCTCTACAAAAAAGCAAAAAAGAAGCATCAAGCATTTATGAAAACCATATTATATGACTATCGATAGAAAGAGCTAATGAAGCACCTTCATATGAGCCATTAACCACCAAATTTAGAATAGATATGATAAAATAAGTGACCAAATTGAGGATCTAGTAGCAACTTGTCTGAGACACATGTATCAAGTCCACCATATCATGCTTCTACCAAGAAGTCATCCAAGGTTGCATGGATATTGTGACAATGACTTCATGATGCTAGGATATCGACACAGGGATATGCATTTTTCCTTGGTCAAGGTGCTATATCATGGTTGTCCAACAAATAGCCAACCGTTTCTTTTTCTTTGACTGAAGCAAAATATAGAGCACTCACTACAGGTGCATGTGAGGCTATATGGCTCAGATTACTTTGATGAATCAAAGCCAACAACAATATACTGTGATAATCAATCAGCTCAAGCATTGGCCAAGGATCTAGTGTTTCACTCCAGGACAAAGCACATTGATATCAAGAAAATCTTTACCAAACCACCCAGTAAAGATTTTCGAGAAACACCAATAAGCTCTTGGTTTGATTCAGAGGAAGGACATTCCCATTAAAGGGGTGTGATGGAATGTAATGCTCAGTCCTTCTTCGATTCCCTAGAATCATCATCTTGAGGGAAGGCCTACTTCCTAATGTTGATCTTGAGGGAAGGTGTTGAGACATCAGCTCAATATCATGTGATTACATGTGCATAGCACTAACACATATAGAGTGCTATAAAGGAAAGGGTTAGATGCCCTTATCCTTAACCTAAATAGATTTGTATAGATTCTACATTTTCAACTAAATCTAGTGTATAGTTAGTCATTTGTGGCATGCCCTCTCTCCTCATCTCCACTCTTCTCCTCTCCCCTCTTCATATTTTGTCACCCTAAGGAACTTCTACAACAACCCATTAGGGGAAGACGTTGTCAAGGTTATCAAGGCCTAGAATGTAAACAAAAGGAGGGAAGATGACTTTTGTAATGTGAAAATTCCCTTGGAGCATAAGAAAAACTGAATGGGTTTCACCAGTGGTAGTCACCCCAAAGAAAAACAAGTGGTGGTTCTGCATTGATTATAAGAAACTCAATGCAGCCATAAAGAGGAACCATCATCCTCTACCCTTTCAGGACCTCATTCTTGAGAAGGTAAGTGGTCATGAGATGTGTACTTTTTGCAACGGGTTAGTCAAGATATTAGTGTCACCAATGTTAGATTTTTGAGAAAGGGGTTCTTTGTCTTCCTCTTTGAATCTCCTAACATGGCCTCCAAGGCACTCAATTGTACCCTCAAGACTATCAGACACCAACCTCTCTACTTAGAGAAGTGGAAGCATAACTTCAACCCTGATCTCCCTAGATCCACTATTACCCCTGTTTGGGTTGAGCTTCCTGATCTGCCCCTATCCCTTTGCAACTAATTAGCCTCTTTATGTAGTGGATTGGGTGAGGTAGTCAGTGTTGAGAAGGAAAACTTCATTAATCCTAGAGCTAACCCTCAAGTTTGTATCAAAATGGATATTTCTGAGGACCTACCTAGCACATTGGTAATGGTGAACAGGAATGGTAGTGTGTACAAGGAATAGCCCCTTCTTTATAAAAATCTACCAAACTCTTGCTTCCTGTGTGGACTCTCTAGCCATGTAGTGAAAAACTGCCCTCAGAGGAAAGTCAAGACTAAACCCAAGGATCCTGCACCTACCAATAGTAAAGAAACTAAAAAATGGATCCCGAAGGTCCCTGTCACCTCAAAAAAAATCCTTCTCTAGAAGAAAAGCCGTGCCAAACCTTTGCTCTATTTGGACAAAGGCAAAGGGAAGCTTGATGACACTATAATTCTCACAACAATGCCTTTGACATCCTGGCAGAGAGTGAAACTGAGGAGTGGATAAAGAAAAACCAAAACTTGGATCTTGACTCTCAAATAGAGCTAGGCTATTCAAAATATTTTGAAGAGGACATAAACAGAGAGGATGAGTTGGCCTCTTCCAAAATCAGTGAAGAAGACCTAGAAAGGTGACCAAGACATGGGTGTTGAAAAGGATATTGTTGACCATGGTAAGGCCTTTACTCAGGTACAAAGCTTTCTCAAGGAAAAAATGCCTCCCTCCAAGTCAACAGCCTCAATCCCAGGGCCAAAAAGAGAACCAAGAAGAATGTCAAGTAAACCAATAGCGATCCTCTCTCTCAATGTCAGAGGACTTACTGACCCTGGCAGAGGTGCAAAGTCAGCTTACTAGGGCTGAGAACCAACACTCTCTCCCCTACTTTCCTTACTCTGCAAGAGGTTAAAGTTTTTGGACCCTCTTTGGAAAAGAGACTTATTGCTATTGGCAAGAGAAGGAAAGGGTTCTTTACTCAGCATGAGGAGGAAAAGGGTGGTGTAGCGATTGGAATACTCTCAACTATGCCCATGGTTTACTTGATTAGAAGTGGACACACATAACAGATGGATTATGATGAAATGCAGTATACATGGGCAGGTTTTCACAGTGGTCTCTGCATATGCCTCTAACAGTACACATGAAAGAATGATGAGCTGGGAGTCACTACTTCTAGTAAGAAATAAATGTTTTGTTGTTGGTGATTTTAACATGGTGGAGAGCTCCAATGACAGATGGATGGGTAAAGGGACAGTCATCAGAGGTAGAGAACTGACCCTTTGGAAGGATTTAAAAGAAGATCTAAGTCTAGTTGACATGGGGATGAAGGGAACCTTCACCTGGTCAAATAGTCAAGTTGGTGACAGTAGAAGAGAGGCTAGATTGGACGGGATCTATGCTTCACAAGAACTAGTTAGACAGACCATCTTGCCAAATCCCAGGTCTTCTCCTCTTTCTTTCTCTCTGATCACAAGCCAATCCTTCTCAAATGTGACTTTGGCTTGGGTCAAAAAACCACCTCATGGTTTAAGGCTCTGATCCCAAACTTTTTGACTTAGGGAGTGTACAAGAAGGTGTTAAAGCTATTTGGCTCAAGGCTTACACTGATTGTCCCTTAGCCAGTGAGTCTTGGTGTATTGTAGTAGACCAAACTCGAAGGTTGCTCATAAAATCTAGAAGGACTAGAGCTAAAATTAGGGCCAAAAAAATGGATAGCATCCAGAACATGATTACTTCCTTGGAGACCTTCGCTAGACAGGGGGACTCACAGAAAGCACAGGCTGACTTGGTTCTCAAAAGAAGTGAATTTAGGATTCAAGAGCAAATTCTGTTGAATGACTCCAAAATATACTTCAGGGATTGGTGGGTTGGTAAAGCTAAAAGACCCACCAAGGAGTATTTAAAACTTATTACAAGGAAAAGGTTCAATGAAGAGGCCCCCCTTCACAAAAAAGAAGACAACTCTTTGGCCCTATCTAATGAGGAGAATAGTGACCTCATCTAGCTTCATTTTCAAAATTTATTGTCTTCTACCATTCTTGTAAACACTAAAGTGATCAAAGCCAGGGAACTTTGCAAAATTTTGTTCTCATCTTTGACAAGTACCTAGAAAAACCTTTGCCTATAAAAGAGATATTTGAAGTTGTCAAGGTGATGGCTGATGGTAAAACACCAGGAGAGGATGGTCTACCAATTGAATTCTACAAAAAATTATGGTCCATTGTGGGCCTTTACCTCCTTCTCTTATGGAAAGACAGTGTTGAAAATGGAAACTTGCCTACTCACGTCAATGGGGGTGTCATTAAACTTATCCCTAAGGAAGGAGATAAGGTTGAATTAAGGAATTGGAGACCTCTCACTATGCTCAATTGTAGCTATAAAATCTTTTCTAAAGCTCTGGCTTTGAGGTTAAAAAACAAAATGGCCAAGTGAATACTTCCAAAAAGCAGAAAGGATTCATAAAGGGCAGACATTTATTGGAAGCCATCATCAATATCTGGGAGGGTTGTGAGTTTGCCAGAGAAACTAAATAGACATATTCTTTTTGAAGGTTGACTTTGACAAGGCATATGATAGAGTTGAATGGGATTTCATCATCCAGGCTCTGGCTGACATGAGCCTTGGCCCCTGTTCATTTCTTTTTCTAAACTCCTTCTTACTAATGCTATAGCCAAGGTATGTGTTAATGGGATCATGAGCCAACCCTTTGAGCTTAAAATATCTATAAGACAAGGGTGCCCTATAGCCCCTCTACTCTTTGCAATGGCTGCAAACTCCTTGGGGTGGCTTATATAGCAACAAAGTCAAGAAGGCAAGTTGAAAGGTATTGAGTTACCTACTGGCAAGCACCTTATATGCCAGCAGTTTGTTGATGATACAAGCTTAACCTTTAGGAATGAGGCCCAAGATATTAAGGTGGCTATGGAGTCTTTAGATATTTTTTGCAAAGCCTCTGGGTCCAAAATCAACCACTCTAAAGCTGGATATCCTACCCTCAAAGGGGATGAACAGCATGTTTTGGAAGAGATGGGATGCCAGAGAATCAAGCATGGCTCAGTTTTTCAAATTACTGGTTATCCCCACGAATTTTGGCATTTCCCTCAAGCAGAGATGGGATCAACAGATTCCAAAACAAGTTAGAGAAATGGAGAGGATTCTAAGCTAGTCTGGTTGGAAGAAGAACTATACTCAATCACTACATATACCCTATTGTCATCTTCTACCTCTCAACATGGTCCCCCTCTAAAGATGGAATTAATAGATTCATAAAAATTTGCAGATCTTTTCTTTAGGGAGGAAAGATAGCCAAGGTCAGATGGGACTTTTGTATCAAACCCAAATAGGAGGGGGGCTTAAAGGTTATTGACATAGAGTAGGCTGCTATGAAGCTCTCATCAACTTGGATAATTAAGGCAATTCTACACCCCCTTCAGGATTGGGCCCAAATTCTCCTTAGGAATGTCAGCTTCCTAAGACCTCTCAGAGCCCTCAAGTGGAAAAATTACCCCATGCTGTCAGCTATTTGTAACCGAGAACCCTGCAAAGCTAAAGGCAGCTAGCTGTGGGTCTCTCTATGGTGAAGGGATCAAAAGCCAAATTGTCTTTTCAGGCAAAGGAGTTTTCATGACACTGGACTCAATTTGGATATCTGTTATCTTCAAAGAAGTTGTGCTGTCTGATGAAGAATTAGCTAAGGCCTCCTTTCTCTTTAAAAAGGGATTGCAATGCTAGGGGCAGCTATGGAACAAAGCTGAACTTAGGTGGAAATCGTAGAGATTAGGAGAGAGTTCAGTCTAGACAACCAAAGTCAGCCTCTTGTTATTGATAGAATACAGTTATGGAATGGTAGTTAGCAATGGAAGGGTGGTTCTTTCCTAGTCTATAGCAGAGAGTTCAGCTAGGTGGAGAGTACCTCCTTCTTCCCTATCCCCACACCAAGCAGAGACATGAGAGATCTCTGTAAGGTTCTTAATGACAGGTGGAAACTACATGACTCCAAAGAGAAATGGAAATTCAGGTTCTGTGCCATATGGTCCTCCACAATCCTAGACAAAATGGCTGGCCTGATGTGGCTCATATTGCATAAAGCTGTGTGGACCAACAGCAAAGGACTTAGGATTGGGAAGGGTAATGGAAAATGCATGAACTACCCCTCTACCAATGAAGATATTTTCCATCTCTTTGTAGCTTGCCCTGTGGCCAGAAAGGTTTGGAAATTAATCCAACTGGAGACAGGGGAGCTAATAAATTAGAAGGCCATTCTTCTAGGAGATTCTGAAAGACAAAATAGGACACTTGGTCACCCTTGAGAGCACATGCACTTTGGTTTATATGGATTACCAAGAATAATCTCTAATTTAATCAAGTTGTATTGCAAGTTGACCTACTATTTGTAAACTGGCTGAATAGGACCAGAAGAAAATTATAGAAATGATACACAAGTTCAAAGCAGAGGCTACCCTCTTCAATGCAGCAGACCTGTAGGAACACACTCAAAGCTGTTTTGGGATTGACAACTCTACACCTTCTGAAATCCCTACTGAGATCACTGATTTTCTTAAACAAATACCATCCACAACTGTTAAAGAGGAGGAACTCACCATGTGAAGCCCAAGCAGATGGCACTGACAGCTCAGGTGACTCAGAGAGCTTCAACTACTCCAACTATTTCAATGATGACAATACAAATGACTCCTATGTTCCTCTCTTTTGAGTCTACTACTACTATGTTGACTATTTCTTAGAAATGTTTTGATTATGAAACTCTCCCCTTGGGGGCTGGTTGTTCTTTGCCAAAGAACATGTAAATATTTATGTTGATGATGATGATATTATAATATAACACAAACTTTTTTTTTGCCCAAAAAGAAAAGAATAGGAAGAAGCCATGGGAATTTGATACACTATACGATATGGGGGTTGAATTGAGGGGAAAAGGCTTGTTGCACAATTGAGAGTGCATACCCACCAAGCTCACATGGAAGGAACCTCCTCCGATACCATGCTTGTGGGGGGGTGTCATTTATTAGGAGAGACCCCCTCTTTTGGCTATAAAAGGAGGGGGCTATTCCTTGATGTGAACGCTCATTCTTGTATAACCACCATGCTAGTATTTTGATTTCCCCCATCCTTCCTTTCAAATAAAGCATGACTGTCTTACCTTGATGTCTCCATCTCTACATTCCACCTCCCATCATGTACATGCTCCTCTTCCCCCTCTCCCTTCCCCCTTGTGCCATAGTCTCCATCTTCATTCCCACCCATCCCCTCCCATGTTAATGCTTTTCCCCTCATATTCCCTTTCCCCCATGGCTCTCGAGCATCGCCATGTCTAGCTTCTAGCCTCATGCCTTGATTTCTTTTCTAGCTAATAGTAGTAAATTGTCTTCTTTGAAAAAAAAAGAGTAGTAAATTGTCTTTGTATTTATCTGTCCTTAGATACGATGGTGGTCTGTTTTTAAAATGTAGAAGAGTAAAACTTGATTGTATACTACCCAAGTATATAACTTCAGGGGCTGAATATACATTTGGCTTTTCGATATAACTTTAGTTTTAAAGTAATAATTCTCCATTTATCCATCCTTGGATATGACTGCTTCACTCAGTTGGACTTTATGAGTTGGACTAGAAGGTTCTATTTTCTTATGACTGCTTCACTTAGTTGGACTTTATAATATGAAAATGTTTCCCTGAGTTGGACTTTATAATTTTCCAATGATACAGTACTATTCTATAGCTTACAATTCATTTAGGATTTGTGGTGGTGGCTAAATTTTGATAATAGATAAAGAGAACTAGCCTAAGGGGGACTGTTTTAGTATATCACTTTGCAACAATATGATCTATTTTAGGATAGCAAGGTGGTAGTATAGGATAAATGGTTCGGATAAGTGTTTGCTACCACAGTGGTTGGTTGCACACTAGGATATTAATTGCCAGAAGTGCAGTGGTTTGCTTCTATTATTACAAGATCAATGGCATGCAATTCATTCGTTTAGGATTTGTGGTCACCCTTGGATTTGTGCTCACATCCCGGTGGTTGAAATTTGACAATAGTTAAAGAGAACCAGCCTAAAGAGGATGCTATAAACAAATGCATTTTCTAATATTTCACCAACCTGGTGGTTGAAATCTGACAATAGTTACAGAGAACCAACCTGTTTGTGGGAGCTATTTTCCTTGTGTGCAACCAAGGAAAATGCAATTGGATCCCATGACATCCCATTAGATAACTAAAAACAAGCACGGTGGTTGTTTGGCATACACTAAAAACAAGCATGGGGTTAATCTATCATTTGGGATTTACAAATAAAAGCATGGTGTTTTTTTAGGAAATATGGTAGGGATCCAGGTGGCCTTTCTTGCGACATGTGATGAGGATCCAGGTGGCCTAGAGACTGTGCATTCATCAGGGAGACATGGGCATCAATCCCCATGGAGCAATGCTCTAATACCACGACCAAATCTCAAGTCATTCACAGCTTGCCTGCACAAGTCAAAGCCTATGTGTGTTTGGAAAATTGGCAACAATAAAAATTCTTCTCTTTGTGTTTCTTGACATACTAGGCTTCCAATGCTCAAAGCTCCTCTACCCAATTGAAATGTTAGGATTTTGATCCATAAAATTGAGATACAATCCATATATTGACCCAACATGTAGGCCCCATTTTTGCAATATGAGGAAAACAAAGCAAAATACCATATGTGCAAAAATAAAATATGGTATGTGAAATTAAATTAAACAAAATACAGTATGTGCAAATTAACTAATTTAAGTACTAAGAAACACAGTAATTTCAACCACCGAGCTGGTCAACAACTAATGTCTATTCAACTACACTGGTGTTTGAGTTGAACAGCCATGGCTGCATGACGTTCCAACCATCGGGTAGGTTTAGAAAAATAACAATATATTGATGTTCTATTGTGAAATATATTGCTCTTACTTTCTGTTCAACCACACTGGTTTAGGACAATCACTGTTTGAGCTAACCCAACCATGATTTCATGCTGTTTTAGCCACTGAGTTGGTTTAGGACAATCACATTAAGTCCAAGCCAACAACTTGGTTTTGGTGTTTGAGTTGAACCAGCCATGGTTGCATGATATTCCAACCACCAAGCTGGTTTAGGATAATCACATTAAGTCCAAGCTAGCCTAGTAAACTATCCCAAAGCTCAATCACAAACAACCATCGGGCTCGTTTAGGCAACCACTGACTTGCGTTGTATCAAGAAATGAAACAAGTAAACTATCCCAAAGCTCAATCACAAACAACCACTGGGATGGTTTAGGCAACCACCACTGACTTGCATTGTATCAAGCATGTGTATGATGTGCTCATCAAAAAGCTTGCATCACGTTTGCTTTCTACAGATGTCCTTGTTATTTGGAGAAACTCTCAAGAGAAGCACGTAGAGAGAAAACAATGCCCGATCATCCCAATCTAATTAGTCTATGGGCTTCAAATAAACACAAAAAAAGGAGAGAAAAGCTAAGTGTAGAAGTCATTGCAATAGTGGTGAAATTTTGGCATGAAAATACGAGGTGTTGGTAGGGTTGTCACTCTATGAACTTTAGGGTGCAGGCTAAAGCTTGTGAATACTTGAGACTGGTATTTACTTGAATCTTGATGTTGCTTCCTCGAATGCCACCATCAATCGTGACATCACAGCTCATTTTCTTCACTCTGATGGTAATGATCAAATGTGTGCATCTGCAAACAACTGCTTCCTACTGCTGCTCTGCAAGGAGTCTTCTGTTCCTTGTGCCCTGACCAAGCTTTTTAGCTTTTCTATCTCATAGCCTCTGTTTTCTTCTCTTGCAAGCCATGGAGAGCTGATGTTTCCATGGCAACGATCAGTGAAAGATGATAATGCCAAACCAAAATAAAGAGAAGCTAGATTGTGAGGCAAGTAAAGAATAGAAGACAACTTACCCAAAAGATGATAATGCCAATGGCACAAGGTCACATCGAGGTGCATGCAGGTTGCAAGGTGGGGGTGGTGGAGGTTATAGGTACTTAATCTTCTATGATTTGATGGGCGGGAGGTGTGAAAATTCCAAATTCGTGGGAGTAGCAAAATTTTCAGCCGTTGATTTTCCCCCCTCCAGTGATACACGTAAGTAGAATTGGACATCCCAAACAAGTGCAATGTGGCCTCAAATGCTTCAAAATACAAATAGGTTAAAGGGCATGCTATCGAGTTTAATGCTATGTATTATGAAATGCAATGACTTGTGGCATGGTTATGAGTCATATAGCAAGCAAGTGCATGGAAAAAGAAACAATTCAAAATCATAAATAGTGTTGGATTTATTAAAAGATCTTTGCACATGCACAAATTACACATTTTCATCTTCTTCCACTTTAGGGTGAATCTAGATACCAATACCAACAACTATCAATGTTTTAAGACCACCATGCAATAGTTCCACTACTTTGGATTTCAAATTTTCAATCCGTTTTGGTTTTCAACAAAGCGTGCCCTCAAATGAGTGTGCATCATTTTAGCACAACATTGGAGGCCCATTAATCCATGCCTAATGTTCTCATTTAGGTGTGTCCTTGGGTTGAGAAGAAGCTCACGTAGTGTAATTTTGAATGATTACTTGGTTGCATGTATTTACGGGACAAAATTTTGATGTTTTTGAATAAATTGCTATATCCTATAGTCTTTAGGATGCATGCTTCACATGAAACATAGCACTTGTAATGCTTTAATGGTCTCATTCTAGATCCTTATTCAATTATTTTTTGGTATCATGTTCTAATTCGGAATGTGTACTACAAATTGAAGACAAAGTTTACCGAATTCCGTTGAGCAATGCATAAATTATGGGTCATGAAAGATACCTATATACAAAAGAGTCCCTGAACCTCACAAAAAATGGCTACACCCAAGCAAACAATGACCTAGAGTTTGACATTCCTACTATTTTTTAAATGGCCACTGTCTCGAAGAAAAGCCCAAAAGGTATAGTTTTTGTGTGTGTGTGTGTGTGTGTGTGTGCGCGCGCGCGCACACGCGTGCATGTGAAAGGAATGTACAAAGTCAAAAACCCTTGTTGCATTGCTGCTATGAAGTAAAAAACTCCTACGTATATTTGATTCATTGATTTTTCCAGAGCTTGCATTTCAAGCATGTCTCATTCTCACACATTGAACATACAATTACCTCAGGGCGATTCTACTAATCCAAGGAGGACTTGCATAAGGAATATGCACTGAGTTTGGTGAAGGAAAACCCACACTCAACCCATGCTATTTGTAAAACAAAGATGTTTTGAAAACAATGTGTCTCTCTATATTCACAAAACCTCATACTGGGTATGTTAAGTTTCATGAAGTGGTTGATTGATGATTCACATAACGCAAGCAACAAATCCTCGAAACATCTTAGTCATGCAAAGGAAATGCTTGGTGATAATAAAAGAGAGTTTCAATGCTTCAACACCCCGAGAAACATGCTTGGTTTAAAACCATACATGAAGCTTCCGCCTCATATGGCTTCTCTCAGATCGAAGATCTTCATTGGCTTTACGAATGAAGGTTTGAACATTTAAGGACTGCAAGGCCAAATTTAACACTATATTCAAAATGTTTTGACTTTTTCTCATGTTTTAGACTTTTTTTCTAAACTAGGACCACCTCCACTCTATATTGGCCTAGCATACTCAAAAACGGGTGCTTTTGCAATACTACATATATTCAAGTATCCACACAATTGTGGCCGCTTTAGAAACCAAAATAGAGGTGTGAGTGGGGAAGAGAATGTGATGGGAAGGAAAATTCTTTTTTAATATAGTATTTTGGCACATTCGACACCAAATGAATGTTTTGATGGCAAAAAGAGGGAGGTGTCCACATGTGGCACAATATGTCTTATGTGGTCACATATGGCCTGAGCCTTATATGGGCAAGGCTCAAGACCTATGTGCTCACATAAAGCTTGCACCCTATGTGGACACATAAGGCTTGAGACTTCCAATACTAACTAATTACTAATTAATTCTTTCATTCATAATTAGTTCCTTAATTATTAGTTTTTATAACTTTCTATTAATTCATTAGATATATATATTAATTTCTTTACTAATTCCTTTTTTAAACATTAAATAATAGATTATTTAATTGTTTAATTAATAATGGGTCAACTTTGGCTTAGGTGTAGCCAATCGCAGAACTATTTTTTGGGCCAGTTTGGTGCCGCAACGCGATGCTCTTTTGGATGAATATTTGAATTTTGTGTGGACCCGCGCTCTCGCTTGAAATTTTCCCTGTCATGAAGATGCACTAGCATAATAATGAGACACAATCTATTTATTCTAAACACTACATAGCTCAACACACAGCATCTCTGCACTACTTCATGTAGTGCAGCAGTCTCTAGCCTAAGCTGCCTGACCAGTTATCATCACGCAGCCTTTTGCCGCAGCTTTGTTACTTATCACTGGGAACTGCACCCATGCAGATCATTAAAATTGAAGGTTGTCTTGGAGAGACCACCACACTAGTTCTTGGCATAATAATTAGATGCAATCTATCATTTTAAACACATCTGGATGGTTGTCTTAAGTTTCTAGGTAAAGCAATAACAAGCCAGGGTGCACATGCATTACCTGTCTACCCATATCAAGCTATATTGTTCTAACACATGGTTTGTTTAGATGGCAGCAGGTAAGTGAACCTTGACCTCAGAGCTTGGACTACCAGATAGATTCTACACTTTTGTAAACCTACCTAGTTTGGTTGTAATACCTTCGAAATAAAATTATATCTCATTTCTTTTAAATGTTTAAACCTCCATATTTGAATTATTTTTAAAATTTAACTATTTAAGGCCAATCTATGACTGAATCGATTGTATGGTTCAATTGTTGAGGGGACAATGAATTCTAAACACATACACACACACACACCCACTTCCCCTTGAGAGTGCTCTAAACGGAAGCAAGAACGGAAGAAGGAGAGAGAGAGAGAGAGAGAGAGAGACAAAGATAGAGAGCCACAAGTTTTGGAGGGTGCAAAACCACCCTAATCTTCTTTTTCATTCATTTATATATTATGTGTTTGAGTATTGTACATAACTGGGGTAAAGGCACAGTGACCTTTAACCCCCACAACCTCCCACTTAAAGGACAATGTGCCTTTAAGGGAGAACAACTAGTGAGCATACTATCCAATGCCCATCAATACACGACAATACTCAAACCGCTGACTAGGTAGACTCTTCGTCAGCATATCTGCAGGGTTATCATCTGTATGAACCTTGACAAGCTCTATGCGCTTGTCCTCAAGTACCTCCCTAACAAAATGGTACCTGACCTCAATGTGTTTGGTCTTTGCATGAAAGACCAGATTCCGTGCTAGCTGAATAGCACTCATGGAATCACTATGCAATGTCGGTACACCTGTATGAATCCCCAAATCTCCCACTAGCCGATCAAGCCATATAGCCTCCTTGTAACCCTTTGTGGCTGCAACATATACTCAGCCTCTGTGGTAGACAAAGCAACACACTTCTATGCGCGAGACATCCACGACGCTGCACCACCTACAAAGGTGAACACATAACCAGAAGTGGATCTCCTACTATCCACATGCCCTGCATAGTCTGAATCTATGTACCCAAGTACACGCATGTCTCCTTTACCAAAGTAGATGCACATCTCCTTGGTACCCTTCATGTACCTCATGATGCACTTAACTGCCTCCCAATGCCTCTTTCTATACCGGCTAACAACTCCCACTGCAAATGCAATGTCTGGTCTAGCAGCTATCATAGCATAGATAAGACTCCCAACCGCTGATGCATAAGGAACCTTGGCCATCATGGCCCTCTCCTCTTCTGATTTGGGACTATCTGTATGACTCAGTTTCACATATGGAGGCAATGGAGTACTCACTGCCTTCCCCCTCTCCATATTGAAACGCTGCAATACTTTTGTAACATACTCTTTTTGCGAAAGCCAAAGGAGTTTCCTACTCCGATCACGCGTGATGCGCATACCAAGAATATGACCTGCAAGTCCCAAATCCTTCTTATCAAAGGCCTCATGAAACTTGGCCTTTAATGCATCTAGCTCATAAGTATTCTTGCTAGCCAATAGCATATCATCCACATATAGTGCCAAGATTATCAGGCTATTATCCTTAGCCCTTTTAGTGTAGAGGCAGTGATCAATTTCACTCCTTCTAAAACCCTGGGACCGAATGAAAGAATCAAACTTCTGATACCATTCTCTAGGTGCTTGCTTAAGACCATAGAGACTCTTCTTCAGCTTGCAAACTAAATGCTCTTTGCCCTTTTCTTCAAAGCCTTCCGGTTGCACCATGTAAATTTCCTCATGCAAATCCCCATGCAAGAAAGCTGTCTTGACATCCATCTGCATAAGCTCCATATCCTCTATTGCCACTAGTCCAAGCATGCATCTAAGTGTGGTCATCTTCACAACCGCAGAGAATATCTCATCAAAGTCCACACCCTTCTCTTGCTTGAATAGCAACCAAACGGGCCTTGTACCTAGGCACATCATCACCTGTGACTTCATTTTGTAGACCCATTTACATGGCAATGCTTTCTTTCCATGTGGCAAAGAAACCAAGTCCCAAGTCTTATTCTTCATAAGTGAACTCATCTCTGATTGCATAGCATACTCCCACTTGCATTGATCCTCGCGCATCATAGCCTCTCTATAGCAAGAAGGCTCCCCGCAATCAGTAAGCATCACATAGTCTACCCCTGGAACAAACCTATCAGGCGGTCTAGACACTCTAGATGATCTTCTCAAGGGCATTTCAGCTTTCTGTCCCACTTGCATATCAGCCACATTTGGCTCATCATTTCCACCAATAGATGATCCATCATCTACCCTTGATTGTATACCTGTGGGAGTACTTGGTTGTACCATTTCTTGCACATTTGGTGCATGGACAGCTTGCTGTCTATCAACATATGCAGGTGGATTCACATCTTGGAAAGTGGTTCTCCTCATTTCCACATCCCTCATGGGTGCCTTATGCATCTTCTTCTCATTAAAGACCACATCATGGCTGCGTATGATCTTCTTTGCTTCTGGATCCCAGAGACGATAGCCCATCTCTCCACTTTCACCATAACCTAGAAAGATGCATTTCCTAGACTTAGGATCTAGCTTCTTTTGAAGCTCTTTTGGCACATGTGCATATGCCTCACACCCAAATATATGCAAGTGAGAGTAAGAGGGCTTCTTGCCACTCCATGCCTCTTTAGGAATACCACCATCCAAACTCTTCTTCGGTGATGTATTGATCACATGCACTGCAGTCTTCATTGCCTCAGCCCAAAAACCACCAGAAAGACTTGCATTGGAAAGCATGCATTGGAACCTTTCTTGAATGGTACGGTTCATCTTTTCTGCAACTGGATTTTGCTCTGGAGTACGAGGGGATGTGAGCTCCCTCTTAATCCCACGTGTATCACAGAAATGCTAAAAGTCATGAGAGAGATACTCTCCACCATTGTCAGTCCGTAGGCATTTAAGCATTCTACCTGACTGATTCTCAACCAAGGCCAGACATTTCTGAAATACCTGGAACACATCACTCTTCCGAGCTATAGCATAAGCCCACACTTTCCTAGTTGCATCATCAATGAATGTCACATAGTATTCAGCCCCGCCTAATGACCATGTAGGCATGGGACCACTTATGTCTGAATGCACCAAATCAAGCTTTTCAAACTCTTTCTTTCCCCTTCTTTTATGGGCTGATTTAGTCTGCTTCCCATAGAGACAATGCTCACAAAATTCAAAATCAGAGAAACTCAAATGTGGTACATAACCCAAATGGCATAAGAGTTTCATTCCATTCTGGCTCATGTGCCCCAACCTGCAATGCCACAAAGAAGTGCTTGGCTGCTCGGTTATTGCAACAACATGATCAAATACCCCTGATACATGTAAGGGATACAAAGTCCCACACTTGGCACCCCTGGCCAAAAGCATAGATCCCTTCTGAATTTTCCAACTCTGAAAGCCAAAAGTGGTGTGAAGACCAGCATCATCTAGCTGACCCACTGAAATAAGACTCTTGGTCAGCTTAGGCACATGTCTCACATGTTTCAAAACAAATGCAGACCCATTTGCAAAAGAAAACTTTATGTCACCTGCTCCCACTATGTCACATGCATAGTCATTTCCAAGATGCACACAACCTGTCTTTCCACTGTCATAAGTGGAGAACCATTCCCTATGGGGAGTAACATGGAATGAAGCACCAGAATCCAAAATCCAATCCTGGGAATATGCATCATCTGAAGTGGTAAGCAACTTTGCAGATAAACTAGACATGAAGAGAACGTCATTGTCACTATCATGTGTGACTGCATTGATCTCCTCGATCTTCACTTTTCCTTTGTCCTCCCTTGGACTCTCTTCCTTTTGATTTGCACCCCAATTTGCATTCTTTTTCTTATCCTTTTGCTCTCTTTTCAGCTTGTAGCAATCCTTTTTCATATGGCCCTTCTTGCCACAATGGTAACACTCAATGTTCTGTGCCCTGGATTTGCTACGAGACTTCCCTCTTTCTTGGGACTTCCCCCTAAACTGTGATCTGCCCCTTTGCACATTTAAGGCTGCATCCTACTTGTTGCCGTCCATAGACTTCCGTCTAATCTCCTCGGCCAACAAGCTACCCACAACATCATCAAACTTCAGTACTCCACTAGGTGCAGAGTTACTGACAGCTGTACGGAAGGTATCCCATGAGGATGGCAATGAACATAAGAGAAATATTGCCTTAGTCTCCGCATCAAAATTCATCTTCTGAGCCTGAAGCTGGCTGAAAATAATATTGAATTCATTCAAGTGAGAAGCAATGGAGACCCCTTCCTTCATCTGCAGCTCAAACAACCTCTTCATGAGGTAAACTTTATTAGAGGCAGTTTCCTTCTCATAAGTGGCACACAATTTCTTCCACAAATCTTCCGTAGTCTGCTCATTTACTACTGTGAAATAAACTGACTCTGCAAGATGAAGTCTAATAGTAGACTTTGCTAATGCATCCAACTCATTCCACAGACATATTTGCAGGCTTAGCTTCAATCCCTGCCAAGGGTTTAATCTGCTTCTTTTAAATAAGCACATCCCTTATTTGTTCTTTCCACAAAGAAAAGTTTGTCCCATCAAACTTTTTAATGCTGAAAAACTCCTTTTCAGACATGGAAGAGGATGCCATGATGCAAATGAAACAAAATCCCAAATGCTAGTGCCTGCAAGAGAGAATCACACCAAATACTAGGTGCACCCAAATGTGTATGCCAAATAGAGTGAAATATCACCAAAACTCAAAGCTCAAAGCATCAAAAGATGCATCTAACTCATGTGCATATACTATGCATCCATATGAGCAAATCTAGCCCAAAAGAAAATGCCAATAACTACCAAATGACTTAAGCATAAACACCGTCCACTGGCATATGCATCAATAATATGTCATCCAAGAGAGCATAGCACTATCAGTACATCACCTGCAATGTGTCAAAGCTGTCCCTCAACATAAAATAGCATCCATGTGCAAAGCGTCCATAAAAAATAGCATCCCACAAGGCAATTTGGGCCTATCAGTGCATCCAATAAGGACCGTAATGCATCTAAATGGCCTATAAATCATCCACTGCAACCCAATGCACACCACGAATGAGCGCACACTGCTCAAACTACAACCAGAGTGATCTGCATAAGGTATGCTCAAGAAATCATAGTCCTACGGTAATGACCGCTACTGAAAATAGAACTTGAGATGCCTCAAAACATGGGCGCCATTGCATAGTCGGACTCAGCAAGAAAATCTGCAAATATCTCTCTTCTGCCAAAACTTCAAAATCCCAACCGATGAGTGAGAAATGGGAGTCAACACTTATCCACTGCCATGTGGCATAAATCTAAGGTTTCAAAACCTTTGAATGAAAAATGCATAACAGAGAGACGAAATCGAAAACACAGAGATCTATAACTCTGAAAATCCTCCACCGAATCACGCAAGAACTGACAGGTAGGGGTTTTTGGGCATCCGGAACGCAATGGGACATACGGTTTTGAAAACCGTGGTCTCAATCACTAGGTCCAACACACGGATTGAAAAATGTTTTTGGAAACTGAGCTGTTTGTAAACTTCACCAGAGTGTGAATGATGAGCAACATAGAAGTTTTAGGACCTCTTGAGTCCACTAGAACTGACAGATCTGCAAATGGTTGCTCCAAACTTGAGTTCCAACACCCGAGCAAAAAACGCAAAAACTGATACAGTGAGCCAGAAATCCAATGAAATGATCCCAGATTCAAGAATGAAGGTGTTTCCAAGCTTCTGAAGTAATGTGGACACCAAAAGCAAGCAATAGTTGCCTCTACAAGTCAATACGGAGTGTCTGTCATCGAACGGAATAGGGAAAAGCTCAAAAAACGGCTTTTTCTTTCAAACCACTTAACAGGCTCTCAAAACCACTTCATAAAGCCAAAGTGACTTTTCCAAAGGTTCCTCCAAGGTCTCTGCACACTCGAATGCAAGTAAAGTCACCCACAAAGCTTGAGCTTCAAGCATTCACGCACGCTCAGCTAGATCACCCGAGCTCTGATACCAGTTGAGAGTGCTCTAAACGGAAGCAAGAACGGAAGAAGGAGAGAGAGAGAGACAGAGACAGAGATAGAGAGCCACAAGTTTTGGTGGGTGCTGAACCACCCTAATCTTCTTTTTCATTCATTTATATATGTGTTTGAGTATTGTACATAACTGGGGTAAAGGCACAGTGACCTTTAACCCCCACACCCCTTTCTTTGACCTCCCTTGAGAGAGCCTTGAGAGGACTGGTTATTTATTTCATGGACCTTCTAATAGTCCATAAGAAAGGAGTTGATAATACTGCATGGTTATATGCACATGATAAATACATATATAATAAATGCTTATAATGAGATGAGGATTGAGAAATAAATCCTCAAAGATCTTTGAGCTACATCTTATTAATATACAACAAATATATGGAATATACCCTTCGACAAATATTCGGGTTACCTCCCCCTAACATATGGTAGAGGTGTTAAGAGTACATCGAATGTCCCCTAATTCACCCCCGCATTGGCTTCTGATAATGAATAAAAGAAGGGAAATAAATGTGATAGCCGTTATAGATACTCCAAGTAGAAAAATTGAGTCTGTATAGACAAAAAAGTCCATCGACACTTTTTATACGAGCCCAAATGGGAAGATTGTACTTTTGATTTGACTTATTAGCATAGTCGAACTTATGATATAGGTCATAATATAGAATATGTAATGGTCAAATGTGAATATGTTTTATGGTATTTCCAAGAAAAAGGGAAAATCTTTTATTATGAAGTTATTAAATGGAAGGGCAATTTGTATGTATTATACAAATCCCAATAGGGCGGCATGTATTTATTATTTATTTTAGTTAATATTTTTTATTTTTTCCCATTAGCATAGAGATGCCTAAAATGTTGATTATACTATAGAGCATGAAATTATTAAGATTAGAGTCCTTCTTTTTAAACCTAGGAGGAGAAGAAAAAGAAATTGTAAGATGGAGATAAAAAAGGAAAGAAGACAATGGTCATGAAAAGGTTCCCCACTCTTACAATGATGTAAGGAAGGACATAAATCAGGGGGGATGACTATTATCCTATGGAGGTGAATATAGGTGAGAAATTGGAGGCATCTTCATTTGGACCTCTAATAGTGCAACGGCATACACTTTGGTTTTAAAAAGGGGAGGGGCTTGGACCACACCCATGAGGTAAATGGTTGTAATGCCCTTTATGATTAGGAACATACATGAACATCTTTTAGCTTTCTACTAAGAGAAGTGAAATGCAAGGAAGGACTTATTAGTAGCATGAAGTGCTTGTAGTATGTGAAGTAGAACATGACAAGTAGGAGACCTGCCACATGGGACTCAAGGAACTGATAGATTTTCCCACTTTTTGGAACCACGTTAGAGGGCCAACAGACAATAGCAAGGAGGATGCCTAGGTTATAGGGCTCTCTGCCCTCTTTCCTTCCATTGTCTCCTTGTTTATGAAAAGATGTTGGCAAACACAAAAAACATCTACAAGGAGTGGTGCAAATGCAGGAGTAGATGTAGATATACTGGCTCTGAGTAGAAACTGTTGGCATGGTTAGACAAACTTAGCAGTTGTAGAAGCCTGGTATATGCTAGCAACAACCAAAAGAGCAATCTAGACCAATGTGAAAAACGTCTACAATTGCTTGGACTCACTCCTGTCTCATACTGAGGGCCATGCTATTCTGGTGTAGAAGTGAAGTTTGTATGATCATAATTGCTTAAATAATGATTGGCTCATAAAAAATGTGAACAAGTGTAGTGACAAGAGAGATAACCTAATTTTTGCCGCTCACAACCCCTTTTGTTGAGATAGACTACGTTAGCTAATGAAAACTAAGTAAAGGTCCCTTTCTCCACTCTCTGCTCACTAGAGGACACTATGAATAAAGCATGGAGAGCCCAACGTTTGGTGCTAGTTGAAAATATTTACTTATACATATTGCTCTCCTATGTGTTTGTTCGAAGTTGACTACGAGTATACTGTGACAGGAAGATTTAGGGGATGTGCTATAGATCGAACAGATTTCTTAGAGCTTGTATCTCTATCACCTTGTGTGTTCTTGCTCTGCCATGTTGTATATCTCGCTTGTTGCATTGAATGACTCCCTTATACAAGGGTGTAAATAGTATCAAGCTACCCTGAGCTAAGACTATGGATGAGGTTTCAATAGAATTCTGGTCATAGTGAGAACACCAGCCTAGTTGTAACATTTGATATTGAGAAGATAGGGTGGCAGGTATTAATGTAGGTGAGATTGGTCTTAACTCTTGATGTCGTAGTGGTCCACAAATTAGGACATCAACTTTAGATCCATGTAACAGGAAACTTCGCGACTACCATATGTAGAACAAGGGCCTTAAAGTGAGGTTGTAACTCAAGATCCATGAGTGTCTACTGACATGAACCACTATGGTAGAACACCTTGAAATACTTATTTGGGCTTGTACCAGTATTTTGAGTGCACTCTGCAACTCCTGCCAAAGAATGGCCCATTGTTGGCCTAATAAAGAGTGGTTGGTCAGCTGAGCACAATGTTTAGTATATAGAGGAGGAGCAACAAGGGCCTCCATTTTCCTTTTCTTGATGGGTTTTGCGGCTAGGTTTTGGGCCAATTGTTGGTGGCTAATTTTTGGGCCAATTATTGATGGCCCCATTGCTATTGGATTTTGTCCTCGACCATATGACTCAAAAAATTGATGGAGGGAGCTCTAGAGGAGGATGGTGTAGCAGAAGTGGAAGGAATGAGGGATTAGCTTCTATGATATTAGGTTTGAAGTCAAAGTTCAACTCATTGTCCATCGAATGGAGCTCTTTGAAAAGGGTGTCAATGGAGCTGAAAGAGTTCAAAAGAGCCAAAAGGGCCAAAAGGGGAAGATGGAGAGGATTTTAGCAACAACTTGGAGCTGATTCTAGAAGTTAATAGAATTTCTAGAGAAATTTTGGTAGAGTTTTGTCAAAACTGCTAATTTGGCATGGGTGTCATAGGTGCCTATTTATATATAATCTAGTTAATTTAGTGCATTGACTTAGTTGGTAGTTCTATGTGCTAAAATAGCAATCCGACATTGCTGAATTAATCTTTAAGGTCCCCATTGGCACTAAAATAGTTGTTACTTCAGTGTGGTCTTTGAGACTCAGTGTTGACAATTTCTAGTTCCTGTGTGATTGTTGTGGGCCTCTTATGAAAGAGGTTTTGTGCCCCTTCAAATATGAAACTCCCTTGAATGACCTACTTTTATGAATTGTTGCCCATTTCCAATGACTCAGTGACCTCATTTTAATGTAGTCTGTGGGCTTGTGTTTTGACCTATGGCTGTGTGTGAAAATTGAGGATTCCCTACTAAATACAAAGTGTGAGGACTAATTTAGGGGACCCTATGCCCTATGTTTGCAATATGAGGGACTAATGCTTGTACTCAATGGGGATATGCCTACCCTTTTGACTCACCCAGCCTTAAAAACTAATGAATGCATGTGAGTGCTTAAGAATCCATTAGATGTTCAAGATTGTTGCAATGTTGATGGGCTTTTTTTGATTTCAGTTATGATGGGAGCTGCCCATCTTGTTTCATTAGTACTAAGGGTCATTGATCCAGTTGCAGTTTGTTGCTTGATCTAGTGATTAGGAGCTTGTGAGAGCTTCACAATTGCACCATACATTCTGGTTGCATGTGGCATCCAGTCGGACTTTGGCAAGCAAGGCTCTATCTGATCCTACAGGGGTTTCTTTATGAGTTCATGAGATTCAAGACATTGTGATTGACATATATGCTCTTCTAAAGCTGTTTGTAGCCATTAGTGCATGGTGTTCTCTCAATGTTTTCTAGTTTATGGTGGTTTGAGTTTAGATTGGGATTGTGTTTCCTCGCGGTGTGTTTACAAACATGACAGTGTTCCTAGCTATAAAGGCATTTCAGTGTAGCTCTGCCAGTCTCATCATCACATACCTTGTTAATAGTGATGAAGAACATGAAGTGAAAGTGTCAGTTAGGCAGGCTATCAACAATGATTGTAGATTGTTGGAAACAGGTACGGTTGACTTGTTGATGATGAAGTTTATTAGTGCGAAATTCCTCTCCTATGTTAACAATGTTGGCTCAAGATGTAGTGACATGTCCAACTCAGTAGGTTCTTGCAATACCACTCTATTTTTAGGAGCAAGTTCTTCTGTAACTATTGTCGTGGAAATGGGTGGGATGTTGCCTTGAAACCTTATCTGTGAGATTCCTTGTGTGGTAGTTTGTTCCAAGGTTGAAATGGTGGAACCTTGTGGGGCTAGTGATGGCGAGGTCAGTTCAAATCTAGTAGTAGGTTCTTGTGCATTAGCTCCTCTAAGACTTTTAGGAATTGGTTCTTGTGTTTCTACTACGGTGTCTCTAGTGTGGAGTTATTTTATTATTTTCACTCTTGGGCCTCCATTCCTACCATTTTTATCGGAGAGGTACATGAAAATTCTTAGGGCTGGTGGGGATTGGTGTGCATTGTGTGGGCACTTGGATCGGTGTGCATTGTGTGGGCACATCTTGGGTAGGTAGATTGCAAGTTTCCATCATAGTACCCTTAGGCTTGTAGTAAGGCTTTTGACACCCAGTGTGGCTATTGCGGCAATGACAACTTTAATCTTCAATTCAGGTAGAGCACATCACCCCATGCCTGACAGGGTTCAATAAAATCATCTTGCAATACTTCAAGCATTTGCACATCATTAAAAACAACATCCATAGATAGCTCAAATTCCTTATGGTATTTGCATTTGAATCAGCTTCCTTAACCAATTTATTGCAAACTTTCTCAAGTGTAAGTTTGAATTTACAACTTCCACTACTAATCACACATAGCTAGCTCAGATTCCTTATGGTTATTGGATTTGAATCAGCTTCCTTGACCCATTTATTGCAAACTTTCTCAAGTGTAAGTAGCCATATTATGTAGTTTGAGTGCACAACTTCTACTACCAATCACTTAGAAACATCAAAATTACCAAATTTCTAATGAAGTAGCAAATTGCACAAGAAAACCCCAGTTTGAAGACACAATTCAAAAAAAGGAGATGCGGCTAATAGGAATAAAGGAGCAAAGTCGAACTCTCTCTCTCTCTCTCTCTCTCTCATGCGCGCACACACACACACAATCCTTTTCTTTCTTTTTTCCATGTGACTTACATTCTTTCCCTTGCTACCCCTTTGGTAAAACTTCTTTAACTACCTCTCCCCTTCCAAGATGTAGTAGACAAGGCAAAATGGCAAACTACTATGAATGAAGAAATGGATGCTTTGTACAAGAATAATACTTGGGAATTATGTCACCTTCCACCAAGAAAGAAGGCCATAGCAAACAAATGGGTATACAAAGTGAAGTACAATCCAGATGGTAGTATTCAAAGATACAAAGCCAAACTAGTTGCAAAAGAATTTGCACATTAATATGGTCAAGATGATGATGAGACTTATGCTCCAGTAGCAAAGATGGATTCCATACGGTTCTTGATATCACTAGCAGCAGATGGAATATGTACCAGCTCGATGTCAAGAATGCATTTTTTAAACAATGGTTACCTAGATGAGGAAGTCTACATGCAACAATCAGTAGGTTATGTTGAACCAGGAAAAGAGAATCAGGTTTGCCATCTTAAGAAAAGTCTCTACGGCTTAAAGCAAGCTCCCATAAGTTTTTACAACAAAATTGACAAATATTTTACTAATTTGGGATACATGAAATCCAATGCAAATCATACTCTACTACAAAGTTCAAGGGGAAGACATTACTATTGCGCTTTTGTACATCGATGATCTGATTTTGTGATAGGAAGCAATAATAGCTTCATCAAAAAGTTAAAACAAGACTTATCTACAGATTTCAACATGAAAGATCTTGGACTTATGCACTATTGTCTTGGTATTGAGTTATGGAGAGATTCAAACAGCATGTCAACTAAAATATGTTGACAATCTCCCGAAGAAGTTTCATATGGCAGATTGCAAGATTGCCGCCACTCCCATGGAACAGAGTTTGAAACTTAACAAAAGATTCAGAAAAGCCTACAGTCAATTATAGGTACTATCGGTAGCTCATCAAATCTCTTATATATCTGACTATCACACGGCCAGATATTTGTTATGCAGTAAGTTCACTAGCATAGTTTATGGAAAATCCAAAATAGTCTCACTGGAATGCAACCAAAAGATTCTTGAGATACATAACAGTACAAGACAGTTTCGAATAGGTATATAAAGTAAGTCAACCAAGGTTGCATGGATATTATGACAGTGAGACTATGTCAAAGATCATGAGACCAAGAGATCGACACAAGGATATGCATTTTTTATTGGTCACAATGCTATATCATGGTTGTCAAACAAACAGCCAACTGTTTCTTTGTCTTCGACTGAAGCAGAATATAGAGCACTCACTACAGGTGCATGTGAGGCTATATGGCTCAGAAGACTATTGTCAGAAATAGATTACTTTGATGAGTCAAAGCCAACAACAATATACTGTGATAATCAATTAGCTCAAGCATTGGCCACGAATCCAGTATATCACTCCAAGACAAAGCACATTAATGTGAGAGACCACTTCATCAGAGAACTCCGTAAAGAGCTTTTCGAGAACCCCAAAAAGCTCTTGCTTTGATGCAGAGGAAGGACATTCCCATTAAAGGGGTGTGATGGAATGTAGTGTTCAGTCCTTCTTCGATTCCCCATAATCATCATCTTAAGGAAAGGCCTACCTCATGATGTTGATCTTGAGGGAAGGTGTTGAGAGATCATAATCAACATCATGTTATCATATGTGCATAGCACTAACCCAATAGAGTGCTATAAAGGAAAGGGTTAGATGCCTTAACCCTAACCCTAAATGGGTTTGTATATATTCTACATTTTCAACTAAATCTAGTGTACGGTTAGTCATTTGTGGTGCGCTCTCTAGCTATGCCCTCTCTCCTCATCTCCACTCTTCTCCTGTTCCCTCTTCATATTTTGTTAGTATCATCTGCAAATTGTTGGCATATGATTTGTCTTCCCTCTTCAACCTAGATACCTTTCAAAGTGTTGTTATCTTCCTTATCTTGAATAAGCCATCCAAGGGCATCGGTCGCTATCACAAATAGCAATGGTGCTAGAGGGCATCCTAGCGGGGAGAAACTTTACCGTTTATTTCAATCTTTCCTCTGGCCTAGCAAAGAAGGACGTCAATAAAGGAAATGAAATTAGGGTCTCCTCCCATGTCCTATGAGGAGGAGAAGATGAAGCCCCATTCCATCTTGTCATAGGCTTTGTCAAAGTCAACGTTGAGGAAGCAGATATCTTGTGGGGTTTCATCCGCGAGCTCAAGACGTTCCTAGAGGGTAAGGATTTCCTCGAGGATGTGCCATCCTTGAATAAATTTTCTCTTCTCTTATCCAATCTCCATCTTAATCCTGAGTCTGATGACCAATGCTTTGGCAACGATTTTATAACTACTGTTCAGCATGGTCAACAATCTCCAATTTTTTATCTCATCTTTAGGGCCTCCTTTTGAAATTAGCTTGATCATGCCTGTGTTAATTCTTGGACCTTTATTTGCCAGAGTTTCATAAGATAGGGGCCAACTGTTTCCCAAAAAACTTGCTAGAATTCCACTAGGAGTCCATCCTCCCACGGTGTCTTACCTTTCAGCATTGCATCCACTGCTCCTTTTAATTCTTCTATTGTGAGGTCTCCATCTAAGTAAAGTCGATCAAAGGTGGTGACCTACTTGATTTCTGACCTATTGGCAAGCTCTCTGTCTCTAAGTTTTTTTCTGTTGAGAGTATCTTAGTCTCTCCAAAAAATTTTGGAAGTGAGACAAGACTAATTCCATAATCTCATCCGGGGGTCTTGCACTACTAGTTCCTCCAAAAGCCTTTTGCCAGATTCTTGCAATTTTACTTTACACATATGCTATCTGAAAGAAAAAGGGGTTCACCTTGAACCATGATCTGATGATCCTCCCTTCACCCTTCTTTAGGGAGATTAAAATTGGTTTATGATCAAAGAAGGGGATTGATGTTAACGCACTACTCTTATGACAAAGCGCATCATCCAAAATCCTTCTAGAGAAATAAGCTCTATCCATCTGAGATTTTCTATGGAACTGACCTATCTGAGTGTTTGACTAGGTGAAAGATGTGTCTTGAGGTGTCAATAAATAATTCTTGATCCTTGAGGTTGTTCCAAGCGGTGACCAAGAGAATAGTGTTATCTTGAAGAATCTTACCCCCTCCAAAGGAGTGCTCTATCCCTAACTGAGTCAGGGGCATAAATTGAGAAGATTTAACAAACTAGGTTGGGGTGATTGAAGTCAATCTCTGCTCCATTTTGACCAAAGGTGGTTAAGACCCCACCCTGCCTACTGATTGAGATAGTTGCTTGGCAATGTCCAAAACTGCACCCCCTCTACCCTCTTCATGTTTAGTACAAAACCACATTCTCTTGTCGTCAGTCTAGCTGAGTTGCCATCTTACTTTTGGCCCACCAATTTTGACTTCTTGAAGAGCTAAGAAGTCAGGATTGAGCTCTCATGTACAAATCCATCTTTTAAAAATTAATATTCTGGGATGACCTGAGGTGAGAATGCAAATCCTCTCGACATCCTCCTCTTTTCTCTCTTTGTGGCACTTGGGTCTTTGTGTTTATCACTCAAAGCTCCCGATTGCTGACTTCGTTTTTCCGCTTGAATAGCTTTTCTCCCTTTCACTAGGGTAAAGGGGGGTTCTTCCTTCCCCAAGGCTATGTGCTCAACTTGTTCTAACTGAGCTTTGAAGTTCTGTGTGTTCTCTATAAATTCATCTTCCTCCTGTGAGCTGTCTACCATCCTTTCCTCAAACGTCGCACTCATGATGACATTCTTCTCTTTTCTTACATTCCTCCACTGAACATTATCCTTTTCGTGTGCCTTACCTTTTGGTTCTGCTGCTGCACCTCTTCCTTAGTAGCTTGCACAGTCTAGGGAGTTAGTTCTTCTATCTTTTCTTTTCTTGCACAGCCTACCTTACCTTTTGGTTCTGCTACTGCACCTCTTCCTTAGTAGCTTGCACAATCTGCGAGGGGGAGCTGGTTCCTCTACCTTTTCTTTTCTATGGCTATTTCTGGAAGGACACTACTTGATGAAATGTCCACCCAGCCCACACAGAAAGCAAGAGTTTGGAATATTCTTATAGAAGATCTTTTGGATCAATTCTTCTCCATCGCCATCTAGCACTCGAATAGCATTAGGAAACTCAAGAGAAAGATTCATAAGGACACAGGCTTGAGGGTGTCTCCTCCAAGTTATGAATCTTTCAGTTTCCAAACCCAAAAACTATCCTAGAGGTGCACAAAGGGCCTCTACTTGCAAAAAAAGAGGCAGACCAAGGAACTCAATCCGAATTGGGGCTTTGGAGGTAGGCGGTGAGTTGGGGGTAACCGCCGACGGTTCCTACAACTAGACAAACAAGGTTTGACCTTTAATAGTCCAGGTGCCTTTTTGGACTACCTGTGTTGCCATCTCTGGCTTCTCAAACAAGAAAACTATATACCCATTCCTTAGGAAAAGCACACTAGTGATGTTTAGACCTTTGCGCAACCAGAAGTTCCTAACTAGCCTTCTAGTTCCAAACTAACCTTCTAGCTACCGAGATCCCTGAATTACTAAAACCACCCTTGCAACCAAGTATGGATAATAGTAATAGTAATTATACCATACATCATAGTATCTTTAAAGTGATAGGGAGTGGACCTTGATGTGCACATTAATGGATTAAATAGTTCAATGGCTTTGGCCAATAATCAAGGATAGGGAGGGAACCTTGATGTGCACATTAATAGATTTAATTCAATGGTCGGTTAATCTTAGGGTTAGTGGTTGTTTAGGGATTTCTAATGTGTTATTAAGGCCTATTTCTCTCTAGAGATTGCGGCGCTCTTTGTCTCTTAGTACTATCCTTTTGTTGACAAGTTAACCATGTTAACTGGTGGTTTGTGTTAGGATTAGTGGTAGTTTAGGTGATTGTAATGAGTTTTAAGCTTAGATTTTTGTCTCTTTGTGAGGGTATGAATTGGAAGGAAAGGAAAAGAGAAAAACCCAAGTGAAGGTGAATGAATATGGGGAGAGGTAGGGAGTGAATAGGGGCCCCTAGTTGGTTAAAACCATGAATTAGTAATTAGTTGTGGGGGGGGGGGGGGGGGGGAGGAGGGACATAAATTTAAAGTAAGCTAAAGGTCTTAATCGGCGAATGTTAATGCATTCAAGGGATGAATTGAGAATTTTCGTGGAACATGCCGACTCGAGAAGGTTCCGAAACGTGCCAAATTTGAGAAGGTTTGCGCTGCTGCCCTCGAGCGAGTATATGAGGGGAAGGGAGGGGGAGGGGGAGGGAGAAGGAGTGTTGAGGGGGAGAGAGAGAGAGAGAGAGAGAGAGAGAGGGGGGGGGGGGAGAGAGAGAGAGGGGACCCGAGCAAATGGAGGGGAGAGAGGAGGGAAGCAAAGTAACAGAGAGGCAGAGAGGAGAATGAGAGCTTAGGGTAATCAATTAACCAATCGGAGATTGAGGGGGAGCGAACAATAATTAATTGATTGAAACTAGCAGATGAGCAAATAGGGGAAAGGTAGATGAGTGAAAAGAGAGGAGAGAAAAGAGGTGAAAGAGGGGATGGACCATTAAATATGAGTGGGGACGTGGCTATTTTGCAAGCTTTTAATAAAGGTGGTGTCATACAAGCTAAAAGACAAAATAATTCACCACCCCTTATGTAAGGCCAAGACCTTAATTTCGTTTCCCTTTTACAAGTTATTGCCCAACATCTTTATTTATAACATACTTACCAAGTTCATCATACTCTCTATGCACCCACTTTGATCCTCGTAACTGAGGCATAGGTCTACCTATTGCAGAAGGTACTATTTACCTTCTTACTTTATAGAATACCAAGAATGGCTAAGTTTATCCGCCTTGTGATCACGTCACTTGCAAAAGCCAAGAAATACTCCAACATACTCTATGAGCTCCTTATGATCCCCATCCAAAATGAGTTAGATAGTAACTAACCCTAGCATCCACAAACGTCAACCTAGTGATTAGCTCATCATCGTGCATGGGAGTATGAAGTTTGAAGACACTTAAAGAACATTAGCACATGTGGGTAACTAAAGGAAATGGATAGAGACAGGGGGAGGCTCGCAGCCCATAATAAAATACAATAGAATATGCTATGTGCAAGCAGTACTCAGACTGTGAGACGATTCTCCACTTCACGCTCTATGGCTTATCTTTCCTCTTGCCTCTTGGATGGATAAAAATGTGTTTGAGGAGCGTTAGCAACCTCCATAGGCATCCGTCTTTCAGTCCCAAATCTACCTTTTATCATCCACCCTCAGACTCTAAAGTCAAGTTCTATGGAATCAAGAATGTTCCTTGCTGGATTTCTCCATGGGATGTTTGAACCACTTGCTCTACCACCTTGGCCACGTGCCTAGAATCTCACGAGTGTGCCTCCATGCAAGCTCCAAGCATGTGGGTACTAGGGATTAAGACTCATCTTCCGTTTCAACATCGTTCAAAGCCTTTCAATGGGAGAGTGGATGCAAATGAGCTTGTGTTCTTTCATTCCAATGGACATTCCATTCTCACATCTTTGCGTTGGAATGGGGAATTGTGTGATATCACTCCATCCCCATTCATATTGAGGTAACAAATTATAGAGGGAGTTATAACAAAGACTTTGGTTTAAGAAGATTATAGCTCTAAGCTATATAGAATAGGTTATGTATTTTCAAAGCTTTATAGTCATGTTGAACTTTGTAAATAGATTTTTAAAGTTGTGTGTGTGCATGTGTGCGTGCGAGCATGCATGCAGCAGCTCATGTAACATCTAGACGAGCTGCTACTGCAGATAACACCCCCAAAATGATCCGAGTAGATGTGGTCAAGGTGACTGAACGGGATATCTTTTGGCACCATCACCTTGTACCAACATGGCCATCCATTTTACCTGCATGTGCCTATTTCTTAGATCCTAGTAGCGTGCCCTTAGACTTTTCCAATTATGAACATATTTAAGTCTTAGTTACCATATGTAAAAAGAGAGTTTGCGTTCTGAGCATCTCTTAGTTTTCCTCCACAAGTGGTTGTGCCTACTCTATTTCGTTGTCTTCATTTTCTGTTCTACGAGCTTGACTGTGGCTTGTGCAGACTGGGTACTTTCTTAATTGTTGCATTTCCCATTGTGCCAGTCTCCATGATGTCTATGCCTCTCACTATGTTGAAAAGAAATTGCTTTGATGTTTACCAATTCAGCTGTGTGAAGGCATGCATTGCATACAATCTACTGTATCCAGTGAGAGGTCTAGATACTGTTTCCCTTGTGTGGGAAGACTGATAATAATTGTCATCACATTGCTACTCAAGATTTTCCAGTGTGCTATGTTTGGAATCCAACACGAAATATACATTCAAACTTGCATATTGGAAATGTCTCGTATAGGTACACTAATATGGAGCAGCAGTGCAAATCTGAAAACAACTATGGAGGGCACAATAGATCTTGCTAGCTTCAAGATTGGTCCAAATGGCTCTCGGAACTAATACAATGTTCATAATCATCGATCTTCCTCACATGCCAAAAATTCAGTCTCCTTCCATCTCTTCTTAAGGTACAAGAGCCACGTGAAGTAGGGCATGCTAGGGTCTGGGCAGTAAGGGAGAACAGCAATGTGGCAGAATTTTGGAATGTGATAAGTATCCTCAAATTTCCATTGGTTATCCTTTGTCAGCACACTGCAGCATTCTCTTGAGTGCCTACTTCTGGTTTAACATCATCTTGTCTATGCTTAAGATTATTAATTAAAGCTAGAATTATAGTGTCCTTTACATCCCTTATAACCTCGTAATCTTCACTTGACATATATAATTTTCTATGGTTGTACAAGCTCACTCAAGCTTCGACCAATTGGCTCACATTCGGAGATTGGATCACATTTACTCACAAAAGGGTATCATGATATCTTCATAAAAAGTCTGTCTCTAAGTAGCAAGTTTTACTTTTTTTGAGTTTGTGGAAGTACCTGTCCTTTGATACGACAGGTCTCTGAAATTCTAGATTGTTTCTTTGCTCGTTGGACCAGTGCTGCCTTATGCTTTTGGCCAGCCGTCATGATCATTTATGGTTGCTTGAGATTTATTGGAATCAGGGTGTTAGAAGTTGAGTCTATGGGTCCAAGACCTATAATAACCCTGATTAGGCCCCCCCAACTGGGCCTCTCATCATGGATGACTTATGTGGGGGTCACACTTGCAGTCTCTTTTTTTTTGGGGACTAGACTCCACTCAAAGATAAACCTTGCTCGGGTCTTCCTCCCACATTATAGACCTTTCAGAAGTATTGAAAGGATATGACAGGTGGCAGACAGCATACACACACGTTAACATTTCTATGCAGAATTTCTTATGTCAACATATGATAGAGCAGTCGAGTAGCATTGGTGTTGTACTACCCATGGAAAATTGATACCTCTGAATCCATAAAACAATTGCAAGACATAAAATTAAGAATTCAGCTGATTTTACATTACAAATCCAATTTAACCTGTAGTTATGCTGCATGCGAGGCGCTATGCTGCATGCACTGTAAACTGAGGTGCAGCAAACCCATCCTTGTTGGACAGACCTTGAGGATGATGCTATACCCTTGATGACTACTGAAAGGTTCATCAATCGGAGAAGACAACCTTCTCAAGGCTTAACTGAGATCTCAAGGCTTAAAGCTAAAGACTATATCTTTCATTACGCAAGCTTTGCGGATACTGACAGGTTGTATTGCAAATCTCACATTGGGTAAACTTAGTACATTCCACAGGCCTTATTACAATCTTCTTCAAATCAATGAATGGATGCCATAGCATTTGCAATGGGTTAGTATTGTAAGTTGTTTGTAAATTCAGGTCCTCAATCTGAGCCTCTTCAGGTTAGCTTCATTTGATGTATTCCCAATGCTCATGTGAGATCTCAGGGTCCGTATCAGTTGTTTGCTCAATCCTTAAATTAAAATTTCTGGAAGGCAATGATCTGCCTAGACTCCCTTATTCGAAATCCGAAGTCAGATCACCAAATTATTGCAAAAACGATTCATAACAAATTTCATCCTAGCTGTGTAAATTCTTGATGAAATCAGGATGTGGAGATAGTATTAACAGCCCAAAGATTCAAGTTGTTTTATTGAACAAATGAAGACCAAAACAAGTTTTCCGATAAATTTCTTAGCTCTCCTGCAGAGAAAATTGTGCGACTTCATTGTGACACAATGCTGCTGAAATTTGATAATTTTAATACAAAATTTCCTCAACGTGAATCACCCCACAGCTTGTTCGGTTAAATGGGCAATCACTTGGCCTCTGTAAGTGCATTCTCATCTGAGAATCTGACGCTTCAGACTTCTTCATCTGATCCGATAATCCCTTTACACCATCTTTCCTTGCACCCTTCAGAGTAACTTTGCCCACTCTGCTGCATCAACTAGGCAATCACTTTTGCTTCTTAAATGTCGATTACTTTTCTAGAAGAAAGGAATAGAGAACATTGCCAAATACATCATAAAAACTTAAAGAGACAGATTTGTCTTTCATCGACACTGCTAAGAAACCTTGCCCATCATGTGCAAACTGTACTCCAGTATCTTCACCATATGGTCTCAGTCCACTATATGCTTTTGAACCACCACCGCTTGTCAAGAAATGAACAGAACTGCATGAACAATCAAACATGAGCAAGCTAGGAAGATCCTAAAAGCATAGCAAAAGTCCATTAATGTCTTTCGAACGACCACTGCTTGTAAAGATCTATACAGAACTGCACCCAGCATTTGCCATTTATCCAAAGCAGGCAATGAAGTTCCCTCACATTATGACACTGAAACCACTTTCGAATCCGGGATATTCAGGTCGTGTACACTCAGCAAGGGATATAATGAGCAAGAACCTGTCTATGCGCTTGATGTGTTGAAGGTTATGATCATGCCCATTGATATACATGTCAACTCCATTCTTCTGTCGTGCAGTAACTGGAGTTAGAACCAATATTGAAAATGAATGCTCACTACCCAATCTAAAAGTGAAATGTCAATATGGCATTTATTTCAAAAGTAGCAGGCCTAGGCGCTTGTCACCTCAAGGACGGGTAGTAGTTGATCCAAAAGCTCTGGAAGGTCTCCGTGATGGCCTATACTCCTGATTGTGTGATGTCCGATCACAAACTTCCAGGTAGCCTTTGACTTTATCAAATTACACGCTAGGTCCTACACAATTTACTCCACAAAGGAAAGACTTTAGTAGCCCGTTGTGCTTTGCCAGTGTTTAAGTAAAGGACAACACACAAAATACATCCGTACCTGCAGTTGAGATTCCAACTGTTGTTCTCGGGGAGCTAAACCCCTCCAATCAAATGTTTGCGTGGCATTGTTATCCCAATACTCGTTGATAAAAGGAGTTGTATCGAAAAAGAACAGATCAACAGACGCGTCGCATGTTCCTGAAAGTCCCCAAAGTACGTAAAGCTCCATGAATGATGGCAAAAAAAGAAGAAGAGCTTGTTTACAAGCTTATCGGAGGTATACCTATAACCGAGTCTTCACATAACGAAATATGCAACTGAAATTCTCGCCTACAAAACCATCGAGAGTCACGCTTTGCAAGCTCATCGCTGAGTTGAGAAAGAGCATCTCCCATGTAATCGTGATTTCCCAGCACTGTAAAGAACCACAGGTGGTGATGCTGATTAGATAACAGGTGCCAGTAATCAAAGGACTACCGCCACCTACCCAAGACGAAAATTTCGAACCTGTGTACCACGTCGTCTGCAAGCTCGGTGCCGTATACACATTACTAAACGAAGTCGTGAAAGCAGGGTCGTCGACTCCTTTCAATCCTGTCTCATAAAAATTGTCGCCGACTGAGACAACGAATTGGATGCCAAGCTGCTCCCCAATTCTGCCCATCTGCAATAAAAAATGCACGATCATAAACTGCACTCAAAGGCAGGCGGTAAGCGCATATTCAAAAACAGAAGTGAGGAAACCTCCGGGCATGCCTGGATGGCGACTTGGGATTGGTTGTAGAGGCCCTGGCGACCCCAGTCGCCAACGACCAAGAAACTGAGGCTATGGGAGGGGAGGGAGGGGTGCTGGAGGTACTGGGAAGCAAGGTAGGATTGGGAGGAGGAGGAGGAGGAGGAGGAGGAGGGGGGTGGTGGTGCGAGATGCCAGAAGACGAGGAAGCCGAGGCAACAGCCGAGGAGGAGGAGGGAAACGTTTTGGAAGAGGGAGGTGGAAGGGGAAGGGGGGGGAGGGGAGGGGGAGGGAGAGCAGAGGGGAGTCTCTTCATCAGCAGCAGGGTGGCGATGGTGGAAGGGCGCCATAGCCATGAAAGCTTGAAAGCTCCAAAAGAGAACGCTATTCGTTTTGTAGACGACGAAGGTGGTGGAATCTCCCACGGTATATTCGACCGTTAGATTCTCGGAAGCCCGACATTCCTGCTGTGGAATATATGTCTTGGCGGTTGGCTCGCTTTCCCATGTTGCATGCTTCACTTGGGTCTCCTTGCCTCACCTCGCATCCTCGTCAGTAGACTCCGGTTCGGACGACCCCCGTGCCAGCTTCGCATCTGTGAATCTTTCGGTAAGCGAATGTATGCTTGGAAGAGAAGTGTGTTCCCTTATGCAAAAGACAAACGTGTATTGGTATAATGCAACGTGCATTACTCCAAGGATGATATCAAGTTATTGCCGTCTTCAAAGTATTGCACCTCCATAATTTCAAAACATACATTACTCCAAGGATGATATCAAGCTATAGCTGTCTTCAAAGCATTGGACCTCCACAATTTCTAGACCTGTACTGCTGCATGTGGACTCAAGGACATTGCAATCATTCAAGGACAAGATCACAATTTCTAGTCATGTACTATCATGTGGACTCAAGGACAATGCAATCAAACAAGGACAAGATCACAAAGGATGTGGGCATGCTATGAAGTTCATCTTTGGCTCCAAATGGGCAAGGTTGTCTTGGTGCACATTTTTATTTCTTGTTTTAGAATGTCTAGACAAATATAACAATACGTTATGTGGTCATGCGAGCACATAGATGAAAATCCTCTTGAAGATTGTGAACACAAGGGTGATGTGTTTTTATGTCATGCATGTAAGGACAATGTGGTTGTTAAGTACCACATATCAATGTTGTATTTAGCTTTCCAATACAAGCATTAGAAGAATAAGTTGAAGCTACTTCAGGGGGCCTGCCCTAGAATGTTGTTTTCAGTTTGAGTTGGCTGGGCCTCTACATTTGTATTGCCGTGTAAAGCAACAAGTGGTTTGACTAGTATATGTAGCTGGTACCGCTTTTATGTTTGTTGGTTGTTGCGTTTATCCAAATTTGGTCTATTCCGCTTCCATAAATTGTTGTTGGTGATGTTATCAGTTGTTGCATGCCGTGGTTATGTAACAGTGTCCTCAATGTGACTACGGTCCCTATCTCTGAGTTGTAGTCGACGTTGAAGTCTCCTATAATGTAGGTGGTTGCTTGCTCTGGCATACAGGCAATCATTCTTTCCATTATTTGTGTGAGTATTTGTGTCTTTGTCCTTGGGGCTTTGTATGTGTTGATGATTGATAGTTTTGTACCCGTGGTTGTTTAAAATATTGTGAGGAGACATTCACAACCTTGATCGTACTCGTCGAAGTGTTGCAGGAGTTGCAAGTCCTTTATGTAATGTGTGGCTAGACCTAGACTTGACGTTGTCGCGATAGTATTGAATATTGTTGTGTCAAGTGGCTCAGTCTCTATTGCATGAGTTTCTTGGAAGCACAAGATTGTTACATTGAGCAAGCTTTTTTTTTCATTATATCTTCTCTATGAAGTTTGAATGAGTGTGTGTTTAGGCTTTGCAATGTTTCGGTGTTTGCCACATCGTTGTTGAAATCCACCTAGTCAAACGACCAGTTGCTCTCCACCTATAGCCTTTCAATTTCTTACAGCACTGTCCTGTCCGTTTTTATGTGTTTCACTTCTAGGCTCGAGCTAAAGTAGAGGTTTTCAGGGCTTTGTACTCTAGACAGTGCTGTGGAGACCAGGCCGTGTGTTTTGATTCCACTGGGGTCAAATACGAGTGTGCTCATGGTGAGCCCTTGTGAACGATGAATTGTTCTTCCTGAGGTGGCTTGTATTGGGAATTGTTTCCTTGTGATTGTATTCAAGTGGTTATTTCATACCTAGAATTCTCATGTGATCGGTAGGATAGGTGTCCATGTGTTGTCCGTTTCTGCGTTATATAATTTCTTGTTTTCGTACCGTGCTTTTGCCCCTACACTTGGGTCGCACATGAACAGAACTTGAGAATTTGGAACAAAATGCGAGGAGAGTGGTTTATAATTCTCTAAATAGCCCATATCGCATTTGTAGAGCTTCAAATTCTAAACATTTTTCCTTTATAAAAAAATGATCCAACATACCCATAAAAATTTATGGGTAGGGGAATGTTAGATGTTGTAAAAGTACTCCGACTCCTATCGACAAAAAACAGAATGTTAGATGTTGTAAAACAACTCAACCCCTGCCCACAAAAAAGGTATTTTGAATTGTCCTACACATCCAAATGTGACAATCTTTAGGGTGCACAATGTTGACTAAATCCACACCTCTCACCTCCTTTCTTATAAAAATACATCCACCCCCCTCATTCTTCTTCTTCCACATCTTGCCTCCTTCATCTTCCAAATTTCGTAGCCCCACACAAGTCGATCCTCCCTCTAAATCAAACATCACCTTACTCCTATCCTCATTAGATGAGCTATGCATCAAGCCCTTCTTGCTATAATGTCCTAGCCATCCACCCACCATCTAATGTCTTCCTCAACCATCCTAAAACAACAACACAGTTGTTTTTTGAAAAGCATGTGATGGCAAACATCTTCTCATTTTGCCTTTATATGTGTCAAGCATTTCTATTTTTTATCAAGTTCTTTTGTTTCCATCACCCCCCTTTTTTCCATCCATTTCCCCCTCCCCTCTTCTTTCCTCCTCCTCTCTTTGCATCCCACCCCCTCACTTTTTTTGCTACTCCCTCTCTTTTGTTTCTTCCCCCCCTTAATTTTTGTTCTCTTTTCATTCTCTCCTCATTCTATCCTTCCCACCCCCTTCATTTTGTCATCCATAACCCCCCTTCCACTCCATCTTTCCTCTTCCTCTCATCCCCCCTTCCATTCCAACTCTCTTCCCACCCCCTTTCATTCCCCATTTCTATCGTTCTCTCTTACCCCTTCCCTCCCATTCTCTCTCTCCACATACATACCCCTTCTTTTCAATTCCCCCTTACTTTAGATGCCCCTTTAAATCCTCCCACGTGTCTAGGGCATCACGTGCCCTCCTCTCCATTAGTGCTAGAGCACCATACACCCTTGAGGGCCTCTTTTTGGGGTGCCTCCACCTCTTCCAGTCTGCCACTCCCATACCTAGGCACTACACCTACATTGCCCCCTTGTGCCTCCTCAATGCCCTTACTTTGCCTTGAGTAGGTTGCTGTTGCCCTCCTCTTTCATCACCATCCTTGGTAGTTTGACCCTACTTAGCCACCCTTCACCTGTGGTCACCACTGTTGTGCACCTTCCAAAAGCATTTGCCCCTCTTGACATTGCTCTCTCGTTATTGCATGGGCACGGTGCCCCATGCCAAATTCACCTCATCACCTCCCAACTCCTCCATCACCCACCTTGGGTAGCTTCTACCTCCTTGCCCTACATGCCTTGGGAGTAATCACCTCCTCAGAGCCTAGCAAACCTCACACCCCCAATGCTTGCACCCTCTCTAGGACTCCCGTTTGTGCTTACATGCCATGCTCTACTTCACAACCTCCTCGATGCCCCCTCTCTTTCTAATCACTCTCACTGCCTGCACCAATTCCTCATAAGTCAATCCCTCCCGTCATAACTTACCCACCTCACATCACAGTCTCTCCCCTCCCACTGCCTTTAGAGCCAATGCACACAATGCCCAAGATGCGTAGCTAGTGAAGGTTTTTAGAGGCTGGCACATTTTTTTAGAGTAAGGTAAAGCACAATTGATTCTTAAATTTTCAACTCAATTTTGTAGGGTGTGGTTTCCAACACTAGAGCACCATTTTGCATAGAGCCAATAAAAAGCTACCATCTGATACTAGCCTGAGATTGTAGTGCCTCCAATGCTTGAGAGCTAGTATAGACTTGGATGGGCAGGCAAATCAAAATTACCCATCTCTCACATGGAGAACTCTCTACATGTCCTTATACCTCTATTTCAAACAAATGAGATGTCCATTAAATGCTTCAAATGAGTGGAGAAATCTAGGCATGTAAACAAAGTGATGTATTGGCACCAGCTTCACATCTTCTTCACATATGATAGTTACTAATCCTTGAATATGACCTTCGTGGAGGTGGTGGATGATATGATAAGGGTGTGCACTAAGCCTTACTCCCTCCCCCTATTGACCTTATAGGCCTTGTGGTGTCTCAAAATACCCCTCCCCTTTCGCCCATGACATCACGATTTATTTCTCAAAGTTCCTCCCTTCAATTCCACTATCTTGCCAACCATCAAACTAATCGCTAAAACTTTGCCATGTAGTCTTCCATCATCAAAATTTCATTTTGTCTCATCCAACCCAATGTCGTTAGTACATGAACAAATGTCTTTTCCTCTTGGTACCATGACAAGAACATGTCCTACAAAGCAAAGTGTGTTGCACTGTACTATATAATCCAAATTGGTATAGTCTATTGCAAGGTTTGAATGAATGCCACTTTCTTCTATGCTTGATCCACAGGATATGGAACATTAACCTACCAAGAACTATTGAAAAATAGAACATGGAAATTGCATCCTTTGAAGACTGACCAAAGAACTTGGGATGTTTGATAATCATAGTGATTTATAGGTGGGCCATAGAGACCAATTGTATATTCGTTGATCACGTGGCACATAGTGATGAAATCAGATAGGTTGTGGCAGTAGCAAAGGTACACCAAAATTATCTTAGCTATACTAGCTATTAATCGGCCAACACCCATTGTCGAATTTTATTCATTGCCAGTGACCAATGAGATGAGGTGGACATAGTGATGAAATACGATTGGTTGTGCGAGTGGCAAAGTTACTAGAATGATCTTAGCTATACTAGCCCTCAATGGGCCAACACCCATACTAGATAGGTTGTGGGAGTGGAAAAGGTATTGGACTTGTCTTAGCTATATTAGCTATATTAGCTCTAAATCGGCCAACACCCATTGTAGAAATTTATTCATTGCCATTGACCAACGAGTCACTAGAACTCAATTATACATATCCAAACTACAAGATAGCTTCCTACCACATTGCATGGCATTATTAGTGCTCATCATACAAATACATGCATCCATCCATGCTAAGCCATACATTATTTGGTAGATTATGATCACCATATTTGTAGATTGCCATCAATTGAATTATTATGTTTTCATATTGCAAAGAAAGTTACACTTTGAAAACAGAGTAAGAAAGGTGATGAGAATGATGGAAGAATAAGAGAGTTAGAATATTGAGCATATATTCATATCATGTAATGTTCTTATAAATAAAAAATGGGATCTCTCAAGCCCTTACGAGTAGATGCCAATGAATACAATTGTTGATATAAAATGGTATAGCATTTAGATTACCATGCCTTGGGTTATTATAGTCTACATATAAATGAGCTTTGGACCATTGGAGTAGTTAGATTGTCCAACTAGCCAACAATTAGGTTTGCTGCTACAAGAAAAATTTCCCCCATTTAAAGTGAGCTCCTTGCAGATGTGCAGTAAAATTGACAAGTGGTTTGCTTATCTAGGATGCATCAAATACAATGTAGATCATACTCTCTGCTAGAAAGTTTAGGGGGAAGACATCATTGCTTCCCTTTCTATGGAGATGATCTAATTGGGACAAGAAGCTAGGGGATAGTAACACATTTGGTCGTTGTGATTTCATATGAAAAATTGTACATATCCTTTGATTACTCAATTTAAATAGTCTCTTCAGAAGGAGAACACTCGTTTTGGCAATTTCCATAACATTACCTTTCCATCTAATACAATAGACATTACTATGCTCTTCCTTGGAGGTATCCTTATACCCTTAGCTCCTTATCACTTATTTCTATTTTCTAAGATATTGTATGGGATTGAGAGGCTGAGTGGAATGGATCATTGTAAAAACCATAGGTATGAATTATAAATACCTTGGTATGGGGTGAGAGTTATTTGTGTATGGGATATTATGGGGTTTTTAGAAAAAATGAAGAGTGAGTCATATAAAGAGGTGGGCTCATGTCCATGTGTTCCAATAATATAAGAGAGATCACATGCCAAGAGTGTGGAAGGCATGTGGAGGAGTGTGGAGTTAAGAGGAATCCTTCTAGAATTCCTATGTGGAATAAGGAGGATGTGGACATATGGAAAAGAGAGGGTTCCTATGGGCTCCATGTGGGGAGACTCTTGACTTTCTCAATATTTTAAGAGTCTTGAGCATCTTTTGATTGGACACATGGCAAGAGTATGAAACCTCTTCTTCTCCCTCTTGTACGTATGAAACCTCTTCTTCTCCCTTGTGTTTGTAGTATTTTGAGCTGCATTGGAGTGGAGTGTCACTCTATGGACAATGAAGATCACTTTGTTTTCCCTCTCTTGAGTCTCTCTTCCCTTTTCTTCCTTTCAAAGCCTTAAAAGTTCTTTCTATTAGGCCGCTCATTGCACACACATGGTCTATCCATTTTTCGAGCCACCAAGGGAGTTACTTACCCTATTCTAGGGAAAATCTATGAGTGGTGGATCGTTGATGAAGTCTTGAGGGAGCATCTTGCCCAAGCGAAATTAGCATGGGTGGAGGGTAGTTTTCGTGACAGTTTGACCCCCTATTAGTGTTTTGCTCATAACTTTCCACTCATTAGTCCGATTTTAATGAAACTTATATCAGAATGAAGCTCTCTTTAAGGTGCATATCAGTATGTTATCAAATCTTGAATCAGATATTACAATAAAAAGTTATGAGTCTCTGTGTTTGATAGTCTGTTTTCATGATAGTTTGACCCCCTGTTAGTTTTTTGCTCATAACTTTCCGCTCATTAGTCTAATTTTGATGAAACTTATATTAGCACGAAGCTCTCTTCAAGGCGCATGTGTTTGTGTTATCAGACCTTGAATCACACTACAGAAAAAAAGTTATGAGTCTTTGTGTTTGATAGTCTGTTTTCATGAGAGTTTGACCCCCTGTTAGTGTTTTGCTCATAACTTTCCGCTCATTAGTCCGATTTTGATGAAACTTATATCACGCAAAGGTCTCTCCAAGAGCATGTCTCTATATTACCAGACCTTAAATCAGATACTACAGCAAAAAGTTATGAGTCTCTGTGTTTAATAGTCTGTTTTTATGACAGTTTTTACCCCCATCTAGTAAACCACCCATAACTTTCTGGCCGCTTCTTTGTTTCTTACAAAATGTATATCACCGCAACTCCCATCTCAAGGCACATCTCTATATTGTTTTAATCTTTGGTATCATGTCTCTACCAAAAGTTATAGGCCTCTGTGTCTAATGACAGTTTGCAAAGTGTTTTGAGTTGTGTAAAGGTATATATGAAGGAGGTGCAATGTTTCCTCAGAACCTATCCATCCGATCCAATCAACCCCTTCAAGCTCCTCGATATATATTAGTTCATGTCATGTTGAGCCACAAGATCTTCCCCCTTCTTGTAGCACTAATGGAACTCAAATGATAGAGAATCTTTGACTTACAAAAAATATTTGTAGATTATATTATAAGGAATAAAATTGCTTTTTATTTGAAGTGATTTGATAAAACCTTGAAAAATTAAGATCAATTCTTTGTTCATAAAAAACCCAGTCTGAGGTGGCAACCTTATAGAAATTTAGCTGAAGCTAAACAGTGGCTAAAGGGGGGACCTTCTATGGGTGTTCAGAGTAAGATCATCTTTTTGGAGACTCCAAATCGATATCTAGCCCTTTAGTCAATACCATGGAGTTCATCTCAGCAGCTAGGAGTGGGAGCACAAGAGCAGGAGGAGCAAGAGCAATTTTAGTCCTTGGTGGGGTAAAATTAGCTACCATGTCTCATAGCTAGGCTACCAAGATTCTCATAGTTGGTTGACCCATCGATTGGTTTGTCATATATTATTGAAGCATAAGATAATCTACTGGTGTGGCATGGGTCCTAGTATAACACCTTGAGCTATTGAAGATTGAGATCTAAAGGCCCTACATTTGGTGCTACTAGATTTACATTACTACACACACACGCACACGCACATGCACATGCGAACGCATGCACACACACACACACATGAATGCCCGTATGTTTGGAGCAAATTCCCACAAAACAACTTTAAGCATTCAATGTTCTCCTCTAGGTCAGCTTGAGTGTAAACCTTGAAACAGATGAAATCAATTGCACAAACTAAGGAATATAAAGAAACTATGGGCTTTGTAGGAAACCCTACATCCTAGATTAAGATCAAGTCCTAGAGCGACATTTGGCATAATGCGACATGTAAGATATCATATACGTGACCTTAGACTTGCATGGATGTGCAGATTTTTCGAGCAAAAACCTATCAGCAGAAAAGTCCGAGTGATAATATTTGACACCAACCATGCTAGTATATTTCTCAAAGGAATATACAATTCTTTCTTAATTTTTCATTTATGGAACCATATACTTATTTATCATTATAACCCTCATTTTAGAGAACATCATCTATATATGAACAAATAGTAAGCACCTTAGAAACTCCTATAAATCCCTCGCTACCATACTCTCTTTTGAGGATTATGGTAATTTAATTGATTTAAAAGAGTTTCCCTTAGCTTTAGCAAGTCCATATTTGAAGTATCTAGAAGCTCTCATGTAACAATGTATACCATATTCCTTGAATGAGTAGGAAAAGGATATTGAAAATCTCATAATTAAAGCCATTATTATCGATCATAAATTAATCTCTCATACATTAACAAATATGGGAAGGTAGGGGAGGTATTTTCAAAATATTCCCAACTCTCCAAACCTAAGTACTTTTAAGGAAATGTGGTCTTATTGAACTCCTTCCTACCATAATTAGGAAAAAGTTGTAACTCTTATATACATCTTGAAATTTCCAATTTATCTCTTCTATACCTATAAAAATTATAATTTTGAGCCTACCATTGCATAGAGCATGAAATTTTGGATATTTTTCCTTTTTACAGCTCCTCCTCAGCTCCTCAATTTGAGCTAAGGAGCAAAAGTTATGACCCATTCTTTGTAGGCTCTCCAAGGGTATTCCGCCGGCAGAATAGTGTTGGGGCAAGCTCTTCAAACCATATTCCTCTAGTAGAATACACTCAGAAGGTCTATTAAAAAGAGCTTATATAATTTTCTTAGCTCATCTTGAGGAGCTATAAAGAGGATATTTGCTCAAAATTTCATGATCCAACCAATGATGAAAGGAAAAGAAAGGATATTTGAAAGTCATAAAATAAGTCGCCACTTGGACATTATATATGTATATTATATAAAGGTATATTTATATCTTCTCTGTTCATCAATATTTTATATTTACTGACATATTCCTTGAAATAATTTGGAATTTTGTTCTCCCCAAAAATGACTTGGGCCTATATATTTTGACCCCTCCCATGTTTTGCCCGCTTGTCACTCGGGGGTTTTCGCTTAGAAAATGGAAACCCCCGACTTGCACACTGTCACACCAAGAATCTCTCAAGACATTTGTTGGAGGCTTTTTGGGAGGTGCTGAGGATTCTCCTAAAAAAGACACTTGGTAGAAACTAGCTTTTAACAATTGAATCACAACAAACTGTAATTATGCCCTACCTTTCTATGTCATTCCATACATGTTGTGTGGCCTCCCATGAAATTTCAAAAATCATTTCATACTTTAAAAAAAAAATAGATGCTATGTTTAGAATAACTACAACTACCAAATAAATTTTGCTTGTTTTCACTTTTACCATCTATCACTCTCCCCTGCAAATCTACCTTCCTAACTCTATAGACCCCTTTTCCTCTCACATCCACCTCCTTTCCTATCCTCATACCTGATCTTAACTTCCTCTTTGAATCTTATTCAACATCTAGAGCTATAGGAAGCCAAAGAGATCTTGTGCAGATAGAATAGTTAGCCTTATTTTTGGAATCTATATTTCTAGGTTGGTCTATTTCTCCCTCCCACTCCTCTTTTGTTAGCAAATTTGATGTTTGAAGGAGTCAAAGGAATTTTTCATCCATTTTTATTTTCTTTTTTGTAGGGTTTTTCCTATGTTTCATCTCCCTCCATCTAATTATTCATTGTGTTTACAAGTTTCCTTATGTCTATTGTTTGTCTAGCTATGTGAACTAGCCACAAGTCATCGAAGAGACTAGGTGGCCAACCTTCTTACATCTATGTCAGATGACTCTAGAGAAGGCCATTGCTTTCATGAACCAATTTTTGCCTCCTCAACACATTGTAGCTAGGACTAGACTTGAGGAGTCATGAACTTGGGATTCAGGTTCCAATCTCATGCACACCTCTCAAAAGTAAATTTTATCCCTATGTGATGTTAGTGGTGAATAAGTAGGCAAAATTTGCAACAACTAAATACCAATATCAAGGGAGTTTTAAAGTTATGGGAGGGAGATATTGGAGTGACCATATTCATGGAAATATGTCATATTTATGATGTGCTACAACCTTTGCATTTTGCGCAACCACATTGTACCCTTTCATGAATATATTGCACACCTATTCATGGTTACTTATTGGAATTTGATGGGTTTTGAGTCATATACAAAAAAACTTCCACAACATTACTGCTAGTCATTCTAGACCTTCTTGTGGGGCATTAAAACCTACTTATGAGGTATCCACACTTGGTCCACATCATCATTATACATTGAAAAGAAGGACTCAAATGAGATGCATGTTGAGAAGGTAGGGAGGAAGAGGGGAGGAAGTGGTCTTTCTAAACTTAAGCATATGTTGCATTAACACCTATAAGTAGTTTTGAACATGACCTTATAGTGGGTCTTCTAGATCACACACTAGCAAGCCTAACTCCCTTATTAGATTATGAAATTATGCACTAATAGCCAAGGACTCAATAAGATTTTTTATATCTCCAAATGGAATGTGTGTCAGCCAGATGTCAAAAATGCTTTTCTCAATGGATATTTACATGAAGAAGTATACATGTAACAACCAATGGGGTATGTTGAACAAGGCAAAGAGAATCAAGTATGCCATCTCAAGAGAAGTCTCTATGGATTAAAGTAAGCACTGAGAAGCTGGTATAATAGGATTTGATATGTATTTGGCTAATTTGAGATACATAAAGTCTAATGCAGATCATACTCTTTACTCCAAAGTTTATTCGGAAGACATCACCATTGCACTTTTGTATTTAGATGATTTGATTGTGATTTGAAGCGATAAAATCTTCACCATCAAGCTAAAACAAGGCTTAGTCATAGATTTTGACATTAAAGATATTGGACTAATGCATTATTGCCTTGGCATTGAGTTTTAAAGAGACTAATAAATCCAATTGAAACATGTGGATAGTCTCCCAAAGAAGTTTCATATGGCACTACAAGATTGTAGTCACTCCCATAGAGTAGAATTTAAGACTTATAAAAGATCCAAAAAAGTCAACAACCAATGTCAAGTACTACTAACAACTCGTTGGATCTGTTATATAATTTACTATCATAATAGATATTTGTTATGAAATAAGCTCACATGCATAGTTCATGGCAAATCCAAGAGATTTGGTGCATCAGAATTACAATATGATTTTGAATAGAATACAAAGGTAGTCATCTAAGGTTGCATGGATATTGTGATGATTATGCATGGATTTGTTACAATGATTGTGTAAGAGATCATGAGACCAAGAGATCCACACAAGCATATGCATTTTTTCTTGATCAAGGCACAATAATATCATGGTTATCAAACAAATAGCCAATCATTCCTTATCTTCAATAAAAGAAAAATATAAATTCCTCACAATGAGTGCATGGAGTCTATGTGGCTCAAAAGACTATTGTCAAAAATATATTACTTCGATGACAAAAGCCAACAACAATATACTATAATAATCAATCGGCTCAACCCTTAGCCAATAATCTAGTATATCATTCAAGGAAAAATCATATTGATATCAAAAGAGCACTACATCATAGAAGAAGTGTTACTTAGTGACATCACATTGCAACATTATGATAGCAAAGGTAATGTTGCGTACATCTTTGCCAAACCACTTGGGAAATACCTTTTCCAGAAACACAACAAGCTCCTAGTTTGATTGAGAGGAAGTACATTCCCATTAAGGGGTTGATGGAATGTATTGTTCAGCCTTCCTCATCCCCTACAATCATCATCTCGAGGAAAGTCCTACAATGTAATGTTCATCCCTTCTCGACTCCCTAGAATCATTGTGTCTTGAGGAAAGTCCTACCTCATGATGTTGATATTGAGGGAAGGTGTTGATTATTCATCTCAACATCATGTTTATTTTGTGCATAGTACTAGAGCTTATGTGCAAATGAGAGAAATTCACACGTGCCTACATCTTGCACTATGTGAAGCTTCACTATTGTGGGGCCATGCTTACAAGGAAGGGGAAGACCAATGACAAGATCAGTTGGGAGGTTAGTTACTCTATGGGTTGTTGACAAAGAACTCAAGATTTGAGGTTGTTGCTAGACCATGTTGATATTGTTGCACTTATAAAAAGGATATCATGTCACAAATGTTTATAGCTCAAGAAGAGATTCAGACTAGAAATCACTATTGTAAACAAAGCCCTCGTGCTAGAAGAGTTTTTGAGTTTCTTTGAATGAAGTATAATTGAGGATCCTTGTGCCAATAGTTGGCATACTAAACAATGCTTGTAAGAGTTGGTGGAGTTCATGGGATGCATAGACTCAGAGTGAATGAGATGTCTATCAACACCTTGAGAAAGCCTTGTAGAATTTTTGTAAGGTGAAAATTGATGCTCTAATGAACCAAAAATGCTCATTTCAAAAGTGATACCAAACCACTTGACTTTCTCCAAGGCTCAAAATGATCACCTTTCTAGATAAAAATGAAGATAATGACAAATAGGTTGAGCCTTATGGATGATGCCTCAAGTGGAGGGCTTGTGCCTTGATAGAAGCAAGGGCTTGAGAATCATGAAAGGAATGTGAGCACCATAAGATATGATAACATGTTGAAGGATGTGTGTGAGAGAGAGAGTTCACATGAATAGAGAGGTTTTTCTACTTCATAGCAACAATGCCAAGGAGATGACTTGACTCATCCAAAGCAATTCCTAGGGGGGAGAAGAGAGAGAAAGAGAGAGAGAGAGAGAGAGAGATGAGTTTTTTACACTATGTTGCATTCTAAAGAAATTAAGTGCAAAGATTTTACTTTCTTCCACCCCTTAAGGTTGAAGTTAGGGTTTGTCCCATGAACCTTGGTTGTCCTTTTGTAGGGCATCAAATAAGGAGTGCTCGAATGGCTTTATTATAATAGCCCCTCTGCTTCAGCTTGCAAATATTGGCCTCATTCATCTTGAAATATTTATTTATTTATTGATATTTCTATGATAATTTACCAAAAGTGAGAATTATTGCTTTTTTGCATCTTATACTAGTTCTTAGTACTTAATGATTTTGGCACGTACTATGATTTTAGTTTTTTTAACAAAATATTTTTCTATTAGTTCATTTTATTTCATATTTGGATTTTAATATCAATGATATTATTGTAATGCATATTGTGGTTTTATTTTATTTTTTTAAATTTATAGTCAATCATTTTGTTCTTACATGCATGGCTCCATAACCATACCTTTACCCCTAGTAAGGGTTAAGGTTGCCCTTACATGTGGAGGTTCATATACAATTCTTGACTCAAGCTTACTATAATGTAAATTGCATCATGCATCTTTATTCCATTGAATTGTTGGTATGAGGACCTTATGCAGCTAGTATGAACATCTATACTTACAATAGCAAGAATGTTGCTATGAAGTTCCACGATAGGTAATTGATGATATAAATCTTCTATATGATCTAAATAGATATAAAGAATGAGAAGAAAAACATATAAGCTTTTCATTATATTGCATAAGAAAGGCATTATACACACTAGGACATGCAATGGCCATGTCCTATAAAAAGGTAGATAATGGCCATAGCCCTGGTAATGATAACTATTTGATATTAAAGAGCTTTATGCTCATGAAGATATTAAGCCTAATCCTACACAAATACTAGAAGGAAAATTTTTTTTTTAATGATTCACAAAGCATGGATCAAGGCTTTGGGAGACAGTAATGACCTAGCTTGCCAATGGACACACTTATTAGAAATTGGAACCATTTATAATTCACATAATTACATGTGAATGGATAATGAAGGGAAAGTTAACTTCAAAGAAAATCACTTTTTATGAGGTGAACACTAGACCCTTCTATTGGGGAAAACAAGACCTAGCTCACCTAGTTTGGTTGGATGGAAACTAAATACATCTAGTTTTGTCACATGAACCAAGCTCATTTATTTTGGTTATATTGGAACCAAGTCCATCTAATCTGGTTATATGAAAGTAAGTCCATCTAATGGAACTCAATCCATCTAATAGAACTAAGTCCGTCTGATTTGGTTATATGGAAACCATGGCTTGCTAAATTTATGTACCTAAACCATGGCTTACCAAAACCATGAACCAAAATGATGGCTCATCAAACCATCAATTTAAACCATGATTTTTCCCACCAGAACCATGGAATATACTGGCTTTACCACAAAATTGTGGGCTATCAATTTGTATGCTTCTATTAGGGAAAACAAGACCTAGCTCACCTAGTTTGGTTGGATGGAAACTAAATACATCTAGTTTTGTCACATGAACCAAGCTCATTTAGTTTGGTTACATTGGAACCAAGTCCATCTAATCTGGTTATATGAAAGTAAGTCCATCTAATGGAACTCAATCCATCTAATAGAACTAAGTCCATCTGATTCGGTTATATGGAAGCCATGGCTTGCTAAATTTATGTATCCAAACCATGGCTTACCAAATCCATGAACCAAAATGATGGCTCATCAAACCATCAGTTTAAACCATGATTTTTCCCACCAAAAGCATGGGAGATACTGGCTTTACCACCAAATTTTGGGCTATCAATTTGTATGCTAACTAGATACGATTAACTAACTAGTTAGCCAAACCAAATTTGCAAGTGAAAAGTTCATAACATTAAGATAAATTTTCTTTCTTTTCTTTCATCTTTAGCAACATACCCATGGGAGATCCTACATCAAGATGTGGCTAGGAGGGAGAATGAACCGGCAAGGAAAGAGTTCAAAGAGAATGGTAGCAATCATGGCATGGTGTGCCATTTTCAATTTGATGTGCTTAAATTGGAGCTTGAGAAACTGGTTAAAACGGGTTGTACTTATTCTTCATGGGGGAATTCCAACCATGGCAAGTTGTAGGAGTTTTTGGTCTATGAATATGATACCATGGCAGAGTTTGGGAGACCATGGTATCATATTCATAGACCAAAAACTCCTGCCATGGTTGTTTTCTTCTATAATGAGCTTGGAAGAGGGTTCATAATGGTCTGCTTGGCAAGACGTTTATGTTTAATGGTGCAATCGTTTTGGCTATCCCCTAAAGCCCGAACTTTAGTATTGATGAATTTTTGTTTAGAGACTGGGTGGTATGGGTGGATTTTTCAAGAGTCCCTGTGTTGATGGGTAATTCTTTGGAAGTTTTGGCTTCATCTTTGAGGCAGGTTCTTGTCATTCTAGCATCTTCTCGCACTAAGTTTGGGTCCAAAAATGCCTAGATCTTATGGGACCAAGGTTAATCAAACCTAGACATTATGGAAGGGTAGGTCTCTGAGGATGTTGTCATCACCCAGAAGATGTATTTTATTCCTTTCCCTGATTCTTGCTATATTTGCAAGAAGTCAGGTCACTTTGCTAGGGTATACCCGGGTAGACCCTATTTGATCAAGCAAAATGTGCAAGATGTCATGCTAGGACACCTCAACATAGTCAAGACATCAAAAGTAGAATGGTATAGGTTCACAACTCTTTATGAGTCCAAGAAACTTCTAGGATTCTCACACTGAGAAACTAGATCAACTAGAGTTTTTGTAGCAGTAATGAAACCGGTCATGCTTATGTACTTAGAATCAAGGATTACAACAATCAACTCATAGCAGCCAGCAAGAGAGACTATGAATCCTACAAAATGGTCCAAGTCATGTGGAAGGATATGAGAATCTAGTCCAGAGTATTACCATTCAACAACAAATTTCAACACTGAAAGAGCTATAGTGAATGTTACTTGGTGAAGAACTCAGGACTCAAGCCATTCATGCAGGCAAAGGTCTTTTCAATGATCAAGCATTCACAGCTTCAAATAGAAGCAGGGGAAGAGGTAGATCATTTCAGCGAAGTGATCAATAACAACAAAGTTATCATCAAAGTCAGCATCAGCATCATCCTCAGCAACATCAGCACAACCAAAAGGAAATCATTCCAGTAGAGGAAGATTCCAAGGACGAGGGAATGCATCCACCAACATGTCAAACATTTAGTGCAACTGCTATCATAAGTTTGGACACTATGAAAGAGATTGCCGCAAGAAGCAGTACGACCAAGGCGATCAATCTAGCAACAATCAAGGGAATTTTCAAGGAAGAGGCAGAAGACTGATAAAGTGTATCTAGACATTGATTGCAATTCAAAAGGGGAATGCAGTTATCAAGTCGATCAAGCACATCAAGATCCTTAGTACATCAACAGCAGTGCATCATCTCATATGACAAAGCATTAGGAATGGTTCACATAGATGAAGCCATTAGAAGGACAGATGAATGTTATCTACACGGTAGATAACACATCGAATCCAATTCAAGGGAAAGGCATTGTCACTATGAACAATTTCACTAGTACAAATGGATTGGTGAAATATGTACTCTATGTTCCGAAGCTTAGCAAAAACCTCTTGTCAGTTGGGTAGATGACGAAACACAACGATCGAGTCATCTTCGATGGAGATGAATGCACGATCAGAGATAAATCCAAAGGATATCAGCTAGCAGGAAAGGTAGTCAAGGAAGGACGCTTATTCAGAATGCTAGCTTTAGTGCTAGATTTGCATGCCATGTTAGCTCAGCTGCAACCAATGCCACTTTCCACAGTATGGCACAAGAGATATGGACATGTCAATTTCAAAAGTTTGATACACCTCAGAAATCAGAATATGGTAATTGGAACTGCTAAGCTACAGTTTCTTGGAAAAGTTTACAAAGAATACTACTTCAGTAAACAAAAGTGAACCACCTTTGCCAAAAGCACCTCTCAAGCTAGAAGTATTCTTGATTTGATTCACACAGATGTATGGGGTTATGCCCAAACCCGCAGCATCAATGGTTCACTTTACTACTTGACTTTCATTGACGACTTCAGCAGATATTCTTGGGTTTATTTTTTAAAAGAGAAATTTGAAGTATTTTCTAGATTTCAATAATTCAAAGCCATGGTAGAAAACTAGACATGGAGAAAGATCAAAGTCATGAGATTAGACAGAGGAGATGAATACATGTCTTCAGCATTCATGAACTTTTGTAGAAGTAATGGCATTCAAAGACAATTCACTTGTGTAGATACTCCTCAGTAAGATGCAAGAGCTCAAAGGAAGAATGGTACTTTAGCAGACAGTGCTAGAGCGTGGATTTGTCACATCGAGGCTCAAAAGTGTATGATACATGTGCCAAAATTTGTGTGTGATGTGACAAGCACGTAGAGCACGAAAAATCAAGCATTTTTCCTTTTAGGAGCACCATCAAATTCTTCCTGGATCAAGAGATACGACTTGATCTAGGTGGGGGAGCAAAAAAGGGTGCAAATGCACAGTGATGATGTGGTAGTGTGAGACACATGCAGAGGTGTGCCTACCAAGGGGTGTGCCAGTGGAGCACTGTGTGATGTGGCAGCCTAGTTCACATGCAGTGCCTAACAAGGGGTAAGTGTGCCTGCCAAGGGACTGTGTGCCACGTGTTGGATGATGAGGTGGCAAGGTGATGTGGCTGATGACATGTCATTGATGATGTGGCCTAATAATGTGGCAATGATGATGTGGATGCTGACATGACATGGTGACATGGCGATTGAGTCACTAATGATGTGGCAAGTGGCTGCCATGTGGTGGATAAGATAATGTGTCACAATTGCTGATGTGGCAGACAAGTGTCTGTGGGACTACCACATGTCACGATAAGGTGACATGGTAGATAAGATAGGATGATGATGTGGCTCTTTAGATATGTAACACGTGTTAATCAAAGGATCACCCTTGTGAGATAATATTCTGTTGGAATATTCTTGGGTGCGATGCGATAGAATATATTGCTTGTTGACGGAATATTCTTTGCATGCCACATGAAATGTGATGGAATCCCTCGGATTCCTGTAGAATCTTCTAGGTTTCGTCCAGTCTACATTGACATTGGCTCTGTCTGGAGTGAGCCGTGTGTGTGGAGATTGCTTTGTGGTTGCTAGCCTGAAGGTTAGAGGGCATTCCGTCAGTCGAGGAAGAGCCACTACAGGACGTTGAAGCTCGGAGGTGATGGTCCGTTTGGGGCCTCAGCGTCGGCTATGTTGCATATGAGCTGCCTCTATTGGTTGATGGCTCAGCTTGTTTGGTCACTGGAAGAGAGGCTTGAGATTTGGGAGGCGTAGTCCGAGAAACCAGTCTCATTGGAAGAGCCAGTGAGTCGTTTGTTTGCGGTCACTATGGATATATCGTTGGAGTGTGTTATTTGTTGCATGGTCTCATCTATCGGAGGGACTTAGCTACTCATTGTTGCTGGCTGTGTGTGTCGGTTCGAAGGAGTCGTGTGCCTTGGCTCTTCTTAGGAGCTCATTATTGACGTTGTAGGTCTCAAACGGCTGAGCGTAGAAGCTACTCGTTGGTTGTTGTAGCGTGTCATTTTATGGAGTGGATAGAGGCTAGTCAAGTCGTTGTTGGTGCCATTGGCTCTAGCTTTGTTGAGGTAGCCGATTGCCTTAGGAGCAGTTGGCTATGGAAGGAGTCATGGAAGTTGCCTGTGAGGTTGGGGCCTAGGACATTCGTGTTGGGGGAGAGCCAAGTTTGCAATAGTAGTGTTGGATGGAGAAGGCCCTGTAGAGTCTTGCTTGTTGTAGAGTGGTCGAGTCGTTGCTACTGAGTCACTTCTGCACTAGGGTTTGTTGGCAAGTATGTAAGAGAGATTTGACAAAACTCTCTCTCACAAAGTCTAATCTCTTTATCACAAAATATGATCTCTCTCTCTCTCTCTCTCTTTTTGAATGGAACCTCTCTCACCATAGATCTCTCAATAAATTGAATAAGAAACACTCTCCAAGAACTCTCTCACAAACGGAAACCTCAAGAATTACTCTAGAAATGAAATCTCTCTCTCTTTCTCTCACAATGAAATCAAATGACTGAAATGAATGGACGCAAATCTTGTTCCAACGAATATAATTTCCTATCTCTCACTCTACTAGAAGTGAAAGAACACTCAATCGCTCTCGATCTCTCGATCTCTTTCGCACTCATATGAATCGCAATGCCTTAGCGGAAGGAAAGGGAGCTCTAATACCATGAACAAATATGGAGAGAGGATGGGAGAAGAGTGGAGATGAGGAGAGAGGGCACAACTAGAGAGCACATAACAAATGACTAACTATATACTAGATTTAGTTGAAAATGTAGAATATATATTAACCCCTTTAGGATTAGGATTGGGGTTTCTAACCCTTTCTTTTATAGTATTCTATGTGTTAGTGCTATGCACAATATCGAACATATGATGTTGAGATGGTTTCTCAAGAGGTGTATGCATGGTAGTTGAGGTGCAAGTCTTGAATGTGAAGTTTAATGTTGTGAATGTTTATGCCCCAAATCAATCTGGAAAGCAGGATGAGTGTTGAAACCCGGCCTATAAGTGAAGTGGCCATCTTGTGAATCTTGGGCATACATCAATAGCCACGGGGCATGCCGAGTGGATGAACAAAGGATAACTTGGCCTGACGTGGAAGCTGATGAAATCATTTCATCAGGAAGAGGGTTGAGATTTGAGGAACATGGCCTTTGAATAGTGTGCAATGAGACTCGGATTGATGCGAGTGGATGCGGAAGCAGGCTCCATTCGAAGCAGAGGCTAGATAGATCGACGAGTAGATTGGGCAGCAAGAAACAAATTTGGTTCTGCAAGCAGAATCTGCAAAATCCGAGCAAGAGCATGGAGGTCATCGGCAGTGACACAGTGAAAGTGGAGCCTTTCGGCCTCGATGGCAAGGCCCTACTCTTCACTCTACAAAGAGGAGCTATGCAACTTCGTGTCACCAACTGGGGTGCCACCATCACATCCCTCATGGTGCCTGATGCAACAGGCAAGTACGCTTGCTTATCCTTAGTATTCCATCATTACCCCAAAAAAAAAAAAAGGCTCCAATGCTAAGTTCAAAAGGTGGTGGTGTGCAGGCGAGTTAGCGGATGTGGTGCTCGGTTTTGATACGCTCGCTCCTTATATGGTAAGTGTGCAACGTCCAGGAAGTGTGCGGCCCTTAAGGGGGGAATAGACAAGGGGCGATTAGAGATGGCAAACAAAGTGAGGCAGTGTAGGGACAGAGCCTGAAATAGTCACGATGCAGATTCTTAGTACTTGGACATGATATCCTCTCAGCGTGCGTGAGTTCGTCCAATAAAGGAAAACAATTAAAAGGTTTCACACCAAAGGAGTCTCCATGAGCTTTTTTAAGATTGCATGTGCATGGAGACAAGAGGGCGATAATCAGTAGAAAATTTGATGCCCTTATTACAGAGGTGGTGAAAGAGCTTACATTTATTCGTAGGTTCGTGGCTACCTGGACGACAAGAGGTCTTTAAATATGAATAGAAGGCTCTGGTATAGTCAGGGAGGACACGGCGAGGCAGCAGACTTGTTGTGCCAGAGTGTCCTCCCCCTCCCTTTTTTGAATAGCAATGTAAAATGAACGGACAAAGGGATGATGACTGTGATTTTGAGGTCACGCGTTTAGTTTGCAACGCTGAGTTGGTGTCATGGGCATCTAAGGCCCATGGCATGGCTAGCTAAGTGGCAACCATGCACGGCGGCCATATCATTGGTATCAGAGCTTCATAATTTCTTTTCTGGGAGTGTGATGTACAGATCATGGATGGTTTGTCAATGCATGGTCACCACATGCTCTAGCAAGTCAACCATGAGCAATGAAACACCTTTAATCAGATGGAGCTCTGCCAGAAGTATCACTGTCAGCAGCAATGACGCTGCCAGCTGCCATGGTGTCAGGGATTCAAGCCATGATGCAGATGCAGCAGTAAGAGTCCAGAAATATCTTCACCTGGATGTTACAACTCCAGGAGATGAGACAAGAACGGGACTGAGCAGAGAAGGCACGAAACCAGCACAGGAGGTAAGAGAAGGCAGAGAACGCGAGACTCTTTTCTTGTCTCTCTAGTCAAACCGCGTGCCCCTTAGTTCTGATCTCTTAGCGTAATCAGCTCAGAGCTATGTCTCAGAGAACACGAGACTCTTTTCTTCTCTCTCTAGTCAAACCGCGTGCCCCTTAGTTCTGATCTCTTAGCGTAATCAGCTCAGAGCTACTTCTCAGTGGTCCCCATAAAGGACAACAAGAAGGGCGTTTTGGGTTCAATGCATCTATGTGGTCATTGATGACACAATGGCAAGTAGATCACTATGATCCTGAGTGAGAAATAGCTACCTTCACGTGGACAGTCTTCGTGTAGGACATCAGGATGTGTGTTCTTCTACCATAGTACCTAGACCATTCTTCAAGCTGTGGATATCATGTTGGGAGCTCAGTGGTGGCACTAGTTTGAGGTCCCGACCCAACTGTCATTCCAACCATTTGTAAGAGTTTATTCCTTGCTTTGGGATGTTTCTCCAGTACCATTAATCTGAGTCATCCAGTTGATGAAGAAGATCCGTTGAGATGGTGAAGTTTTTTTGGTCTACATCAAGACTGCCACAGAACCATCAGCCACAAACCCACAACAGGAAACCTTACCATAGGAATTTTAGGAAATGTTTCTCCCTTCCAGTCTACTGCCAGCCTTATTGAAAGTTCGGCCGAGGCATTATCGGATCAAGCTCATTCTAGAAGCCTCTCCACCCAACAAGTACCACCTACTCGATCAACAAAAGCCATGGAATTGGGGATCCAGCTAGAGGAGTTGCTACGAAACAGCTTCATTAGACCGACCAATTCTCCACATGCAGAGATTCATAACGATGCTAGCTTTGTACCGAACTTCACCATTGACAGCTTGATAGGTGTTGATGCTGAAGGACTTCCACTTGGTATGAGCTATATCCGAGGGTGATAGATCCACCTGCAACTTACAAAGCGGTGATTCAGGGACTAGAGTGTTCGGCGGAGATGCATATTAAACTGAAGAGGGCTCCCGAGGATCAGATATATCAATAGTAGAAGAAGTTGAAATAGTAGAGGAAGAGGGAACATCATGATGAACCATTTTAGGCGTCTGCAACTGAGTATCTGACATAAGAGTATCACAGAAAGAAAGAGCCTGAAAGGAATTTGACAAAGGAACCGAAGACGACACTGTGACTGAGGCTTTCCCTTCAAGGTGCACCCTTCTCCATTCTTTTTTATGCTTAGACTGTTGATCCAATTTTTCAGAGCAAAGAGGAGTAGAAACCCGAGGGAGAACCAAGGTGCCCTTAATAAGATTAGATTGACGTGAGGCTAAAGGGCAACTCTGAGCAAAATGATCAATTTGTCTGCATTTGTAAACATGAAGGAATGGGCTCTTCCATATCCCACAAGACAAAATCGGATGTCCCTGCTCAAAACTAGAAAATCTTGCTTAGGAAGATACAATACTCTCCCCAACAAAGCCGCAATAGAGGACAGATGTGAGTAGAAAAACTGGCAAGGTCTTGAGAGTGACCCAGATGGGACAGAAATGCATGAGAGTTTTGGCTGGGTCAAAAAGGGGATCCCAAGGCATTACATAAACAAAAAAGCCCGCACCATGTACACAAGCCATATTGACTAACTGATAAAGTGTATCCACATCAACACAACGTGCATAATAAAAACCTTTACCAAGGAAGACAAAGGAATCCAGTTTGTGGTCACCAACTGCTGCTGAAGACCAGGCACGTAGAGAAGAAGAATTCATCATGCGTCCCATAAAATAAATACAAACTCCTCGTTGTTGTGCCTGATAGAGAGAATCAAGAAAAGATTCGGAAGGTAGAGCTCGACACAATCGTGAACCTGGATTTGGGATCTCCAACACAGAGTCTTGACACATACGTCATAAGAGATCCCTTTGAAGTGAAACCGGAGAAGTCCACTTTGAGCGACTTGTCTATTGGAGAAGAACTTGCCAAAATAGCAGGCTGTTTTTTCCTCGCCAAAGAAGAAGTCAAGGCGGCATAAAAGCCAAGCGGCTGAGAACCAAAGTGAGGCGAGGCGACTGAAAAACAAAAGAAGGCGAAGCTGGAGGCGGACACACAGCCGATGCTGGAGGCGAAGTAGATGCTGGAGAAATACGGGAAGACAGTAGACGGGATGCTGGAGGCGGATAGACAACAGATGGGGCGTCAGCAGAAGGAAACGAAGACGGAAGCTCCATCATGAAGACTCTACACACACACACACTTAGCGTGCGCGCCCACACACACACACACAGAGGTAGCAAAGGTGGCAAAATCTGACACACCTCCCTCAAGGATGTGCCGGATGCAGGGGTCCCAAGCCCTGCCTCATAGCCACACAGTGGCCCGCTTCCAAAAAGAGCCGGCTGGGATGAAGGGTCGACCAATGTTCACAATTTCCTATGGGATTAGTCCCCAAGACTTTTTGCCACGTGTTGATTGCGTGTGCCAAGGGCCTTTAAGCCTTTCATTTCCATTACCCACATACATTTTTGCTAGGTGCCATGCGGGGGTTCGGGCCACACCACGGCCCCCCAGGCCTATATTTCCAACACCCCCTCATGGCCCTAACACCATGAGTGAGAATTGGCCAGCCAAACAACACTGAACACCCACACATGGCCAGATCAGCTAATCAAATTCTGACCAATCACACAGGACGTAGTTGGCAAACAATGACGACCACCCACACAAGGGCGGGTTGACCAATCTAATGCTGGACCATTTATTGACTTACGTAGGCCATCAATCCGTGCGCCAACCGCCGTCTCAGAAATAATTGCAGAAGGTAATCCCGTCAAAGTCTGGACATGTACTGCAGTCAGAGCACTTGCAAGCTGTCACCTCCCATTGTCCCTTGCTCTAATACAATGTTAGCAAGGGCAGTAGAATCCGACACATGTTCCTCAAGGATGCGCCGGGTGCGGGGGTCCCAAGCCCCGTCCCATAGCCACGTAGTGCCCCCCCCTTCATCCAAAAAGAGCCGGTTGAAATGAAGGGAAGGGGTTATATCCTTCTTTATATCCAAGGTCCACCAATGTTCACAACTTTCTCTGGATTTAGTCGCAAGGGTTTCTGCCACTCCGATTGCATGTGCCAAGTGCCTTCAAGCCTTCCATTTCCATTAATTGCATACATTTTCGCTAGGTGCCACGAGGGGGTTTGGGCCACACCACATATATTTTCAACGCACACACACATATGTATATGTGTGTGTGTGTGTAATATATATGTGAGTGTGTGAGTGCACACACACACACGCACGCACGCACGCACGCATGCACGTATATATAGGGGTGTCACAAGATTCCTTGATACCATGTTAGAATTAGGGGACTGTATGAACAACAACCCTAGCGGTGCGGAAGAGACTCAAACCTCACAAGAATCTTCCTCAGATGCAACAGCAAACACTCACTATATTTGTTAGAAATGTCACTGCCCCACCTGGACAAGGGGGCAGGAGACTATAGGGGATGGGGGGCTGAGAGCACCTTGCTGTAAGAGGGCAGCACCCTGCGTGGAACACTGTGCCAGCATCACGGGCTCATGCAGGGACATCTACAGCACATGAGTGTCAGCCAGCAGCAGCCCAAAAGGCCCTGCATATGGGGCCTTATATAGGCCAAAGGTTGGCCCATAAAACCGACCAGGAGGCAGCCATCTTGGCCCTTCTGGGGGTCGGTTTCTGCAGACTGGAACCGACTGAAAAGTTGGTCAGTTCTAGGGGCTGGCTGCCCACCTATATAAGGCTTGCTTGGAGGACAAGCAATACAGGGACAAGTTCCCACAGGATGCCTCATCACGGGCCAAGAAGCCGCTCGAGTTGGTTCATTTCGACATCTGCGGCCCAATGTTGACAAATTCATTTGCAAGTTTGCGGTATTCTCTTTTATTTATGGATGATTTCAGTCGCATGACGTGGGTATTCTGCGTGGCCAAGAAGTCTCAGGCTAATGAGAAATTCAAAGACTGGAAGGCCCAGGTAGAGAAGGAGAGCGGGGAGGTAATCAAAGCCTTCCGCACCGATAGAGGGGGAGAGCTCACTTCTACAGAGTTTAATGGATTCTACAAGAAGCACATGATCAAGAGACAGCTCACGAGTCACTATAGCTCGCACATCTCAGTTGAATGGAGTTAGTGAGAGGAAGCACAGAACGATCATAGAGACAAGTTTGACCATGTTGCGAGGGAGGAATTTCTCGAAAGCTTACTGGGGTGAAGCTGTGAACATTGCCGTTCACATCCTCAACGTAACCAAGACCAAGGCTGTTGATAACAAGACTCCATATGAAGTTGACTATGGTAAGAAGCCCACGATATCTCATTTACGGGTTTTCAGTTCTAATGCATTTGTTCATGTGCATAAAGATGAGTGGATGAGAAGCTTGATTCCCATAGTCGAAGATGTATCTTTGTGTGGGATACAGTGAAGAATCCAAGGCCTATCGCCTTTTTGACCCGGAAAAGAAGAAGATCCTTATCAGCAGGACGTGATCTTTGAGGAGTCAGAGCCATAGCTTGCAGAAGAGGTTCCTGAACTTCCGTCATTACCCCCACCCAAAGCCACCATCCAAGAGGTGGAGATGACTGAAGATTCCGAGGAGGAGGAGGAGGAGGAGGAGGAGGAGCATGTTGTTTCAGAACCGACTCCCAAGGCGACTCCAACAAAGGCACCTCCATCAGAGAAGAAGCTACCTCAGTGGTATTTAAAGACTCTATTAGACTCATGGATCATGGACATTCTCGAGAGCAGTTCCGGAGCGCGGCAGTCTCAACGCAACATGAAGACTCCCTTTGTGAACTACGCTATGGTGGCTCAGCTTGAGGAGCCCCGTTTCTTGCAGGAAGCGAAGGATATTCCAGAATGGTAGGAAGCCATGCAGGCAGAGATGGATGTCATTTTGAAAAATGACACTTGGGATTTAGTGCCCAAACCAACCAAGCGGAAGGCCATTGGGACTAAATGGGTGTACAAGCTTAAGTTCAAGTCAGACAAGTACAAAGCGAGATTGGTGGTGAAAGGCTATGCACAGTCAGAAGGACTTGACTTCGATGAGACCTTCGTCCCCATAGCTAGGATGGTGACCATTCGGATAGTCGTTGCCTTGGTTGCTCATCACAGTGGGCCTATTTTCCAGATGGACGCCAAGTCTGCATTTTTGAATGGAACCCTGGAGGAGGAGGTATATGTGGCGCAGCCACAAGGATTTCAGATTCCAAGATCCCCATCAAAAGTCTGCAAACTGAAGAAGGCCTTATACGGGCTGAAACAGGCCCCTAGAGCTTGGTACCGGCGGATAGATGTTTTCTTTCAGAAGTTCAGGCTTTAGCGGAGTCCATCAAAGGCAAATCTTTATCTTGATACAGAGGGGGATTTGCGGCTGGTATTGATTCTATATGTGGAAGACCTCATCATTACAGAGAATCATACGAAGAAGATTGCTCAGGTCAAGAGATTTCTCATGAAGGAGTTCAAGATGACTGACTTAGGCATACTTCACTACTTTCTTGGGATTGAGGTGAAGCAGGGAAAGAGCTGTATCTTTATTTCACAGGGGAAGTATTGCAGGGAACTGCTCAAACGCTTTTAGATGGAAAATTGCAAAGCAGCAGTGACTCCATGGAAACTGGTTTGAAACTGAGTGTGCGTGATCCATCTCAGCCGGTTGATTCATCACTGTATCGACACATGGTGGGGAGTTTGCTATACCTCGCCAATACCAAACCGGATATTTCCTACGCAGTTGGATTGCTCTGTTAGTTCTCCACCACACCCAAGAAGGCCCATTGGGACGTAGGTATGAGGGTGCTAAGGTACTTGAAGGGTACTTGCACCTACGGCAGCACTTATACGAGAGGCATTTAGTTGGGAGGTTTCTGCGATAGTGATTGGGCAGGTGATATTGATAGCCGAAGATCGACTTTTGGATGCTGTTTCTTACTCTCATCAGGAGCTGTGTCTTGGCTGAGTAAGAAACAACATACTGTCGCCCTTTCATCTACAGAGACAGAGTACAAGGCTGCTTGTACAGCGGCATGCGAAGCATTATGGCTCAAGTGGATCTTGGAGGACATGAATGTGACCCAAGAAGATGCGACGGTGGTTATGTGCGACAACCAGAGTTGCATAGCAATCGCCAACAACCCCGTGTTTCACGCACGGACGAAGCACATCGTGGTTCACTACCACTTTGTTCGTGAACTCATCGACGAAGAAGTGATAGAGTTGATGTACTGGCTGACTGATGACAACATCTTGGATGTCTTCATGAAGGCGCTTCCCAGGGAGCAGATGGAACACCTCATTCTACGCATGGGAATCGACTCACAGTTGTGTCATTGAGAGGGGGTGTTAGAAATGTCACTGCCCCACCTGTGAGCCCCCCATTTGAGGGGACAAGGGGGTAGGAGACTATAGGGGATGGGGGGCTGAGAGCACCTTGCTGTAAGAGGGCAGCACCCTGTGTGGAACACTGCGCCAGCATCAAGGGCCCATGCAGGGAGATCCACAGCACATGAGCATCAGCCAGCAGCAGCCCAAAAGGCCCTGCATATGGGGCCTTATATAGGCCAAAGGTTGGCCCAGAAAACCAAGCCATCTTGGCCCTTCTGGGGGTTGGTTCCTGCAGACTGGAACCGACTGAAAGTTCGGCGAGTTCTAGGGGCTGGCTGCCCACCTATATAAACCCCCTCCCCCCCACACTTCTCCTCATCACTTGCACAGACAAGCCTTGCACAGGCATCTCTTGGCTGTTTTGTACGTTCACGTCTTGAGGATTAGCTTCAGATATTGGGACAGCATCTCTTGGCTGTTTTGTATGTTCACCTCTTGAGCTTTTGTCAGCCCACTGTTGTGGAAGAATATATCAGAGTTTTGCTCTCTCTCTCTTTGAGTGTTGTTTGAGCTGCGATCGGGAGTGTGAGGTGTGAGTGATTCTATCCTCTATTTCCAACAATATTACCCAGAGAATACAGCATATACAGAAGGAATATAACTCATTTTATTAATCCACCAAGCATGGGAAAATATCTGCTCAGGAAGAGCAGGAAACAACCAGCAAACATGCTGGATACAAAATCGCAATCAATGTGACTGCTTAGATTGAGAACTACAAAAGGAAATATATGCCACACTCTGAAACAAGACTTTTAATAAAGACTGCTAGCAGTAACTAGTTCAGGAAAAACTGAGAGACTAGATAGCAGGAAGAGCAGAAATAGAAGGGAGGGTAGAGAAAGATCACTCTTACTACGAAGAGGGCATGGGATGGAAACAACTCCCACGGGGCTGGCTAGCTTGGTGTCTAGATTTAGTCATGTACAGCTAGTAAAGCTGATGCTTCTAAGTACCAAACAATCACAGAATGGGGTATGAAATGTATTGATTATGAATGCCTTGCAAGTACAGATAAAGCCCGTTTTATAGTTCTAGGAAAGTGGGCTAGCACACAATTGTATATAAGATGATATAACGACTGAATGTACAGAAAAATATTGAAGTGTTTACAATTTGTGGGACCCTTTTATAAACTAATAGGGCCCATTACTTAGTCGGTCCTCAAAATGGACACAAATGACAACTGAATAGAAGTATGTATAGGTACTGCACAAGATGTGGGCAGAAAGGGCATCAATTCAGCTCAGCAGAGAGGGACCACTCCTGCAGAATGCCCTCAGGCTGCCATAATGAATCATCCTCTCCATTTGATGTAGTATTCTATCAAAACTTTGTCTGAGGATTGTAACCCAATATCTCTTCTGGTATTACTCTATTTGCCCTGATTCTTCCATGGGAGGTAATTCTGCAATAACTAGAATATCTGGTCCCAATTCAGGACGTCACAGACTACAGTGGTTAGCACTGTCCTCTATCGCCCCAACAGCAGAGGGTGACTAGAGATGCTGGTATGCCTATATAGGCAGGTGGTTTGAGAGATTGGGGCTCCACATGGATAGACTTCCTCCCATCCAGTATAGCATCGACGCGCAGTTCCTCCCACTTGGGTACCACGAGTTCAACCAGGTCATATGTGAGGACCTACTTCAGCTACACACATTCAGGACATGGTCGGAACCGAGTGAGATTCCAGTGAAGCTTGGATTCTACAGGGATCACTGCCTACACATATTGGATGAGGGTTTTATTGATCCTTTTGGATATACTCGGATTCATCTCCCTCATTCCCCGAGGATCTCTACTTGGTAGTTTGGGTCTCTTCACATCAACTCCGCATTGAGATTGGACAAGATGAGGGTGTACCCAGGGAGAGGCGTCTGTGTACCCTTTGTGAGCTATAGGAGATCAGGTCAGAGGAGCATTTCATCTTCAGATGCCCAGTATGCTAAGAGATCCAAGGCCACTTTTATTGTCTCTTCAGAGATAGCTTCGAGCTACTCTCCCGCTTCCTCGCTTTCCAGACTAGAGATGCCTAGCCGCCTTCATCCATGAGGCAGTTAGACATCAAGAGTGCCTACTCAGATCACATAGATAGGGTGGGGATGTGCTGACTGACTCTTCTCAGAGCATGATCATAGAGTGTTTCCAGCTGGACGACATTGGCTCTCACCTCGTGAGCATCGACTTGGACGAGACTCGGAGTCAGAGACACGGTATATCCAACAAAGGACAGACACGTAGCTTATACTTGGGGACATTCCCTCCATTCAAGGTTGGGACACGATCGGTAGGGGTTACGAAACCCCTAGCACGACGTAGAGCCTCTATCAGGAGATCACGCAGAGCAACGCCCATAGATAGTCAATAGTCAACAACGTGCTATTTCTGCCTTTATACTAGCACTGCCTCACCGGTCGCCTGGTCCCTCATGACATTGCGTTGGATTTTGCTTTGTACTATGATGACATTTGCTGATAGTGATGATAGGCAGGGTCATATTGATGCTGTGCTATGACTCTATATTGATATTGATGTGCTTATGGTCATGTACCAAGTAGCATGGGTGTTGATGCTCGTTTTAGTAGTTCCACCCTTTCAGCTTGTTTGTATGAGGTTTCTTGTAGTCTCATAGACCCATCGGTCTTTCGAAGACTTTAATAAACTCTCTCTCTCAACAGGGCATATCTGCCCAGACAGCCTTGCATCCCTCCCGGGAACCTCCATGGCCGACCAACTCATCAGGGAGCCGACTCCCTAGGCGCCTATGAAGGGGCTGCCACACGGCAACACAACATGCCTCCACATGGCCAGCCATTGTGGCATGAACACGGGCCAGCCACTATGGCATGAGCATGGGGTGAACACCTATCCTCACGGGGGGCGGGCACACCCACAGCTCAGGCCCTCGCTCATCTACACTAGCCTTTCACTGGGCAGGCACACCCACAAGCAAGGCCCTCTCTCTCTACATGGTGACATCAGGAGATGACCTCTAACACTAGCACATGTGAACAATTCTACCACCAATGTCACGTCTCAGTCTAAGTGTCTTAGCATCTCTGATATCCATCAATGCATCAAGGGATATTAGTAGAGCATTGGTTGGGCATCCTAGTACTGCTCCTCATTTATAGGGGCATTTTCGACTCCATCATTTTGTGCATGGAATGGTGTAGAGATGTAGTGCTCAATATATGTATCTTTGGAAGTGTGTTGCAAGGTACCCACATTGAGCTGAATCTGGTGTATGTTGGGCATTCTCTCCATGTCATCAGGGTCAAGAGGAAACTCGAGTCTATCTCCAACTCTAGCTTCTTGTGTTTGCCTTGCATCATTTTCTTCATCTATTTTTCGTGTGGGTCACATCAAGGGTCTCAAAAGAATCCACCAACTCCTCATCATTAGTCAAGTCTATGATCATACTCAATTTTGGCGGTCTTGGCAATTTACATTTTGCATACTTGCCTATGCTCGGGAGTCCATTTCTCACCACAGTTAAAGCATAAGTTTGTGAAATAGTTAAGATGGTGAAGTTGAATCATAATGGATAGATAAACACAATTAAAGCAAAAGACGTGACTCTCTTTATTCATGAGTGGTGGCCTTTAAGTAGGCTTGAGAATACAAAGGAAAGGCATGACATGTGATCTCATAATAGAGCATCTAGATCCGACTTCTTCTCAATCACCTTCCTTGATTCCCTCAATCTGCTTAGGTGGTAACCAACTCCAACCACACCAACTAATCACACCACAAAGACACACACATAGTCACACCTATACACACATCTAGACACACACACATCCTCAAGTTTATTCATTTGATACGCTAACCTCTAAACTCTAGACACTCCACCCCAAGTACATCAATTTGCCCAACATACCCCCCTCAAATTGATGACCGACCTAGTAGGTTGCAGTAGTGGGCATGCCATCCGATGCAAGGCTACCCTTGTTCTCAGAGCTCATATACTCGAAGTTCCTGCAATCGAAATCCTACACCCGTCATGTATACAATCACCATCGCAGCTTCCTTGTCGCACAAAGCTCTCTTCGTCACACCCGATGGCCTTCACGCACAGGTTTGTACGAATACTTGGACTAGGGGAGACAGCCTAGTACCCGAGGCTTGGAAGCATCAGTACCAGGTTACTAGATCTCCAGTGATTGTGCTGAGACAGTTCATGCCATTAGGGGGGCTTAATTAAAAGTATATGTGGCGGTCCTCAGTGACGGAGCATCACACGATGTATTCCTCCAGTTGTTTAAGGGGGCACACACAGCTCCCTGGAGATCATGTTCCATCCAGGAGCTGAGAGGGGTGTTCGAGGTCAACATCTCCTGATGTCACATGGCTAGGTTAGGTAGGGAGAGAGGGCCTTGATTGTGGGTGTGCCCGCTCCGTCAGAGGTTGGTTAGGCCGAGTGAGGCCCTGTGTTGTGGGTGTGCCCGTCCCCCGTGAGGTTAGCCTAGTGTAGGGCTGAGGGCAGATCTGCCTATGGTGGCTCAGGGAAGGCGGATGGTTGCAGCATTGTTCAGCCCATATAGAGGCGCTAGCTGGCCAGCCCTGCGAGCCTGAGTGGCCACCCTTTGAGGAGGCGACCCACCATATGGAGGCCTTCTATAGGCGCAGGTGGGCCGGCTTGCTGGTTGGCCACCTTGCCTTGCTAGTTGGCCTGATGGCAGGAGGAGTCAGCCCCCTTATATGGCTCCGTATCAGACCATGCAAGGGTAGGAGGGGGTTGGCCCAGTTGAGCCCTCAGCCGGGGTGGTCGGGGCAGGGGATCAGGCCCTTATAGGGTTGTATGCAGCCCTCATGTGCTGTAGGGGGGGTCAGCCCACCTCAGGCCTGCTGTTCGGCCTAGTAGACCAGCCGACTAGGGAGGGGGTGGCTGCCTATATATAGCACCCCCCCGTTCCCCACTTGTTGCATCTCGTGGAGCACAGTTGTGCCTATATCTAGCAGAGGTTTTCCTGCAGTTTATGGGTCTTGTCCTGAGATCCCTTGCAGTCTCTCTTGCCTCTTTCCCTCCTTTCCAGTTTTGTTTGTATGTGGTTTGCTCTCTCTCCCTCTCTCTCTCTCTCTCTCTCTCTCTCTCTCTCCATTTCTGTTCGGATCCGCTGCACTTTTCACACTTACTTTTCTCCTTTTTCTTCTTTACATACATACATACATACATACATACATACATACATGCATGCATGCATGCATGCATGCATGTATGTATGTATGTATATAATTTATACATACATACATGCATGCATGTATGTGTGTATATATATAATTTATATAATATGTGTATGTCAAAGAGAGAGAGAGAGAGAGAGAGAGAGAGAGAGAGAGAGAGAGCTGACAAGACTACTGTTGCTCAGGATGGCACATCACCATACTTCGGAAGTGTTGTGGGTAGAGTTGCTAATCGCATTAGTGGTGCTGCATTTACATTGGCTGGACATATGTACAAACTAGTTGCCACAACAACAAGTCCTGACATAACATTACATGGTCTGATCTTCTTATGTTGGAAAGAGTCTTTGCATCTGAAAGGCTTGACTCTGTAGCATCCTGCTTTTGACTGTCAAGACAAACTGTAGAGAGAAAATGGAGTTATTAAACTTCCTCACTGCATGACACTCTGATGTCAGGTGGTCAGAAGGGATTTGATAAGGTCCTATGGGATGTAAAAGAGGTCAAAGGCACGCAAAATCCCACAATACAGTTTGTGTATCACAGCTTTGATGGTGAACAAGGTGAGTTGAGCTTGTCTACATGTGGAAAAATCACATTTTATGTTGTGTTATCATGTCCTTAACAATGTTCTGAGCAGGGTTCCCAGGTGATGTGGATGTGGCTGTCACTTACACGCTGAGTGACGACCTTGAATTAAGGACAGAAATGGAAGCCATTGCCAAGAATAAGCCCACTCCTGTTAGCTTGGCTCAACATACCTATTGGAATCTAGCTGGTCACCAGAAGGGAGATATTTTGGATCATATTGTGCGTATTTGGTCGGGTCACATCACACCAGTCAATGAGGATCAGCTTCCCACAGGTGAACTTTTGCCAGTAGATGGCACCCCTTTTGATTTTAGAGAGTTTGCCACCGTGAGCAATGGAATTCACAAGGTCCCTGGTGGATACGATCACAATTTTGTCCTTGACATCGAAGCAGAATCTGAAGGTGATATAAAATTAGCTGCTAGAGTGAAGGATCCTGCAAGCAAGAGGGTTATGGATTTATTTACCAATGCACCTGGTTTGCAGTTTTATACAGGCAACTTCTTGTCTTATATTGAAGGTAAGCACGGTATTAAATACAGAAAACACGGTGGCCTTTGTTTGGAAACACAGGGATTCCCAAATGCAGTGAACCAACCAAAGTTCCCTTCTGTCATCGTTTCTCCTGGTCAAGTATACAAACATGTTATGTTGCACAGGTTTTACACTGACAAAGGGTAAATTAAATGGGCTAGATACTAGAATACCTATGAATAAATGCGGCAGCTGTCATGCCTTGTGAGAGGGATGCAGAAGCTAGTATCCTTAGGCCTTTATTGTTTGGCTTATATACAACATAATTGAACTAAAATTGCCAAGAGATTTCAATGAGAGGTCTGCTTTTTTGCCCTCAAGAAATTTAAATGTGTGGGTCTGAATTCCACATTTTATTGCTGTTCATGGAATTCTGAATATGAAAACCTATCTAGGCATTGTTTTGCAGGCTCTGTGAAGGGCTGGAGACAATTGATCTACCAAGAAATCTCTAAAACATCTTTCTGGTCTAAGTTTAGAAAGGTCAGGTTGTATTTTCTAATAAATCAAGATCGTGTTAGTCTTAATAATCTCTCTTATATCCGTGTGCAGCTCTCATGGTAGAGAGACTATTCTTCGAGAGATTCATTGTAGGAACAAAATCTATGTCATCATGTTGCACCAGAAACGTTGAACCCCATCGACTAAAATGTAAATCCCAAAAGGACAACCATGTTTAGAGTGATGGCAACTCAGAATCTTTTACATGCTCTATAGTCCACTAAGGGTGTAAGCATGATTGCTCAATACACTTACTGCTTTGCTAGCACTCAAAAAGCACCAATATTTTTTCCTTGAACAATTATTTTTGTCCACCTATGCTTCAGTACGTCGAAGTAGTTCCTATTAGCAGTGTCCATGGATATTGCTTTCCCACTGCTTTTTACTCCACCCAATCATGATTAGACCCCCAAGCTCCATGAGCCCTTTCTTGTACCTCGCAACCAAAAGCCTTAGATATAGGTCCTGTCAACTCTCCTTATGACCTCATAAATCAGCGGTAAAAAAGATATCTTGGTTGTATCAAGACACGGAAGAACTCTCATGTTTGTCACACTGTAAAATTTTATCTCATCGTAGGCTGGGTTTTTTTTGTTGAATTCTTGAAGTGAGACTGTGCAAAGGCGAGATGTTATATGAGAGCACAGTGCAAGTATGAGGGATATATATTAGAGGCAAAGACAACGTCACATGGACAGGAGGCTAGGGCCTCTCTTCTTTCCAAAGGTACTCCAAAACTTTGCTCTGATACTCTTTGATGCAGGAAGGTACAACACCCCTAAGCTTAGATTCATAAAGGAATTTTTTTGTATGGAATGAATTGTAGCTTATTACTGTTTATACAAAGCATGCATGCAAAGCATTACTTTTCTGTTTCAATGCAGCTCCGCACACTTTTTATAGCAGCAAGCTTCTAGCTCCTATCTTTTTTCCCACGTGTCCAATTTGGCTGGAGCTGGCTAGGTTGAGCTCTATCCAGCCACCGAAGTAGCAAAATCCTTTTTTTTGTATATGAAGGAACCTTGCTGTCTGCAGTGGCATGTAAGAAACTTGAATATATATCTCTCTGCGAAAATCCATACTCAAACTTCTATGAACTACATCAACTGTTATTGACCTCATGAGGTTTTACTGTACATTATTACAAATGAGTGTGCATCTTGGTTTTCAGCGATTACTGCCATAATGCCACAACTTAACATCCACGTGACTTTAAATTTGATACCGAACTAAATTCTGTCTAAAGGACAGTTAATTAGGACTTTGAAAGATTTATTGTGGTCAGAGAGATCCACCTAGTCAAGAAGCATAGTGCCCTAGCTGGCTTGGTGAAGCTTGGGTCTCGTAGATCTTGAAAAGGTATTCCCTCCTTGTACTTACAAGCTTCTTAGTTAAACAGACCCTTGAGCTTCTCATTGAGCTGCCAAAGATTGCGGACTAGCACTCCAATGACTAGGAGGCTGAAGGAGGCTGAAGGGACTGTGGACCGCATCAATATTTAGATTGAATCTAACTTCCTGCCCATTGGAATCTTTGATGAAGATGTCATTGGTATTGACATTGTAATTTGCGCCTTCATGTCTAGGTAGCAAGGGACTTTTGTGGCAAATGTGCTCAAGCCTAGGGCTTGTAGGTGTGGTTGTACCTTTGGGTCGTCTAGTGTGCCTTGTAGCAATTGACATTGTGGTACATCATCTTAAAATCAGCATCAGCCTTGTACTTGTATTTGGCATGGACCAAGATTCCAGCCAATGCTTTCATCCATTGTGATCCTAAGGAGGACTAAGGAAATTTGCAATGTATGTTCCGAATAGGTTGCAAGAGGGGGTGGTGGTCTGATGTGCCTTTTCTTGATTGGTTGGGATGTAGATTGTTGTGCCGAAGGCACAAGCACTGAGGGATCAGATCCTTACTATTGTTGGAGCTCTTCCTCATTCACTAGGAGATGACACCGAATATGTGAAGATGATGGATTAGTGGTAGTTGTGATGGTATCGGAGTCGTTGGACCCCAAATGTGCCCTATGAATGTTGGATATATCTTCTTTGAAATCAAATAGAATCTTTTGTTCCATGCGGAATCGGATGATTTACACGACATGCGAGTGATTCCAACTATACAAAGGGGGTACTTGAGGATTGGATTGGAGGCTGGAAGGATGAGCGGGAGGTTGGTAGCATGTTTGTAGAAATTTTGGCAGCATGACATTGCAACGGATAAGACAATGTCTCGGCACTATAGGTCATTTTATAGGCACGGTAGAGTATCCCAATGGCATTGATATAGCTATCTTAGAACCTTGATAGGCTATTGTAGTGTCCTGTCTGGCTATCCCAGCGTCTTGTTTGATGCCGATATTATGGCAGGTCCCAATGATACTTTATGATTGTGGCCCTCCTTTTTAGACAATTTTATGATCCTCTTAGCAAAGTATACTAAATCATTGCATCATGAGGTAGTCAAATCAAAAGTGTTGCTTTATAGTTGTGGCTCTCCTTTTTGAACACATTTATGGCCCTCCAAGCATTGCATACCAAATCATTGCATCATGAGATAGCTAGATCAAGTGACCTTGTTGACTTAGCTATCTCAGTGCCCTGACAGGCTCTCTCAGTGTCTAATCTCGTTGGAAGCCCTCTTGGAGGAATTTTGAGCCAAGATATGATTTGTGGGATCCCTAAGTGTGCAGATGAGGTCTGATGACATCAGATGTAATTTTGGGCTCCATGCAATCTCAGTGCCTTGAGATGCTACCTCAATACCGTGAGTTGCTAACTCAATGCTCGAGCTTGCTTTTGGCCTTGCTTTGATCTGTGGCAACTTTTTGTTCCTTTTGTACCCATTGTTGAAGTGCTTGAAATTGAGCCTTCTCCACTTTTGCATTTGGGTATGGAGCTTCTTTTATTTGAGGCTCGGGAGCTGATGTGGATGAGCTTGGCTGCTCATTGCTCGGCGGAGCTAGAGGCACTTGTGCTTTCTTTTAAAGAAGTCGTCTTGATTGAATTGGAATATTAGGGTCCAAGTACGAGTTTGCCTAGGGGGTGTCTGCCTTGATTGTTACTATTATTGCCAAAATTGTTGCGATTGTTAAAGAAATTGTTCCCCTCCGCATCAAGTTCAAGATCCCCATCATCACGATAGCATCGGACCATGTGTCATGGAGATTTCCTGAATTTCAAGGGGAAAATTGGGGTAGAGGCTTGTTGGAGGCATTGGCCGTAGAGGAGTTGTATACAAATTTGGCGAGCGTAGTTGTCGAATGCATTGGCCGAAGCGTAGCTGCATGCAGATTTGGGGAGAGGTAGAACGGGTGTCTCTACTGCAAGTGTGGGTATTGATATAGTTTTGTTAGGGGGTTTAGAGATGTGTTTGTGTTGTAGGGACCGTCATGTTAATAATGTGCCTAGGATTGTCCCACGTGTGTAGGGAAAGGTGCCGGTGTAGACGGGTGTCTCTGCTGCAAGTGTGGGTGTTGATATAGTTTTGTTAGGGGGTTTAGAGATGTGTTTGTGTTGTAGGGACCGTCATGTTAATAATGTGCCCAGGATTGTCCCACGTGTGTAGGGAAAGGTGCCGGTGTAGACGGATCGTCAATCGGAGGTCACGGTGGAATTTTATGAGCGAATTAGTGCTAGGGGGTGCAAATTAACAAGTGCTAGGGATGCCAAAATGGTGTGCAATGGGTTGGAAAAATACCCATAGCATGATGTTTTTGTGAGTAAAACCGTGGTTCAAACAGGGTTTAGTTTGGGTCCCAAATGGATGAGTTATGATGTGTTGCCTTTTTTTTGGGGGGGGGTTCTTGGCCTTAAGCCTAGTGTGAATGGACTTTAGTGGGATAATTGAACTAGGGTTAGTTAGTCTAATTGGTCAATTATACTAGCTATAATAGTTAGAGTAACTAGGTCAGGGCCCTAACCTAACAATAGTCAACCTAACCTAGTGAGATAGTTATACTAACTTAATTTCAATTTAACTAACTTGATGTCAGTTTGGCAAAACTCACTCTAGTTAGTTCAACCTAGCCTAACTACCTTAGGTTAGTTAAACCTAACCTAACCCACTAACCTAATTATAATAAAATTAACTTAACCTAACTTACCTAGGGTTAGGGTTGGTTTTTTTAACTCTTTTAAAATTAACTTAACCTAACCTACCTAGGGTTAGGGTTAAAACTCTTTTAAAAAAAGGGAGGGGGGGGATGTCGCGAGGGTGCAGGTGGGGAAGAGGGAGGAGGGGAGATGGTGAAGAGGGAGGACTAGGAGAAGATGAGGGTAGAGTTGGAGCGGAGGGAGATGGAGTAGAGGGCCGTGGAGGAGGAGGCACAGAGGGAGTTGGAGCGGAGGGAGCTAAAGCGGCGAGCTGTGGAGGAGGAGGTACGAGTTGAGGAAGAGGCATAGGAGGATGTAGAGAAGTGCAAGGTGGTCCGGGTGGGGCAGGCATATTGCACAGGTGGCTGGTTGCACTGTCGCTGCGGCTGCCCTTGTAGAGTAAGCAAGGGACTTAGGCCCTTAAATAGTTAGATAGTGAGTTAGGGAGAGAAGGGCGGGCATGCGGGGGGTGGAAAAAAAAGGGGGGGGGGGGGGCAAAAGGGGGGGTGGAAAGAAAAAAGGGGGGGGGGGGGGAAGGGGGAAAGGGGGGGGTGGGGTGGGGGGTAGGGATGGAGGGGGTGGGGGTGGGAGTAGGGATGGAGGGGGTAGGGACGGAGGGGGGGGGGGGGTGGAAGGGAGGGGGGGTGGAAGGGAAGGGGGGATGGAGGGGGGTGGAAGGGGAGGGGGGTGGAAGAGAAGGGGGGGGATGGATAGGGGTGGAATGGAGGGGCGGGGGGGTGGAGGGGGGTGGAAGGGGGGGGGTGGAGAGAGGGGGGGCGGTGGTGGAGAGGCGGGAAGGAGGAAATTCAAAGGGAGGAGGAGATGGTCACCTGCAACACTCTCTAAGTCTTTGTCGATGTAACAGGATTATTGAGGGCGAATGGACGGTGGGTGGATGGCTAAGTTATCGCTCCGAGAAGGGCTTGAAATAACTCACCGAGTGAGGATGGAAATCATATAAATCAAGCTTCCTACTATGCGTTTATACATAGTAGGGTCTTCGTGAAGCTCACCTGCATCTGCGCTCAGCTTCACATTCTGCTCCAAAGGAACTGAAACAGGCTTACAGCTTGTCATCCCATATTTGGACAGCATGTCCAATCCATACTGCCTCTGCAAGAGCCATATCCCACTTGTGGATCTAATCACCTCAATGCCCAAGAAGTAACGCAGCTCTCCCAAATCCTTCATCTCAAACTTCTGCTTCAATAGCATTTTCACATGAAGGATATCTTCATCACTATCACGTGTGATGATCAAATCATCAACATAAATGACAAGCAGCATAATGCCTTTCTCTGTTTTTCTCACATAAAGTGAGAAATCTGCCTAGGAAATCTAAAAGCCAATAGTGACAAGATACTGTCCTATCTTATCAGACCATGCTCTGGGTGCTTGCTTCAAGCCATACAAGGCTTTCTTCAACCTGCAAACAAACTCAGGATGAACAGCATGAACATAACCTGGTGGCTGCTCCATATAGACCTCTTCTTGCAAATCACCATGCAAAAAGCATTCTTTACATCCATATGATATAAAGACCATCCCTTTAATGCAGCCATAGTAATGACTGCTCTTATGGTTGCCATCCTTGCAACCGGACTGAATGTTTCTTCATAATCAATGCCATATGTCTGTGCGTACCCCTTGACAACTAAGTATCTGTTCACAGAACCATCTGCATTGTGCTTCATCTTATAAACCCACTTGCAGCCAATTCCATTCTTGTCTTTAGGCAAAGGCAGCAATTCCCATGTAGCACTTGCTTCCAAGGCATCCATTTCTTCATCATTTTTCTTTTCCCATGGCTTGCTCAAAAGAAGTGGGTTCATGTTCATGTATCACTTTGACCATATAGGCATAGTGAATGGCTGTAAATCCATCATATTTCAGCCTATCCACAGGATACCTAGCTCTGGTAGACCTACGCAAAATAGGCTCACTACCAGGTGCTCTCAAAACATCCCTCATCTTCCTTACTCCAGGTGTAACAACAGAAGGAATACCCAACTCATCATTAAGGCTCTGTTCTGAGCCACTCGATTTACCATCCACATAAGAGTGACCTGCATTCACATCAACCATGGGATGATCTACTTTCTCTTTTCCTTTTCGTGATACTTGCATACCACTATCTGCATTGCTTTGAGGAGATCCTCCTGATCTCAATCTGCCTGTCCATGGTGAAGTATGTGAACCACTGCTAGATTGTAGACACCAAGAAAAGGCATTGGGATAGGCACTTGGCAGAAGTTTTATGGGCTTATAGAACCACACACAAGCTACCTATTGGGTTTACACCATTCCAACTAGTGTATGGGATAGAAGCCATTTTGCCCATTGAATTGGAGATACATAGTCTTTGCACTGTTGCAAGAAAAGAAGGACAGGAGGATGCCTATGCTCAACACTTGGTCCAGCTAGAAGCCTTGGATGAATGCAGATTGCAGGCCGTATAAAACTTGGAAGCTTCTAAAAAAGGAGCAAGGCCCGTTTTGACACCAAATTATGCAAGAAGAAAGATATTGCAGAAGGAGATTTGGTCATGAGATTTGATAGTCGTTTGGACAAGCGGCTGGACAAAAAGTTTATCGACCGATGAGAGGGACCATATCGAGTCAAGAAGAAGTTCACTAATGGAACCTATCAGCTTGAGGATATTGATGGCATGGTGATACCCGGATGCACCAATGAGTATCGCCTTAAATTCTTCTAGGCTCGACCACCTTGAGGGCCAGCAGACCCTCTCTGTCACTAGAGAGGATCTACTGGGGGGGGAAAGATGTGACACCAAAAATTGATATTTTTTATTTGGCATTGATATTGTTTTCTCCATGTTTGATAAGAGTTTGAGTACCGAGTGATAGCCTAGCTGCTCTCACTTATTTCTATTTTCTAAGATATTGTATGGGATTGAGAGGATGAGTGGAATGGATCGTTGTAAATACCATGTGTATGAATGATAAATACCTTAGTATGGGGTGAGAGTTATTTGTGTATGAGATATTATGGGGTTTTTAGAAAATAGGAAGAGTGAGTCATATAAAGAGGTGGGCTCATGTCCATGTGTTCCAATAATATAAGAGAGATCACATGCCAAGTGTGTGGAAGGCATGTGGAGGAGTGTGGAGTCAAGAGGAATCCTTCTAGAATTCCTATGTGGAATAAGGAGGATGTGGACATATGGAAAAGAGAGGGTCCCTATGGGCTCCATGTGGGGAGACTCTTGACTTTCTCAATATTTTAAGAGTATTGAGCATCTTTTGATGGGACACATGGCAAGAGTAGCCAAAAAGGACATGGATGGTGACATACGGGCTTATGTGATTGATGGGGAAAGGAATCTACAGGCAACAATTGTAAATGGGTGAAGGAGGGTGACAAAATCTCTATAAAGGAGCCCTCCTCTCCCTTGTTCATCATCTCTTCCACCATTAGGCCTCATGTTGTTGTAGCTCCAGTCTCCTCAAGCCTCTTTTAGGAGCCTTCTCTCCCTCTTGTAGATATTCTCTTATGTAGACTCATGAGTCCATCTCTCTCTAGTTCATTCTCTCTCTATGAGTAGTCTTGGAGCTTCAGATCCCTCTTGTATGTATGAAACCTCCTCTTCTCCCTTGTGTTTGTAGTATTTTTAGTTGCATTGGAGTGGAGTCTCACTCTATTGGCAATGAAGATCACTTCGTATTCCCTCTCTTGAGTCTCTCTTCCCTTTTCTTTCTTTCAAGGCCTTAAAAGTTCTTTCTATTTGGCCGCTCATTGCACACACATGGTCCATCCATTTCTTGAGCCACCAAGGGAGTTAACCCTCTTTTAGGCGAAGTCTATGAGTAGTGGATCATTGACGAAGGTGCAATCTTGAGGGAGCATCCTACTCAGCGAAATTAGCATGGGTGGAGGGTAGTTTTTATGATAGTTTGACCCCCTATTAGTGTTTTTCTCATAACTTTCTGCTCTGTAGAAACTTATATCAGCGCAAAGCTCTCTTCAAGTTGCATGTCTTTATTGGATTAAACCTTGAATCAGATACTACAGCAAAAAGTTATGGATCTTTGCGTCTGACAGTCTGTTTTCATGATAGTTTTTACTCCCGAAGTAAACCGCCCATAACTTTTTGGCCGCTTCGTTGTTTTTTACGAAACATATATCAGCGCGAAGCCCAAGGCGCATCTCTATATGTGATTGAAGCTTTGATATCATGTCTTTACTGAAAGTTATAGGCCTCTATGTCTAATGATAGTTTGTAGAGTGCTTTAAGCTAATTGTAAAGGTATCTATGGAGGTGCAATGTTTCCTCGGAACCTACCCATCCGACCCAATCAGCCCCTTCAAACTTCTTCATATATATCAGTTCATGTCATGTTGAGCCATAAGATCTTCTTTTAACAACGTATCGCTCTTCTCTTTGGTGCAAACCGGCGGCTTGCTGAGATTATGGCCTCCGCTGATCCTTTCCTTCTCCCTATGCTTGAGTACAACATCACTTGGGATGTTACCATCTTCATTCTCATTTGAGGAAGGAAAGTATGGTGTGGTCTCTTGTTATTATAAAAGCTTCTTTTTAATGTCCCTTAGGTAAGGCACCTTCATACACTATGTTTTCCTATGCTCAAGTCTATGGTCTTTAATGTGTTGTTGTGATTTACCCTTTACCACAAATGTTTCACAAAGAAGATGAGACAATAGGTATATTAAAGAGTATTTGAGACACATTAGGCCAAGTAAACCTCCATGGGGTGCACCAATATATGTAATTGACAAGAAGGAAGATAAGATATATATGTGTGTTAACTATAAGAAGTTGAATAAGTTTACCGTTAAGATAAAATACCCCATTCCTAGAATGGATGACCTCACAAACCAATTAGATAATTCTAAGTATTTTACTAAAATTAGTCTACTTGCAAGGTGTCATCAGATGTGCATTGAATAAAGGGGATGTTTCTAAAATTGGGTTTAGATAATTGTAAGTACATTATGAATTCCTAGCCTTACCTTTTGTTCTCATGAATGCTCAAGCCACCTTTCAACAAATGATGAATGATTATTTTGGCCTTTTTGGCAAAAGTTTGTGGTGGTATTCTTGGATGATATCCTAGTCTATAGTAAAATATTAATGGCACATGATACCCATCTTAGAATTATTTTGAATATTCTAAGGCAAGAGAAGTTGTATGCCAAAGAGTCGAGATGTGACTTTTGAAGCATGAGACCTTGTATCTTGGCCATATAATCTCTAACGGTTGGATTGATATAGATGTTGTGAAAAAGCTTTGAGAGGTTAAGCAAAGAGATGCTGATAGTTCTGTATGGTGGGACTGTAAATCTATGCTGAAAGCACAATCCATGCACTGTGTAACAAGCGCTAAGCAAGGGCTAGTAGGGCAATAGCAATGAAAAGATTATTATGCTATTGCAATGCTTGTATCCAAGAGCCTTGGAGAAACTACACCAATAGAGAGCATGTGTCCAATGATGCATACCACATCATTGTTCCTGATCGAGATGATTTGAATAGTGATGAGGAGCTCATTGAAAAGACTATGTATATAGGAAGATCATGATGCAATTAGTGATGTTCTCTACGTGGGGAACAACTTTGCACTGAATACAAAGGTAGACAATGAAGAGGGTGCACACTTCTATATTTTGAATGTACCAAAGCTAAAGAGAGGAGCCAAAAGGCTATGAAGGATGGTTGGAGCAACATAATCACAACTAGCTCCTATGTTGTGAAGGTTTTCTTTTATGGCCATCAAGGTGACCTTCTTGATGATTGGTCTGAGGTCTTATTGTACTCCCACATTGTAAGGTCAATCAAATTCTCTCTCTGTCTCTGTCTCTCTCTCTCTCTCTCTTGTATACAAGGGCATAAAGACATCAAGAACTTGATTCTAGAATGAAGGCATATTTCTTAGGTGAATAGATGATTAGATCGAGTATCTTGCTTTGAAAATGTTCAAACCTTCTAGTCACTCGAAGATCAGGCTTGAGTTGTAAAGGCTTCCAATTCTTCTCGAGGGAAATATGATAAAAGGATTTTGCAAAGCAACCAATGTACATAACATAGAGGGGTGAGTCATTGCAAGTAGAATAGGAATGAAATTTCAATTGAATGCTACAAATCTCTCATTTCAAATGGAAATAGCTCTCTCTATCTCTCTTGCTTGCTTCTCTTCTACCTTAGTAATGTGACACCTATTTACAAATTCAAAATATGGGTGAATGAAGGAGGAGAAATCCCACTTGACACATTTATAGAGCTCTTTATTTTTCCCCACAATGAATAGGATTATACAGAGAAAAACACAAGTAAAGACCTATTGAAACACAAGGGCATTAAAAACTCAAGGTCTTAATCCTAGAATGAAGGAATAGTACTTAGATGAATAGATGATTAGATTGAAGGGCTTGCTTTAAAAAGGGGATCAAATTGTGGGACTATTTTGAATACAATGACACCCAATCTAGCTTTAAGAGTGCACCAAGATCATGGGAGCCCTCCATTTGACACATGTAGAATACATCAATTGACATAGAAGCTCTATGAACCAAAATTGTTGCAAAAAAGGCAAAATCAAACACAAGGCAATCAAGATGAGGACCTACATGCTGGGGAAAAAAAAAGAAGATGTCAATGACATGGCAATAATTGTTAATATGCAAATTCTTGTGCATGGTATTCATGTACACAACATTGTGCCACATTATCAAGACATAAATCATTTAGTGAAATCAACAAGATAAAAGGAGATATGGAAGCATTCAATAAAAAGGGAAGGACTACTTCGACAACAAAATCCACATCGAAAGGAAAGTTAAGATCAACTACAGACCAATCCGCCGATCCTGACAATGAGGGAATGTCAAAAACTTCCAACTCAAAGCAAAAAATACAAAAAGAAAAAAAAACAAAAGGATGGACAATCAAATCAAGATGGGGGAGTTGTTAATCCTATGTCAATAAGGATCAAAACCAGAGTCAAGTGCGATCAACATAAGATCATTATTTGTGTATAGAGGACCAATAAAGCTCCACTTGTAATATCTTGAGCCTAAATCATATTTGATAGATAAGAAAGGATAGGTATAGCCAAAATAATCTTTAGAAAATTCTAGATGTATTTGTAAGATGATGGTCTAGAGAGAAATCATAGAATAGGGAGAATATCTCTCCCTATAATACCTACCAAAAAAGGATGAGAACATTATAATTAGGACTCTAATTCAATTTATATCAGTGGAGCATAAATTTTACATCAAGACCTTGGATTTAGATTGTATTTTAATGCTAGAGAGAGAAATATTAAGAGTAGAGAGAGAGAGAGAGAGAGAGAGAGAGAGAGAGAGAGAGAGAGAGTCCTTGACATATGATTTGTGTAGATATAGAAAATCCTTGATACATGATTTGTGTAGATATAGGAGATCCTTGATACATGATTTGCTCCCACTCTTTGGGTCTCAATTTACTTCAAGTGTTCAAGTAGTTGATCTCCTTGTGTTCATGCTCCTGTACACTAAGAAAATAGTCCACCTTATAGGTTTTTTCCTCTTCTTTGTCTGTCTTAAAAAGTTTTTGAAAGGGGAGAATTATCTAAGCATAATCTTGAGATGATTTCAAAGAAACACTATATATCCTAGAAAAGACTATATTTATATAATCACATGAGGGATAGCCATTCCAATTGCTTCCTAACTACATTCATTTCTATATATGCATAGCTGGCTTGATCCCCATGGACAAGTTGGTCCTCAAGAAATCCACATCTTTTGACATTTATAGGTGGCTTCATTTTGCTTTATCTAGATATTCACGCATCAATATTCTCTTCACAATAGCCCCGGTCCATCACACTCACCCTTGCCGTACCCACATCAAAGAAATTGCATGTCATTTTCAAACCCACCAGTTGTTCAAATCTAGAAATGAAATAGAAAGGTCTTTTAGCCTTGAATTGTAGGCTACTTTGTCTTATGAAACGCAATGCTTGGTAAGCTCCAACCCTTGATCTATCAACCACTTGTGATCCGGCATATATCAAGGCTGACAAAGAGGGTGTCATGAACCTTGTCATTTGAAATAAAGAAGTGAAATGTCTTCTTTACCTTAGTTCCGTTATGGATGTATGTTACGAGTACGAAAATTGTAACCTAGCTGGAGTACCAATGCATGGATTGAATCTTGTTTTGCTTCTTGAAAGACTAAATAGTAGTTTTCCACGAAGTGCACAACTAAAACTACCACATATTCAAGAAACCTTAGCATGCACTCTTTGAACTATTCAACTTGCCACCTATAAGTTAATTGTGCTTTATGAATATTTTGAGCTGAGTCTCCATTTACCGTATAAGATCAATGCAATTGATCTTCTTGCCCACAAGGTCTTTCCTTTGCTTGTTTTTCCCTTGCAAAATGGCTCTTGGGTTCACATTCTCAAAGGCCTTCACCATCACCTTTTTGGAAACAGAATTCATCTTATGTGAACATTCTGTTTAGACCACATTTTTTGCACTCACCCAAAAGAGATCGATGATAGTGGAATGTAGATGTGGTGCCAATAAGTTTGGGGCACCACAAAATCACAGAGTAGTACACCCTATGAGCACATTGAAAAGATCTATAACAATACTTACCTTTGCGACAATGTAGCATGCTCCATAAAGACCAAAACTCTATGTCCTTAGCTAATTGACTGCATCATTAAGAAAACACATCTATATGCACTACATGTAGTAGTATGTATACCTGACTTTAACTTTTGGACAAAATAGTGGGCCTCAAGCACATCAAACAAGAGTTGCTAAATTTTGATCTCTAGAAGAATTATTGGAAATGTGGGGGTTAAAGGTCACTGTGCCTTTACCCCGGTTATGTACAATACTAAAACACATATACAAATGAATAAAAAGAAGATTAGGGTGGTTCTGCACCCACCAAAACTTGTGTGGCTCTCTGTTTCTCTCTCTCCCTCTTCCGTTCTTGCTTCCGTTGAGAGCACTCTCAACTGGTATCAGAGCCTGAGTGATCTAGCTAAGCATGCATGAATGCTTGAAGCTCAGCAGCTCTGTGGGAGAAAGGAGAAGCTCTGTGGGAAGCTTTGTGGGTGATTTTACTTGCATCCGAGTATGCAGAGACCTTGGAGGAACCTTTGGAAAAGTCACTTTGGCTTTGCGAAGTGGTTTTGAGAGCCTGTTAAGTGGTTTCAAAGAAAAAGTCGTTTTTTGAGCTTTTCCCTGTTCCGTTCGATGACAGAGACTCCGTATTGACATGTAGAGGCAACTATTGCTTGCTTTTGGTGTCCACTTCACTTCAGGAGCTTGGAAACACCTTCATTCTTGAATCTGGGATCATTTCATTGGATTTCTGACTCACTATATCAGTTTCTGCGTTTTTTGCCCGGGTGTTGGAACTCAAGTTTGGAGCAACCATTTGCAGATCTGTCAGTTCCGATGGACTCAGGAGTCCTAAAACTTCTATGTTGCTCATCATTCGCTCCGGTGGAGTTTACAAACAGCTCTGTTTCCAAAAACGTTTTTTAGTCCGTGTGTTGGACCCAGTGATTGAGACCATGGTTTCCAAAACCGTCTATCCCATTGCGTTCCGGACGCCCAAAAACCCCTACCTATCAGTTCTTGCGCGATTCGGTAGAGGATTTTCAGAGTTATAGATCTCTCTGTATTCGATTTCATCTCTCTGTTATGCATTTTTCATTCTAAGGTTTTGAAACCTTAGATTTATGCCACATGGCAGTGGATAAGTGTTGACTCCAATTTCTCACTCATCGGTTGGGATTTTGGAGTTCTAGCAGAAGAGAGATATTTGCAGATTTTCTTACTGAGTCCGATTATGCAATGGTGCCCATGTTTTGAGGCATCTCAGGTTCTATTTTTAGTAGTAGTCATTACCGTGGGACTATGATTTCTTGAGCATACCTTATGCAGATCACTCTAGTTGTAGTTTGAGCAGTGTGCGCTCATTCGTGGTATGCATTGGGTTGCAGTGGATGATTTATAGGCCATTTGGATGCATTACGGTCCTTATTGGATGCGCTGATAGGCCCAAATTGCCTTGTGGGATGCTATTTTTTATGGACGCTTTGCACATGGATGCTATTTTATGCTGAGGGACAGCTTTGACACATTGTAGGTGATGCACTGATAGTGCTATGCTCTCTTGGATGAGATATTATTGATGCATATGCTAGTGGATGGTGTTTATGCTTGAGTCATTTAGCACTTATTGGCATTTTCTTTTGGGCCAGATTTGCTCATATGGATGCATAGTATAAGCACATGAGTCAGATGCATCTTTTGATGCTTTGAGCTTTGGGTTTTTGGTGATATTTCACTCTATTGTGGCATACACATTTGGGTGCACCTGGTATTTGGTGTGATTCTCTCTTGCAGGCACTAGCATTTGGGATTTTGTTTCATTTGCATCATGGCATCCTCTTCCATGTCTGAAAAGGAGTTTTTCAGCATTAAAAAGTTTGATGGGACAAACTTTTCTTTGTGGAAAGAACAAATAAGGGATGTGCTTATTCAAAAGAAGCAGATTAAACCCTTGGCAGGGATTGAAGCTAAGCCTACAAATATGTCTGAGGATGATTGGAATGAGTTGGATGCATTAGCAAAGTCTACTATTAGACTTCATCTTGTAGAGTCAGTTTATTTCACAGTAGTAAATGAGCAGACTACGGAAGATTTGTGGAAGAAACTGTGTGCCACTTATGAGAAGGAAACTGCCTCTAATAAAGTTTACCTCATGAAGAGGTTGTTTGAGCTGCAGATGAAGAAAGGGGTCTCCATTGCTTCTCACTTGAATGAATTCAATATTATTTTCAGCCAGCTTCAAGCTCAGAAGATGAATTTTGATGTGGAGACTAAGGCAATATTTCTCTTATGTTCATTGCCATCCTCATGGGATACCTTCCGTACAGCTGTAAGTAACTCTGCACCTGGTGGAGTACTGAAATTTGATGATGTTGTGGGTAGCTTGTTGGCCGAGGAGATTAGACGGAAGTCTATGGATGGCAACAAGCAGGATGCAGCCTTAAATGTGTAAAGGGGCAAATCACAGTTCAGGGGGAAGTCCCAAGAAAGAGGGAAGTCTCGTAGCAAATCCAGGGCATGGAACATTGAGTGTTACCACTGTGGCAAGAAGGGCCATATGAAAAAGGATTGCTACAAGCTAAAAAGAGAGCAAAAGAATAAGAAAAAGAATGCAAATTGGAGTGCAAATCAAAAGGAAGAGAGTCCAAGGGAGGACAAAGGAAAAGTGAAGATCGAGGAGATCAATGCAGTCACACATGATAGTGACAATGACGTTCTCTTCATGTCTAGTTTATCTGCAAAGTTGCTTACCACTTCAGATGATGCATATTCCCAAGATTGGATTTTGGATTCTGGTGCTTCATTCCATGTTACTCCCCATAGGGAATGGTTTTCCACTTATGACAGTGGAAAGACAGGTTGTGTGCATCTTGGAAATGACTATGCATGTGACATAGTGGGAGCAGGTGACATAAAGTTTTCTTTTGCAAATGGGTCTGCATTTGTTTTGAAACATGTGAGACATGTGCCTAAGCTGACCAAGAGTCTTATTTCAGTGGGTCAGCTAGATGATGCTGGATTTCACACCACTTTTGGCTTTCAGAGTTGGAAAATTCAGAAGGGCTCTATGCTTTTGGCCGGGGGTGCCAAGTGTGGGACTTTGTATCCCTTACATGTATCAGGGGTATTTGATCATGTTGTTGCAATAACTGAGTAGCCAAGCACTTCTTTGTGGCATTGCAGGTTGGGGCACATGAGCCAGAATGGAATGAAACTCTTATGCTGTTTGGGTTATGTACCGCATTTGAGTTTCTCTGATTTTGAATTTTGTGAGCACTGTCTCTATGGAAAGTAGACTAAATCAGCCCATAAAAGAAGGGGAAAGAAAGAGTTTGAAAAGCTTGATTTGGTGCATTCAGACGTATGTGGTCCCATGCCTACATGGTCATTAGGCGGGGCTGAATACTATGTGACATTCATTGATGATGCAACTAGGAAAGTGTGGGCTTATGCTATAGCTCAGAAGAGTGATGTGTTCCAGGTATTTCAGAAATGGCTGGCCTTGGTTGAGAATCAGTCAGGTAGAACGCTTAAATGCCTACGGAGTAACAATGGTGGAGAGTATCTCTCTCATGACTTTCAGCATTTTTGTGATACACCTGGGATTAAGAGGGAGCTCACATCCCCTCGTACTCCAGAGCAAAATCCAGCTGTAGAAAAGATGAACCGTACCATTCAAGAAAGGTTGCAATGCATGCTTTCCAATGCAAGCCTTTCTGGTGGTTTTTGGGCTGAGGCAATGAAGATTGCAGTGCATGTGATCAATAGATCACCTAGTAAGAGTTTGGATGGTGGTATTCCTGAAGAGGCATGGAGTGGCAAGAAGCCCTCTTACTCTCATTTTCGTATATTTGGGTGTGAGGCATATGCACATGTGCCAAAAGAGCTTCGAAAGAAGCTAGATCCTAAGTCTAGGAAATGCATCTTTCTGGGTTATGGTGAAAGTGGAGAGATGGGCTATCGTCTCTGGGATCTAGAAGCAAAGAAGATCATAGGTAGCCATGATGTAGTCTTCAATGAGAAGAAGATGCATAAGGCACCCATGAGGGATGTGGAAATGAGGAGAATCACTTTCTAGGATGTGAATCCACCTACATATGTTGATAGACAGCAAGCTGTCCATGCACCAAATGTGCAAGAAATGGTACCACCAAGTACTCCCACAAGTATACAATCATGGGTAGATGATGGATCATCTATTGGTGGAAATGATGAACCAAATGTGGCTGATATGCAAGTGGGATAGCAAGCTGAAATTCCCTTGAGAAGATCTTCTAGAGTGTCTAGACCGCCTGATACGTTTATTCCAGGGGTAGACTATGTGATGCTTACTGATTGCGGGGAGCCTTCTTGCTACAAAGAGGCTATGATGCACGAGGATCAATGCAAGTGGGACTATGCTATATGCAATCAGAGATGAGTTCAATTATGAAGAATAAGACTTGGGACTTGGTTTCTTTGCCACATGGAAAGAAAGCATTGCCATGTAAATGGGTCTACAAAATGAAGGTCACAGGTGATGATGTGCCTAGGTACAAGGCCCGGTTGGTTGCTAAAGGGTTCAAGCAAGAGAAGGGTGTGGACTTTGATGAGATATTCTCTCCGGTTGTGAAGATGACCACACTTAGATGCATGCTTGGACTAGTGGTAGTAGAGGATATGGAGCTTATGCAGATGGATGTCAAGATAGCTTTCTTGCATGGGGATTTGCATGAGGAAATTTACATGGTACAGCCGGAAGGCTTTGAAGAAAAGGGCAAAGAGCATTTAGTTTGCAAGCTGAAGAAGAGTCTCTATGGTCTTAAGCAAGCGCCTAGAGAATGGTATCAGAAGTTTGATGCTTTCATTCGGTCCCAGGGTTTTAGAAGGAGTGAAATTGATCACTGCCTCTACACTAAAAGGGCTAAGGATAATAGCCTGATAATCTTGGCACTATATGTGGATGACATGCTATTGGCTAGCAAGAATACTTATGAGCTAGATGCATTAAAGGCCAAGTTGCATGAGGCCTTTGATATGAAGGATTTGGGATTTGCAGGTCATATTCTTGGTATGCGCATCACGCGTGATCAGAGTAGGAAACTCCTTTGGCTTTCACAAAAAGAGTATGTTACAAAAGTATTGCAGCGTTTCAATATGGAGGGGGGGAAGGCAGTGAGTACTCCATTTCCTCCATATGTGAAACTGAGTCATATAGATAGTCCCAAATTAGATGAGGAAAGGGCCATGATGGCCAAGGTTCCTTATGCATCAGCAATTGGGAGTCTTATGTATGCTATGATAGCTACTATTCTAGACATTGCATTTGCAGTGGGACTTGTCAGCCGGTATATGGCTAATCTAGGAAAGAGGCATTGGGAGGCAGTTAAGTGCATCATGAGGTACATGAAGGGTACCAAGGAGATGTGCATTTGCTTTGGTAAAGGAGACATGCGTGTACTTGGGTACATAGATTCAGACTATGCAGGGCATGTGGATAGTAGGAGATCCACTTCTGGTTATGTGCTCACCTTTGCAGGTGGTGCAGTGTCGTGGATGTCTCGTGCATAGAAGTGCATTGCTTTGTCTACCACAGAGGCTGAGTATGTTGCAGCCACAGAGGGTTGCAAGGAGGCTATATGGCTTGATCGGCTAGTGGGAGATTTGGGGATTCATACAGGTGTACCAACATTGCATAGTGATTCCATGAGTGCTATTCCGGTCTTTCATGCAAAGGCCAAACACATGGAGGTCAGGTACCATTTCATCAGGGAGGTACTTGAGGACAGCATAGAGTTTGTCAATGTTCATACAGATGATAACCCTATAGATATGCTGACGAAGAGTCTACCTAGTCAGTGGTTTGAGTATTGTCGTGTATTGATGGGCATTGGATAGTATGCTCACTGGTTGTTCTCCCTTAAAGGCACATTGTCCTTTAAGTGGGAGGTTGTGGGGGTTAAAGGTCACTGTGCCTTTACCCTGGTTATGTACAATACTCAAACACATATATAAATGAATGAAAAAGAAGATTAGGGTGGTTCTGCACCCACCAAAACTTGTGTGGCTCTTTGTTTCTCTCTCTCCCTCTTCCGTTCTTGCTTTCGTTGAGAGCACTCTCAGGAAGAGATCAACCTATGCCAATGTGGAAAACAAGGGAGATTTTAGAAGTGGTAACATAGTCTGATAGTTCTTTGGTTTCAAAAAAGTAGTCGCTTGCACTATGCTCTCTACTCTTATAATTGATTCCCCTATATGGCCCCACACAACAACAAAGGTGTCTCAAACCTCATCTTGGTTGTTTTGTTTCTTGGGGAACTAATAAAGGCTCCAACCAGTCAAAAGTAATCCAAGAGGAGGGTTTACTTGGTGATTCTTTTACTAGGGGGAGTCTATAGAGGGGTAAAGGGAAATCCTCTTCCCATATGCTTCTCAAGGTCTACTGGTTCTCCTTGGAGCTCCTAGAGGATGCAGGATACTAAGGCTATAGGCTCACAATGCATAAGTAGATTTCACAATTTTGGCCAAAGAAAATATGACACTGGATTTACAACCACCAAGGTGTTCCACACACTCATTACCTCTAAGTCCAACTTTCTTACCAATCCATTGTCCCTGCACAATTAGGTTTCCAAAAAAATTGTCATATCTATTTGTGCATTGTGATTCTTTACTCCAATATCTATTTCCTCATGGTGAGCTCTCCAAAGCCTTAGTAGCCCATGCCTCTAGTAGCTTTAAGGAGAATCAGTAGCCCTTGAGCAATAGATAGGGAAAGTGAGAAGAAAAGCAATCACTGCCTCTCCATCTCCACCTCTAGGAAGGGATCTCCCTTTACCTATAGTTGTCTTTCTTATCCCTTTTGATACAACTGAATTCTGGTAATTTGCAAATATTACCAAGTGTTACATACTAAAATTATAGGGGTAAACCCTTACAACCTTACAAAAGGATTGTAGCACCCCCTGACAATGTCACAACGTCATAAGAAATAACCATGCTAAACAAAACAATATACATTTAGGATGTTATGCACTACTTTGTTTCAAAGAAGATAGTGTTGTAGGTTTACTTAGTGGTTTGATTGCTTGGGGAAGTCTACATGGCTTTAACCAATCACAAGCACACACAATTGGTAGCTCTCATAATGTTGGGGACTCATCATGGCCCCAAGCAACCTCAAACTACTCCAAAAGCACCTCATCTTGGTTATTATTTTTCTTGGGGACTCATAAACGCTCCAAGCAGTCACAAAGAAATATAAGAGAAAGTTTACTTGGTGGTTTGATTGTTTGGGGGGGTCTACATGGCTCCAACTAGTCAAAAAGCAATCAAAAACCAATTTGAAAGTAGCCTAGAAGCAGTCTTAAAGCAATTGATCATGGCTTCAACCAATCAAAAAGTAGCTTTTAATAAGTCTCAAAGCAATCTCAAAGCAATTTGAAAGCTGGTCATCATAGCTCCAATCAATGAGAAAGCGGTCTTAAAGCACACTCAAAGCAGTTCATCATCATGGCTCCAACTAGTTAGAAAGCAGTTCATTATGGCTCCAACTATTCCAAAAGCATTCTCAAAGCGATCTCAAAAGGGTCTAAAAGCAGTCTCAAAGCAATCCATCATGGCCCCAAGCATCAACAAAGCAATCTATAAGTTGCCTAAAGAGGGTTATCTTGGTGATTTGACTGCTCGGGGGACTCATCATGGCCCTAAAAGGCCACAAAGGAGTCACTGTTTTTACCTTCAAAGCAAATGAGAAGAAATGAATGAGGAAATTCCTATGTCTATGAGAAATCGGTTCAAAGGTTCGAACATAGCAATCCAAAAGTGGGTTCACATGGTGCTTTATCTACTGGGCAAGTCTAATGGCCCCATGAAGACTCACATTACAGCTCAAAAGCAATGACAAAGCAATCCAAAAGTAGGTTTACTTGGTGGTTTGGTTACTTGCCCCGAGAAGTCACAAATTTCAAAGTAGGCAAAAAGTTGATTTATTTGATAGTTGATTGTTTAGAGGAGTGCACACCAAATTTATTTGATAGTTTGATTGCTTAGAGGAGTGCAAATTACCCCATGAAATAGAGGAGTGCACATCAAATTACAAAGTCTCAAAGTAATCAAAAAGCACCTAGCAATAGTCTCAATCCACAACAATCCAAGAATTGGTAGCTTTATTGCTTGGGAGACTCATCATGGCCCCAAGAAGCCACAAAGTAGTCTCCAAGTAGTCAAAAATCCCTGACTTGGCCCCACTGAGTATTAATACTGTACTGGAGCCTCTATTCCAACAACAGAACCCGCAACATAATGTACTGCCACACCAACTTGAAGGAGCCGCACTCTTTAGCATTCTAAGTTGCCTTGTGTTAATTCCCATTGGAATCCAATTGTCCCAATCTCTGGGAGAGTTTCAAAGGCTAGATTGAACTTGCAAATCCCCCTCCACCTATGGAAGACATATAAGATATCCCTATGCAGATGGGTGAGAGAGATGACATACACAACATCACTGTGCCTTTGATCCATAAGGCATATGATGAAGTCCAAGCCATAGTGTGTAAATGTCCTATCTAAGGAGCTCTACGATGAATGGGGTCTCCCACCAATGCAAAAGGCTAATTTCAACATATGCCTTGCCGATGATTCACGGGCAAAACCCTTGGGAATAGTGAATGGCATGTCAAAAAATGTTGCAGGAGTTCGCTTTTCCCTTCAGAACTTGGATCTCCCTAAGAAATCCTATCAAATTTTGTTGGGACGTCCTTGGTTGCATGAAGCATCAGTCCTCCATGGTTGGGGAACTGATAGACTGACAATCCAAAATTGCGACACTGCACTCAGGGTCAATGTGGGGACATGAGCAATAAAACCAATTGTGCCTAGAGCGTTGGATGAAACCTCTTCAACGACGATCTTAAGCAAATCATCTCCCCTGCAACAACATGCCATAGCGGGTGATACACAAAGCAATGTCAATAATTGGATACAGACATTGGCTGCAACCATTGACAACTGCCATTCATTAGACCCGATCTTCTTGCAGATAGATGCTAAGGTCATGTAGATAGATCCTCCACTCACACATGAAGAACCAATCGATCTAGAGGTGCCATTCTTTATGGCTGACCTCGAGTGGAATAATGAAGCTAAAGAAGGTACTCATACCAATAAGGACTTAGATTTTCCTTGGGACCTTAAAACTGAGGTTGAGAATTCTCAATTTGAAGATCAAGTCTTTGAAAATGACAGCCATTCTACATGCCCTAATGCGAGCTTCCCAAAGTTGAACCTCAAAAGATGAATAACAGTAGTAGATCCCACAAGAAACCTGAAGGAGGAAATCACCACGCAAAGTCAAGCCTGAACACTTGAATGAATTCGAACGAGTCTAAACAAGGATCGTTGAATTGTATCTTGCAAAGCCAGCTCACTTAAAATCTGAGTGACCTCCTCTTGAATGGTCTCCTGATGGACTTGAAGGAGTATGCAAATGAACCCTTACTTGGAAACACCTTACCAGTGGAAAAGTTACCCCACAGTTCCCAACGTAAGAAGTTTTGAAAGTATAAGCCACATGTACGGATGAAGCTCGATCAAGAGAATTCAGAAAACGAAAGTCACCAAGAGCCTAACAAATTGGTTCATGATTCTATGCCACCCAGTACCCATCACACATGTCAGGCTAGTTCAACACCATTAGAGGCTGATCTTCGAGAAGTGCCAGAGTACTTCAAGAATTACACGTGGTAGTGTCCCCATAGCAATGCCAAGACCAGTAAGAGAATCTGAACTTCATGAAATCGATAGCATTGGAGAGACTCCAATCTATGAGGGACTGGCAAAAACTTAAACAATAAACCTATCCCTTTGAAGTGGAGGAAGAGAAATTCGTTTTCATTGGGAAACAGCTTTGATAGGAAGATGAAACCAAGCTCAAAGAACTCCTAATGGAATATCAAGACTGCCTAGCATGGTCATACAATGAGATGAAAGGAATTTCACCAGACGTGGCAGTACACATGATACCTATAAGGGAAGTTGCCCACCCTAAGGTATGTGGATCTTATCGAACAAGTCCAAAGTATGGCACCATGGTTTATGATGACGAACTAGAAAAACTCTTAGATGCCAGATTTATCTATGAGATAGAGAACACTGATTGGGTTTCACCCATCATCATCATGCCTAAACACAATAAGAAGCTAAGAATATGCGTAAACTTAAAGAATGTGAATGCTACCACAATTAGGGATCACTATCCCCTACCCTTAACAGAAACAATGTTGGAAAAGGTGGCAGGTTTCGAGATATATAGCTTCTTGGATGGCTTTAGTGGCTATAACAAAGTGCAAATTGCTCCTACAAACCAATCAAAAATAGCATTTGCTATAGAATGGGGTATTTTTGCCTATACAGTCATGCCATTTGGCCTTTGTAATGCCCTGGCCACATTCTAGCGAGTCATGTTCACAGCTTTCAAGCCATTTTTGAATAAGTTTTTACAGGTGTTCTTGGAAGATTTGTGCATCCACTCGAACAAAAAAGACCACTTCAAATGTCTTAAAGCAATACTTATCAAATGCAGGGAGTATGGCATCTCCTAAATCCAACAAAATGCCCGTTCATGGTCACCCATGGAGTTGTTTTGGGACACATCATTTCTCAACATGGGATTGCAACTGACATTGACAAAATCAAAATCATCATGGAATTGCCTCCTCCTACAAATTCCAAATGCGTACAGGTCTTTATGGGACATGCTAGCTATTATAGAAGATTTATCTTGCGGTATGCCACGATAGCCAAACCACTTTACAAACTATTAGTGGAATTCTTATGGATAGAAGAGTGCGACCAAGCCTTGGAGCTTTTCAAGTGGTGCCTAATCACAGCACCCATCCTTATATCTTTCAATGTTCATATTGATGGATCCACGTATGCAATTGGGAGTGTGCTTTGTCAACCCAGTGAACATAAGAAAGATTACCCATTCTACTTTGCCAGTTGACAACTCAATGATGCGGAGGTCAACTATCCCACCATAGAAAGAGAAGCCGTAGGAATGGTGTATAGTCTTAAGAAATTTTGGCACTATCTATTGGCAAATGATTTTGTCTTCTACACCAACCATCAAGCATTGCTTTATCTTTAAACCGTCTATGTACAACAGGAAGAATAACCAAATGGCTCCTGTTACTTCAAGAATTCAACTTCAAAATAGTGGTCCGCAAAGGTGCCCAACACTACATTGCCGATCACATGTCTCATGTCAAGTCGGGAGAAGAAGCCACTAGAGTAGAAGATGACTTGCCAGATGCCACATTATTTCAGATAGATGTTGTTTCAGATTGGTGTGCAGATATCATTGGGTACTTAATGGCATGAAGACCACCCCCTAAAATGAAAGTAGTGGATGCCAAAAAACTAATTTTAAAAGCTGCACCCTATCAACTCATTGTTGGAAAAATATACAAGATGGGCAAGGACCAGGTTCCTCCCAGGTTCTAAGAAGATGTGTAATGCCTCATGAGATCATGCCAATCCTAAGTGAATTCTATGAAGGCATTGCAGGAGGACACTTCTATGGAGAAGCCATAGTAAGAAAAGTTCTCCTCGTAGGCTAATGGTGGCCAACACTTTGGGTAGATGCCTATGAGTATGTCAAACGTTGTGATGTATGCCAATGGACCACTAAACCCCAACACAAAGACTTCAATCCCCTAAGAATAGTTGTTGCACAACAACCATTTGAAAAATGGGGGATTGATTATGTAGGTCCCATCCATCTAGTAGCAAAGGGGACACATGCATGCTACATCATTGTGGCCACTTATTACTTTACCAAATGGGCTGAAGCTAAAGTAGTCAGAAAGGAAGATGCCAAAAGCACATCAAGATTCTTATATGAGAATGTGATCACCCGATTCGGATGCCCCATTGAAATTGTGTCAGGTAGAGGCACACATTTTGTCAATGAGGTAATCCAAGAACTCTTGTGTGGCTTTATGATAATCCATAGAAAAAGCACACCCTATTCAAGGGAATGGATAGGCCAAATCCACCAACAAAATATTATGCATTATCCTCGCCAAGGTAGTAAAATAACAACGTTCTGATTGGGCAGAGAAACTAAATGCAGCCTTATGGGCATACTGAACCACACTCAAGGTCAGTACAAGGAATACACCTTTTCATGTAGTGTATGGCCTTCAAGCTGTGGTCCCACTAGAATTTGTAATACCAAGCCTACGCATAGTAGTATAGGAACGCATGGGAGATCATGCATCCTTGAAAGAAAGACTCTATCAATTGGAGAAGCATACACAGATAAGATTAGTCTCCTACCACGCCATGACAACAAAAAATCGCAAAAGAAAGGCATGGTTTGACAGGAATCTTAAAGCCAAAGACATCAAGGAAGGTGACTTGGTCTTGTTATACAATGCCAAAGTACACAAGGGAAAACTCAAGTATCTAGGTCAAGGACCCTACCGAGTAAGAAAAATGAATTCCATCAGAGCTGTGTTGCTAGAAACATTAGATGGAGTCCAATTCAACACAACCATAAACAGGAGTCGACTGAAGCACTAATACTTCAACAAGCAAGCCATCCTTGATAAAAATGAGGATTTGGGAAACACAAGTCTTCCTTAGTTAGGATTAGATTGTATCACGAGCACTCACTTGCATATGTACGTCTTTGCACATATAGGTAGCATCAACTGCTTTCAAAGTAGGGCTCATAAGTGATGCCTGAGTCCTAGCAGCAACAACAAAAAAGCATATAGTTAGTCCCTACCTAGTTACTAGGTCACATGCACGCATACGCTTTCACTTAGATACATAATCGATTGCATGCATAATTGTGCCACACACTTTCATTCCACACTCTCAAAGCATGTGTAAAAATAAGATCTCTCACAAACACACACAAATGTCATACCTACATGCCAACTAATCTAATGATCAATGGTACACCATATGAACATGTATGCAGGTTCCAAAACAATGCCACCACTAAAGAGGATGCGAAGAAAGAGCCCACTGCCTCAGCCACACACGAGATCCCCTCTAGAGTTCACAGCCATCTACCTCCTCTCAACCATGGCGACCATAGACATTTGTAATTCAGAGCGATAACTCTGAGGAGGATTCTGTGCATGACATGGAAACCCAAGAAGAACAAACGCCACCCCAGTCACCTCCGGCCTACGCAACCATTGACAGGGCCTAGTCCTTGGAACTTGTATGGCCACCTACATTGACTTATGGTCTTTCCAATGCAACAACATCAATGCAACAACATCTTTCTTAGAGCAAAGGGGTCTAGGTAGTTTGTATGAGAGCCTAAAACCCTTGGAGGACAGTCCTACAATGACCACATACATCAAGGACTTTCTCCATTCTTACCACTCCAGTGATGCACAGGTTGGCAAGTATGGCACCATCATTGTACATCAGAGCCCACTCAACATTATCCTCAATAGTACGGCCATTCAAAGGGCCTTCTCACTCTCAACACAAGGTGTAAAATACCTTACAAGGCATTTCGATGCTAAATTTCTCAAAGTACAGCCTCTCCTTGCCAAGGGCACAAAGTTCCATAGGGACGGGATATTACTTCGCACCATCATTAACCCTCACCTCAAGGAAGCAGCACAATTCCTATCCACAATCCTGGGTGTTAAGTGTAGTAAGAATCGATCCCTTCCACTCCACACATTTGTTTTACTGAGTAGCAAGCTAAAGCAAGACTGGATCCAACACTTAGTCATCTCCTTCACAAAAAAACTAGATGGTTCATCAAGCCAAAAATGTAAAATTCCACACTTATTGGTTGTAATCATCAATAAAGAGCTATAGGAACAAGAAATGACTCTGCCCCAGTCACCAAAACCTATTGAGAGTTGGACATTCCCTTCTCATCAACATGGGAGCCTTCACCAACTTCTCCTACTATCACATTGGCAAATGTGGATACCTCAGAAGAAATGCCTATTCTGGAGGTTGGAATTGAGGCCCCACGAGATGCTACAGCTCGGTGCACAACTACAACCAATATATCTCCAACAACAGCAGCAGCAGCTAGAGCCTAAGGCTATATCGGCACCAGAGCTTGAGGCTAGTAGATCAGCACCAGAGCCTAAGGCTACATCGGCACTAGCACTGTGTGATTGAAATACCATTGAAACAACCCCCAACAAGTACTACAAAATCATCAGGATGGCTACATGGGCACCAATTGTATCACTAGTATCACCAGTTCTCATCACCATGTGTCATTCTCCATCATCAAGCTAGCGAAATTCTCCAAATGTCATAACTATTCACTAGCTCGGCCAAGGAGGAACATGCATGAGAATTGGAAAGACAGAATGCAGCAACAATCGAAGACCAATTCTAGGGAATTGCCATAGAGGTCAGGGCACTTAGGGTGCAAATAGATGAGAAAGAGATTGAAGAAGTGTGCATGAACCAAGCTCTCCAAGCTTAAGAGAAGTCAGTGAGGGATGTAACCTCTAACCTCCACCACAACGAAATATAGATGACAGCAGTAGTACAAGCTACGACAATCCTACAGGCCTCCTATGACTACATGTTGACCTCCAAACATGCTCAGCAGACGAAGGCACTAGCACAAGCTCGGTTCACTATAATCCACAAAGAAGAAGAGCTCTAGGATTGCCAAGAAAATATTCAAGACATGCAATAGTCTTTGGCAATGCACACATTCAGCATTGAAGAGCTTACAAGGGACTGCCGAATCTTAAAGGACCAACTTGCTACTGCTAAAGAGGCCAGCACTTCTCAAGCACAAGTCTTGGACCAATGGTCCAATACCACTGAAGTCATTCCTCAACAAGTGCAGGTCACCTTGCAAATGAAAAAGCTTAAGGAGGCATATACATCCATCTACCATAAATATAAAGAAAAAATGGATGAGATGCAATCCCAAAAGATAGTCATCTCCAAGCTTGAACTCTAATTGCTAATGCACAACAATGAGGCAATGGAAGACAACACCAATGAAGTCCCATTACAATGCACAATGATGGTGTACCAAGAGCTTGTGGCCGCTCTACAAGTAGAAGATCACGTCAAAGCATGAGTGCTTATCCAATCGAAGCAGCTCCAAATCAGGATCATATCTGCTCATCCAACAATCAAATGGGAATGTTCCATAGGAACCAAAACTCTGAGGATAATTTGCCAAGACTTCTTCGAAGATGAGAAAAATATCTTCTGCCTGCAGTCTACACATGCTGGGTTTATAGCACTCAGGATGGATGCTTTCATTGCATATGTATGCCTCATGGGTAGTCCTCCCCTCAGAGTTATTGCTGGTTTGTTGCCATTTCTATAAAGGCCATCACTATTATTTGCAAGGCATGACATAACCGACATTTCACCCTTGCAGCTGATGATCCCATCGCACCAGCAAAAAGAAGTGTCGGAAGATGACAGGGCTTGTCTCACATCCAACTTTCCATATCTAACCACTAGACTCTATGCCAACCTCATAACCTCACTTACCCTTGCTGCTACCACCCTCTTAACCTTCCATGAGCTCCAGCCTAACATCTACTCCCTTCATCGTCTCTTTGCTCATGCCTCTCACCACTTTCAACTAACCCAATAGTCACAAACTTACGAGTCCCTCACACCTAGCTTCTTCTCTTCCCTTGCTAATCCTACCCTCGAGGATTACCAAGTTGCTCAAACCATTTGCCCAGTTCTTCCCCCCCTCTCTTGTGCTCCCCTTTCCACAACTAACACTCTTCCATATCTCTCCCCCATGTCCCCATATTCTCTCCCTGCCCCATCATCACCTCCAACACTACTTGTGCTGCCATCAACAGAAAATGACCCAATATTTGATTTTGAATATCAGGATCCGAATAATCCAATTTGCACTCCCATGCCAAATTCCAATGATGGGTATGATTTTGATGAGATGCCACTTCCCAATAACCCCATCAAGGAATTTTGGAGCAAATATCCTGATATGAAAACTTGAGGTGGATGGACCTTGGACAACTTCCCTACCAACTATCGTCAATGTCAAATAAGTGAAGATTGGGTAAGCACGTTGGATCCCCAACCTGATTGGCGTCGTCCCAAGCTCTTTGACATAATATTCTTGAAAGAGTACTTGCGTGCACCTCCATGTCTCAGAACCCATCCCAAGTTCTATGCAGTTCCACGACGTCACAGATGGGAAGCCAACATACACACTTTGGGTGAATATCGCACCATTAATTGTCCAATGATCAAGCCATACTCTGGTGTAGAATGGAATATCCAAGGCACACTGATCTGGGCACTTCAACATCATGATGAGCAAATAATGCGCGGCAACATTGGCCGCATTCTTCGCCAAAGTGCAAAATCTACTGCAAACATTGGAATACATTTTGGAGGTTCCCAGCCACATCGACCACCATTTGCCTCCACTCAGTTTCAATCCCAATGAATGGATCAATGCTCAGATTACAAGCCAAATCTATCAAAAAGTCATCTTTTTAGAAGCATGCCACATATCTCTGTTCGAACAAATGGTGGATACAGGCTACCTAAAAACAAAGCAAAATTTGTATGGTGTCAAGGCTATGCAGAAGGATCGACTGGCATGACACAAGTTCCACAGCCACTGGATTACATGCATGGCATCCCAACTCCATGATCACAATAAGCCATAACCGGAGGACGGGTAATAAAATAGATCCAGGAGTATGTTGTCTCTGTGCCAACATGGACATAGGTAGCACAGAATGTGTGTGTAGAGTAGCAGCAAAGCTCCACTTGTACTTGCATAAGGCTAGGAATAATCTCTCTTAGGAATCCTCAACATGCAATTTCTACTTGCAAGTCCTACATGCATGTTCTACATGTGAGTTCTACATGCAACTCCTACATGTGATTCCTACATGCATGTTCTACATGCAACTCCTTCATACATGCAAGTTCTACATGCAACTCCATGCAACATGCAACTCCACATGCAACTTGCAAATCCTACATGCAACTTCTATATGCAAGTTCTACATGTAGAGAGAGAATGTCTTACAATTGCCACATGTAGAGAGAGAAGCTCTCTAACTTGTATAAATACCCCATAATGGAATGAATCCCACACTCTTTGGGGCATTTTGTTGAGTTATACTTTGATATTCTAAGCAACTCTCTCTAAGTGTTCATGCTTCCTTGCACTCCATGTCCAAAAGCACGTCCTAACCTTGCAACTCCTCCTCCCCTCTCCTCCAACCTTGCAACCCATCCTCTCCCTCTCCTCCTCCTCCCTCTCCTCCTCCTCCCCTCCTCCTCCCTCCTCCTCCTCTCTCCTCTTCCCTTCTCCTCCTCCCCCCCCCCTCCTCCTCCTCCCTCCCCCTCCCTCCTCCTCTCTCTCCTCCCTTCTCCCTTCTCCTCCTCCTTCCTCCTCCTCCTCATACCTCCTCCTCCCTTCTCCTCTCTCTCCTTGCTCCTGATGCTCTTACACCTTCGTCCTATCCCACTCCCATGCTCCCCCTAAACCCTTAGTTCCTCAAACCTTAACCTCCATGATCTACGAGGGAGATAAGTTTTCCACCATGTACTCTACCATGAACCTTGGATCCTCCTTCTAACCCTTGAGCCTCTTCTAAACTCTGGAACCTCTCTCTGAATCTTGAACCTCCCTCTAAACCCTGAACCTCCCTCTAACCCTTAAACTCCTCCTAAACCCTTCAACCCCCAATGAAGGCAAAAGCCTTCATTACCCCAACCATGATGATGCAAGTTCCTTTCACACATGCATGCACTATGTTTGCTTACCACACTTAAGCCTACATCTCTCATCGGAATACAACTCGAGGTCCTAAGGTACACTTATACTACAAATGACAACACCGATATATCTGTAGGTGACAAAAAGCCTCGGAAGCCTACATACTGAGAATACCTTGCTCTTCCTGTAGAAGCCATGCCAACATTTGCAAGTACAAGCAGAGCATTTTTGCATGGCTTCCACAAGAAGAGCAGGGTATTCTTAGTATGCAAGGTTCTGAGGCTTTTGGTCAGCTATAGATATATCGGTGTTGTCGTTTGTAGTATAAGTGTAGAGTATAAGTGTAGCAGCTTAGGACCTCAAGTTGTATTTTGGTGGTAGGCTTAAGTGTGGTAAGCAAACATAGTGCATGCATGTGTGAAAGGAATGTGCATCATTATGGTTGGGGTAATGAAGGCTTTCGCCTTCATTGGGGGTTCAAGGGTTTAGGAGGAGTTTGAGGGTTAGAGGTTCAGGGTTTAGAGGGAGGTTCAAGGTTCAGAAAGAGGTTCCAAAGTTTAGAAGAGGTTCAAGGGTTGAGAAACTAAGGGTTTAAGGGGAGCATAGGAGTGGGATAGGAAGAAGGTGTAAGAGCACGAGGGGTAAGGAGAGAGGAGAAGGGAGGAGGAGGGAGGAGGAGGAGGAGGAGGAGGAGGAGGGAGGAGGAGAAGGGAGAAGGAGAGAGAGGAGAAGGGAGGAGGAGGGAGTACAAGGAAGCATGGACACTTGGAGACAATTGCTTGGAATACCAAAGTAGAACTCAACACGATGCCCCAAAGAGTGTGGGCTTCATTCCATTATGGGGTATTTATACAAGTTGGAGAGCTTCTCTCTCTGCATGTAGGAATTGTAAGACACTCTCTCTCTACATGTAGAACGTGCATATAGAAGTTGCATGTAGGAGTTGCATATTGCATGTAGGAGTTGCATGTAGAACTCACACGTAGGAGTTGCATGCAGAACTTGCATGTAGAACATGCATGTAGGAGTTGCATGTAGAACTTGCATGTAGAACATTGCATGTAGGACTTGCAAGTAGAACTTTCATGTTGAGGATTCATAAGAGAGATTATTGCAAGTACAAGTTGAGCTTTGCTGCTACTCTACACACACATTCTGTGTCACCTAAGTCCATGTTGGCACAGAGACAACAGTTGCACGTAGTACATATAAGTCATTATGACTCTTTGCCTCTTGACTCACTTCATTGCCCAGTGGAGAAACACTTCCTATCTCAACAACCATTTGAGTTTCACATCTTCAATTACTCCTGTATCCCAAACGCTTCTTAAAAAAAACCGTTTTCCTTCCCTTCTTTCTTTCCTTTCCCTTCCCTGGCATTACTATCATCTAAGGCTTCACTCTGTGACACCTTTGCTTTTACTCTTGAAACCCTCACTTAAACCTCTCCCTTCCCACTCACTTCTCTCTCTCTCTCTTTCTCTCTCAATCTTTGAATTGGACTTATAGATACTTCCATCTCTTTCAGGTAGACAGTACGTCATCACAGTAGGTGATGACCTATTGTCTCACCTAGTCTGGTGTACCCTACTGGGGCAAAGGTGGGTACACACACACAATCCTTTTCTTCATTTTTTCTGTGCGACTTACATTCTTTCCGTTGTTACCCCTTTGGTAAAACTTTTTAAACTACCCCTTCCCTCTCTCTCTTTAAATAAAACTTCCTCCCACACTCTCTATCCTTCCCCTCTCTTTCTTATAATTTCCTAACACCGTTTCTCAACTCCCCCCCCCCCTTTTGCTAATCTAAAACCTATTTTTAAATAGAAATTATATTCCTCCTAATATTTTCCGATTTTTCTAAAATTTCCTAAAATCTTCCTAAAATTTTAACAATTTTCTTAAAAATTTCTCCCTAATTTGTCTAAATTCCTTTAAAAAATATTTCTCTATGTTTCCTCTTGCTAATCTCTCTCTCTCTCTCTCTCTTTCTAAACTTCCCCTTGGTTGTTCCAAATCCCTACCGCTTGATAATGTTTAGACCTTTTTGTGGTTAATAAATATGGCAAGAGTGCCCTAACAAGAATGTACATACATTATATTAGTGAAACATGAATTGATGGACTTGAAAGACAATAGAATATTTGAGAAAGGTCCATGGGTTAGAATGGATTATTGGATAAAGGCCCATAGAGCAAAGAGTAAAATTGGGGATACCCCATACGTATGTTTAATTATTTTATATGCGTAAGGGGAAAATATAGAGTTGCTACACTCGGTGGTGGTGTACTAAGAGATGTGTGTCCCTAGTTGCAGGTACTTTATTTTGTAAAAAGAAAAAAAGGGTTGCTAGACGTAAAAATGACTATTGTCTGACTCCCCCCATATGTTGAGTGCATAAATCATGCATGGGGAGGTGTGGGGGGACATGATGAACTGCTCAGGCACTTATTGCCAGATGACGCAACACTCACATGGATGGGAGTAAGTAATTGCAAGTGCATACCAAGATACTTGGCACTATTGACTATTGACCTATAGAAGCATCAACTGAGCATATGCTATGTTTGATTACTTGTGGTCGACCTTCAAAGGTTGTGTTTCGCACACGCACTACTGTTGTGTGCTAGTTCAAACATAAGGGATGAGCATCGTACAATGTCGAATGTTGTTTTGAGTTAGTGGCTTCAAAAGGGCTCTTATAGAAACTCGATCTCTATTCATTTGTGAAGTTATGCCTTGTGCACATGGCTAAACTTCACTGATGAAAGGTTTTTGGGGAGTGAGAGTCTCTCATTCAAAAATATATGAGAGTTTCCCTAGGATGACTTTGGAGGTCATGTAATAGCCTTGTTTAACTTCCCTACATATTTCGTTGTCGCACTGATAAATGCTAGATGCACTGATAGTTATATGGGTGTCTACGCTTCTTTCACACTCGAAATATTGTTACGAATCGTTGCACGCTTGTATTGAGACCTTTGGCTAGACAGAATGTGGGGAACAAGGTGTTTGGTCTGTGACATCCCCTTCACTCAGCCCAAAGTATGTTGTTATGAGAAATATGGTTCCAACTCCATATTTGCATGCTTATCGGTGTTTACTATATTTGCAAAGTAGCGCATCACTTGATAAGGGTGTGGATATTAGATCTCTTTGTGGCCTTAGATGCAATGGTCTGAGGCGTCATGTGGCTTGCGACCAAGGGCCTCCCCTTGAGGACGACCTGAGTTAAATATATTAACAATCCCATACCTGAGTTCAATGTACAAGCAGGTTTTGAATGGTGGTGGCTTGTACAATATGCCTTGTGTACAATAAGGGCTATGAGGAGTATCATTAAGCATAGGACCATTCTTCATTAAAATGTTCATTTGTGATACATACGGATGTGATGGACAAGAAATTTGGTAGGAGGACATGGATAACAACTATACATCAGTGTTGAAGCCTATGCCTTCCCTTTACATATTGTCTGTGTTGGATGGTGGCAAGTGATGGATAACAACTATACATCAGTGTTGAAGCCTATGCCTTCCCTTTACATATTGTCTGTGTTGGATGGTGGCAAGTGAGCTAATGTATTTTTCTACCAGATTTGCTTAAGTCATCTTTGGAAGTTAGTGTTGGTTGCACCTTTCGGAGTTTACTATGGTACGTGGAGCATTTAGTTCCCTTTTCCTACCTTTTTGAATTTTTGGTCATGCAAACAAGAGTGCTTGCCCTTGGTATACTTGGAACTTGGTTTACTGGCCCCTTGCAGTGGATTAAAGGGGACAATTGACATACCTCTATGCTTGTGGAGGTGGCTACATTGTATATGAAGGAAGACATATTGTTGGTTTTCTCATAACATGTTGGTAGGTTGAAGATCATGCATTGTATTTTTGAATGTAAAGAATGGTTGACATTGGATGACTTGTTGGAGAATACAAGCTGGGAGGCTACTGCTATTTTGTATAGTAGCAGAAAGCTAGTACTAGAAGAACTACTAGTTTTATAAAGTAAGGAAGACTATTTCTACTTAATTGTACCAAGGAAAAAGATGAATAGGATGGGATTTTGGAAGGTTTATTGGTGTGGTGAGTTCGGTATGGTGGAGTAGTTTAGTTGATATGTCGAAAAATTATTCAAAATCTTAACAAAGCTCAAGAGCTCTATTAAGCACTTGTCCACTTAACCAAAACAAAACATCTCATGGTTTGATGCATTAATCTCTCACATGCAACCAAAGATTTTGCTTTGCTTTCTAATTAAGCCCATGTGTATAGTTTAGAGGCTCTTTAAAAAAGGTTTGTAAATGGATGGGATTCCTATGGATGTCAAAGAAGTGACTCAAAAATGGTGGAGAATAGACTCTTGACATTAAATACTTTATTTGGGATTGAGTTGAGCACCACCCTATCTTCACATATGTGATTTGGAATTGCCAAGTGGGAGGGAAATGGCCAATCATCATGAGATGCTAAATGAAAACTAGGCTTATAGTACGAAAAGTTAAATCTATGTCTTAATTAAGAAAGAATAAAGATACCTTGAAGTCTTTAATATTAGCATGCTCTTTGAAAGCTGAATGAAGTCAAGTTGAGACATACCCTTAAGAAAAAAACAATATAAAGTGAGAGTGACAAGTTGTGTCATGAAATAGTAGTCGTCTCATATGAAAACATGGAGAACCATGTTAAAAAATGATTTATCAAAGGTGGATATAATTTATGGTGCCCTTGGGGGAATCTCAATGCTTACTAGCCTAATTATACAAACTTTATGATCTAATACAAGAACGCCATCAACACCAATGTGTTTTCACTCTTGCGTAGATTAATTGGATGTTTTGTACAAATCTATTCCACACTTTTGTAAAGAATGGTTTGTGCTTATGCAGTCAATCTTTGTTAATAGTGAGGACCCCACTCTTTGAGTATATAGCATTATATTCACGATGTGTGTGATTTGTGTTACATGAGGGTTGAATGAAGCACTTGACTTAATGGTGACGTTGTCATGCATAAAGACAGGCCATCAATAACACACGAACGCAAAGCCTTTCTTGAGGCCATCTTTGTTGATGAAAAGCGTTTGTAAATGGTAATCAAAATGCTTTTAACTTACTAGCGTAAGTGAGTTGGGGTCCATTCATGTCCATTTTGTGGCATGTTGTAAATAATTGTGCAAAATGGAATAATTTATGTAAAAGACACTTGGATTTTCATAAACCATGATATCATCTGTGATGCCATGGATAGCATTCACACCCCACTGGCCTCTAATATTAAGTTGATGGAGAGGACAGCACGCTTGTAGGAGTTATGTGCCCTACTCAACTTTTATAGAAAAATCTTGTTAATTGGTCCCCCCGAATGAAAATTTTGAACCTAAGTCAATCCTAAGTTAATCCCCCCAATGAATAGTTATAAGCCCCCTTGGTCCCTCCCCCACCTTCCCTCCTCTCCTCTAGCTCCTCCTCCTCCTCCTCTCCCGGCCTGGCACCCCCTCTTGCCTCAAATGGACCTCCCCAATCATGTAGGTGCATGGACGGAAAGTTGGAAAGGAGATTGGCGTGTGAAAGGCCCAAGGGCATCCATCCTTAATGCGTTAAACAAAGGAAGAGATTATTTGATGTTAGGTTTGTCGTGTAACAAAAAATATCAAACGGTCAAAGGGCGGGAAGCCCGGGGAAGGTGGAGCCCACAAGCAATACGTGGACCCGCGCGTAGAGCACGTTGCAAGGTGGGACCGGGAGATTCGAGGGTATATACAGTCAGGATGACGTGAGAGCGCAAGGGGGGGGATCACGGGAACAGCCGGTGCCAGCTCATGCGGTCTATTCCAGAAGGGGGAGGGGCCTAGGTCCCTGCGCCAGAGCAGAGCCAGCTTTACAGCCTAACGCCGGTGTCCACTTGCTTGCTTCGGACCCTGTCGCTTTCACAGCTCCGTCCATCTTTCCGTCCCATTTTGGCCGTCCCGCGTCCGTTCCGTTCATAGATGTGGCGGCGGCCGCCGCCCTTGGTCGCTTTCGCCGCCAACCCCGTATTTTGTAACCCAACTAGAGTTCGCCACGAAGCTCCAGCCTTTCTCCTAGCTACATCTCCACGCCAGCTTGCAGCCCTCGACTCAGCCCTCGACTCAGCACATCCCGACATTGGGGACTCGCAATTAGAGCCCTTCAACCAAGTGGAGTTAGGACCTATCCCCCCTTGATGGAGTTGATTGGCAATGTGGACACACTTGGGCCCCGATCGCCAATCGATCAACCCAGAGCCTCCATGGTTTCATTTGGCCATCGGTGATGAACATGTATGACGAGCCCACGTGCATGGGAACAACCACTCAGTATGTCCCGATCTTGGGAGCTCTCTTGGTGGTGATGGCAATTAGGGGAGTACAACCAAGTCGAGTGGTACACTTGTTCTTGTTTATCCTCTGGTCCTTCCAAATCTAGCATCATTTCCAGATTGCGTGTTTAGGGCTTCGACAAGAACTATCTTCATTGCAAGTTTCACAAAAGTTCACTCGATGTGATTCCTAAATTTCTTGTGAGTCCTTGGTGGTATTTGCATTCTCGAGTTTGCAATTTAGCCATGGATGACATCACATTCTCCTCTGTGGGCATCTCCTCGTATCCCTTATTGGTGGATGAGCTATTTGTTTTCGCTAGTTTTTTGTTGCTTCTCTTTGGTTGGGAGCTCATAAAACAGTAATGTTAGCTTTGGCGTTATGCCATGATCGCCTGTCTTGCTACTTGTAGTAAGCGTAAAGCTAGATGGGTTCAAAACCCAATGAGAATGTGCATTGCTAATGTTGGTGCTTGTATAATAATCCAAAAGGGATATATATATTCTTAGGCCCAACATGTCCATTGGTTAGGAGGACAAAAGTACTATCCATCTTGGTTTCATAGGTGATTCGAGTAGTCCCATGGTTTACATCGTCATACCTTTGATTCTCATGAAAGGCATGTGAGATTGCTATGTTGTTGTGACTAGGATGAGTAAGAATGATGAATTGGATTGGGGGAAAGGACTTTTTTGCTATCACACCGAGCTAGCCCTTGAAGGCCATGTTTGGCAATCTGTCTTACCATGGCCACATTGGAATGACACAGAGCATGATTGAAAGGAGTCAACTCTATGAGTGATGAGCTTGGTAGGCAAAACTTACCTTTTTGCATCAAGAAGGGGCTATTAAATTGTGCTTGACCCACCACCCTTAGTTCAAGCAATCGTGTTGAAGCACATGTGGGTTTAGGCCATAATGAGCTCATCGATTTGCTATCATTGGGAGCAACAATGGGCATCTATTCTCTTCGAAGTAAAACGGGTTGTAGTTGCAAGGTAAGCGTACATAAGCATAAGGACGCTCCATGTCTATTGATAATACGGTATACACATGACACATGGAAGTGTTGAGCTAGCTATTGTAGTATGGGCTACCAAAAGATGTAAATATTTGCTTTACGACTACGATTTAGGTCATCATCCCCTCAAAACCAATGTAAATGCCAAACTTTAATAAACCTTGGCACTTCTACTTGGTGCGTAGCCCATTGTTTAAACATTTATTTGTCATGGTAACAAAGGAGCTACCCAAGTAGATTTGTTGTTGCTACTATTGCCAGGCCTAAAATCTATATATCAATAGATGCAAAATGCATGTTACAATTATTGAGATGATTTGTGGCTAGACTTGAACAACCGATTACATGGAGCAAAAGTTAGGTGGGATTCTTAAGTGCCACAATTCTTATTTAGATGGTAAGGAAGGGAAATGGCTGAGAAGTGGGGGAGGATGTGGATGAGAGGAGCCTTGAAGTGCTAGGAAAACTAAGGGAAATTTCTCTCTCTCTCTCTCTCACACAAAAAGGAGCAAAGGGTGCATTCAACTACTAGGGTCTTGGAGGGTTTCTCTCTCTCTCTCTCTCTCTCTCACACACACACACACACACACACACACACACACACACACACACACAAAGGAGCAAAGGGTGCATTTAAGTTCTTGGAGGGTTTCTCACATTGAAGAGTGGGGGAGATTTCTTGGAGGGTTTCTCACAAGAGTGTTTTTTTTTTGGGTGAAAAGGGCTTCTCTCTCTCTCTCACACACACACACTCACACACACACACACACACATACACACACATACACACACACACACACACAAAGGGAGCAAATGGTGCAGATTTCTCACACCCCCCCCACACACAAATAGAGGCACAAAAGGAGAAGGAGCAAAGGGTGCATTGAATTAGGAGTCAAAATGGGCGAGATTTCTTGGAGGGTTTCTCTCTCTCTCTCTCTCTCTCTCTCACTCACACACACACAAAGGGAGCAAATGGTGCATTGAAGTGCTGGGGATTTCTCACACACACACCCCACACACACATAGAGGCACAAAAGGAGAAGGACCAAAGGGTCATTGAATTAGGAGTCAAAATGGGCGAGATTTCTTGGAGGGTTTCTCTCTCTCTCTCTCTCACTCACAAACACACACAAAGGAGAACGAGGGTAAAGGGAGGGTGAAGGGGAGAAGAGGACGAGGATTCCCCCACACCTACTTCTTCATACTTGTTCATTCATCGTCGTCTTCCACCTGCACCCCTTGACAACCCCTCTGTCTGTGTGTTGCTCCTCCTCCATGTGTCAGCCTCACCAGCTCTGGAGGTTCCCTCGATGCTCCGACGACCAAGCCCCCCCCCCAACAGCTTCTCCTCCTCCCATACCTCGCCTCTTCATCCCCCCTACCCCCCCTTCCCTCTCCTCCGATTACCCCACCCTCCCTCTCCACGACCTCATCCTCCGTTTCCACTCCCACTCCCTCCTCGACCACCAGTGCTGCTCCTTAGCCTTTCAGCGTATCCGTGCCCCTGTCGATATCGTCTGGTCCGTCGTCCGTCGCTTCGACAACCCCCAGGCCTACAAACACTTCATCCGTAGCTGCTCCATGCGTGGCGATGGCCAGGTCGGTAGCACCCGCGTCGTCCGTGTCGTCTCCGGCTTGCCCGCTGCCTCCAGCACCGAGCGCCTCGAGATCCTCGACGACGACCGCCATGTCCTCAGCTTCCGAATCGTTGGAGGTGAGCACCGCCTTCGCAACTACCAGTCTGTCACCACGCTTCACGAATTTGTGCTGGATGGCAGGCCCGGAACCCTTGTCATGGAGTCTTACGTGGTTGATATCCCGGAGGGAAATACCAGGGATGAGACCTGTGTTTTCGCTGATACGATCGTCAAGTGCAACTTGCAGTCGCTTGCTCGCACTTCCGAGCACCTTGCACGTCCTGGTGAACGAGGCCGTAATGCCCACGAGTCTTACAGAAGAGTTCGGGGCTCAGACTGAGATGGTTGAAATAAAGAGTCCCTCTTTTCTCCCGTGCTCTCAGGAGCGCTTTTGTCGGAAGCTGAGCCACCGCTGCTTTACTGAATCGAAACTTTCTTGTTACGGTGGAATCGGCTGTGAGGGTTTTTAGAACTAGACCATATGGCCGTTGACTGTAAACGAACGATGTTACAAAGTGGTCAGAAGGGAGACTCTGGTTGACCAGTAGCCATTGCTACTCAGCCGCTTAGCCAGGCTAAGTAGCTACATACATGGCATGGAGGTTTCTGTTCTCGCTGTACTGATGCTCTAAACGGTGCACTTGTTCGCAGTATCTGCGTACTGTTGAGAACTTACACCTACGTGATGAGGCAATTCAACGTGCTTGTGCAAGAATGAATAGGTGGGTGGGTGCAAATCTCTTATGCTTGGTCAATTAATCTGCGGAACTTGTCTCGTCTTTACGAGTTGCGTGATTGCCCTTCTGAGTATTGTGAGATCGTTTGTCTGTGACGCTCTATTGCATGTCGGGTTGATGGCCATGGTTAAGTCTCGTAATTTTTTCTAAAAATCCATTTATGCACCTAGTTATTTGGTGTAGTGCGGCTTAGTTAGCGCCTATCTTTCCTAGACCTTGCAAGAACGTTTCTTGTATTTTGCAATCAGGGTGTTCGAAGTAGCACATTGTTCTCTTAATTTTTTCCTCAAAAGAAGAGCTAAGTGGATAGATCAATGATTGGGGAGGGGAAAAAGAGAAACTGATTGGGGAGGGGAAAAAAGAAAAACTAAGAAGAAGAGCATGTAAGTGTGAACTTCATGAAGGCGAAGAGCATGTAAATATGTGTTTCTATGTGTGTGTGTGTATAGGGAGAGAGAGAGAGGGAGAGATGATATGATATGATATGATTGTAGAGACCCTTAAGGATGAGTGGCCACTATTAACTATAATAGTTGTCTTTTACATCACTCTGAAAGAAGCACACAAAACTTGGCTGTGTTGTGAGTACTTGTTGAGTTAGCTTGTGTGCTACTTCTTGTACTTTGTTGTAGGGTCCTAGATTTCTTTTAGGTACATTCCTAGCTTTTTGGCTAGCTCTTCAATAGTTTTTAAGTCATCCCTATCATCACCATAGTTTTTTGTTAAGTGCGAGTAGGATCGACGAGTTAGAAACTCATGATACTCTTTTTTTAATATCTCCTACGAGGCAAATTTTGTAGATTCTTTCCTCTTTAGGGACCTTGGGTCTTGCCACTTATCCCTCTCCACTCTCGGTTATGTGAGTTGTTCTCATTTTACAGTTTGGGTACCCTTTAAACAACGGATGCCTTCTTCAAGTTATTTTTGCATTCGATAATTGTTCCTTGGATTTTTGGGAAGTTGCATTTTTGCTCTTGGGTCTTGCCATAATTTTGTAGCACTTATCGCATCACTAGCTCTTTGATTTCACATGCATCTTCTAGTAAATCGTCTTATGTCCTATAATTCCATCCATTTCATTCCATCTCTATGCCATCTGGTGGTCTTTGTAGCTTCTGTTGCTTTGTGTGGTATCTTGTTGGCATCCATCTTCTCAAGTTTGTTAAGCTGGCATAACGCTTTCCCTTCGAGGAGAGTCATACTTTCAAGAGGTACTCCTACCAATTTCAGCTAGTAGGGTAGTGTAGGATGCTTATACGTTCTCCTATGTAAGCGTATATTTTTGCTCTTTTCTTGCAAGTTCTAGAGAGCTTGGGGACTCTTATAAGGTTCATTGTTTGCATGCTCATAGTATAAAGAAGTATTTCATTTCTCAATTCCATAGATGTGACTTCCTACATTATTTTGGAAGCTATATAGAGAAACATTTTCTATATTTCCAAATGCCTGAAGTTTAGTGCTAGGAAAACAAGAAGGAAGTTGAATTTGTTTGTAATGAATGCATTGTTGTTTGAGAGAGGAGCATTTGTCCTAAATTGATGTATCATGTTATTCACTCTGAAGCTACCTTTGCTTAAACTTTCTTTCCTTTATTTTTTAAAGGGCATAGCTTTTGCAGTTGGTCCTAAAAGACAAGGTGCTATATGGTTTATTTTGAATAAGAACACAAATGTGGCATGGGTCCTTTTGGAGGTATTGATCACAAACTTTGATGGAGGTTTTGTTGCCTCCATTTGGGTTCAAGGATTTAGGAAAGGCTTGTAGGGTTTATAAAGAGAATAGGGTTGAGATTGCTAACAACGGGTTTAAGGTGAAGAGAGGGTTACAAGGGTGAGGAGAGTTGAGTTAGTCCTCTTTATGGATTCATGGGGTTAAGGGTTGAGAAGGGGTCAATAAGGAGAAGGGAGGAATGGAAGGAGGAGGAAGAGAGGGGGAGGGATGAGGAGGAAGGAGTTTTAATTGCAATGGTGAGAGTATGCTAGAATATGTCGATAGTGTAAGGAAGCATGGATGCCAAATAGGTTAAGCACATGTACACATAGGTAAACTGAATATTGAGCCCTAAAGAGTGAGTTTCTTTGTATTAAGGGATGTTTAGAGATGCCCTTGAGTTTTTATCTCTAACATCCTAGGGGATTCACAAGGGGAAAGTTATGATATCACGTGAGAATGCATTAGGGTTTTTTTGAGACTACTCATAAGTTTTAAATATGAAGGGTAGGGGCTCATTTTACTTTTTTCCAATCTTAAATTCAATTTAAAGGGACCATGGCATCTTGGGGGGTGTGTCCGAGCACGACTAATTTTGATCCTAAACATAAAAATAACACACAAATATACATTAGATTCGTTACAATTGGTCATATATCAAGTATATAGATGAACTGAGTCCAAACTATGGCTAGTTTTATGCCATTGGTAGGGGGAAAAAAGGGCAAATAGGGGCTCCCTTCGATTAAAAGCACTTATTAATTAATTAGACTCTTCTCGTGGTGTCGATGGGATATGCCAAAATATTAGGGATAAAGGGGGGATGGGGAGAGCTTGAATTAAATAATGGGAGAGCTTGAATTAAATAAAGAGGAGAGGGGGAGAGCATGAATAAAATAATGGGAGAGAACATGAATTAAATAAAGAGGGGAGAGGGAAGGGCATCTTGAGATTGGGGAGGGGGAAGGGCATTAAAGAGGAAATGAATCCTGAAGGAGGGGCATTTATAACACCATTATAAGTGTCGATGTGACAAACAATGACCTCTCAAAACTTTCTTAAATCTTGAGGGATAACACCTCTGTGGTATGCATGGCCTTCATAGGCCCTTTTTCTTTTCTTTTGGCACTCGATCCCTTCTTTCCCTTTTTCAGTTTAGGACATTTATCTCAACTGTGCCTTCCTCTAAGTAATAGAAACATTGTTTCTCTTGCTTACTTAAATCCTCCAAGTTTCAATGGGGAGGAAAAGAAAGGAATACGAATGTGGTTACCACTTTTTTTATGAAAGGGCCAAAACTTGCACAATTTGGGTCAAACAATTGGATACTTGTGTGCCTTGGAGACCAGCCTACCCTTAGAGAGGCAAGGAATATAAGTGGTGGTTAAGTCTGATGAAGAGTGAAACAGGTACAATTCGAAATAAGCTTGAAAAAGAAATCTCTCCCCAAGCATGAATTGAAAAGAAATTGGGATGCCTGGAACTAGTGCAAGATGAGAGATCGACCACTGACCTACTACATTGCTGAATATAGAGAAGTCACCTTGAAACTTTTAGTAATTGATGACTTTAAAATGGATACACAAGTTTTCTGTGTGCTTGATCTAGACTTTACAAATAGACCAACAAAAATGAGCCTAAAATGCTCGATGAGGCGATTGCGTTTTCTTAGATCTTTTAAGACACTATCGGCAAAGGCAACTTGCACCTGATGCACAAAAAGTTGCATGATGCTCCCAATGGTTCTATTTTTCAAGGGTCCTAGAAACATAAAGGACCTTATCAAAAGTTTTGATTAGGTTAAGAAAACTAAGGGGTCACTCGGCTACTCTTTGTGCCAACCCTCCACTTGTCCTCCTAGATGTTTGAACGTATTATAAAATTGGGAAGAGACCAAGGGAGTATCTCAGACTTGGGATATGGGGCTTAATTTATGTGGAAAAATGAGGCAAAGGGTTGTCGCACACAATTGAGAGTGCGTACCCACCTAGCCCACATGGGAGACTTTTCCACACACACCATGCTTGTGGGAGGATGCATTTATTGGGAGAGACCCTCCCTCTTGGCTATAAAAGGAGGGGGCTATTCCTTGATGGAACACTCTCATTCTTGTAAAGCCACCTAGCTAGTACTTTGATTTCCCCTCCCCTCCCCATCCTTCCTTTCAAATAAAGCATGACTCTCTTTCCTTGATGTCTCCATCTCTACATTCCACCTCCCATCATGTACATGCTCCTCTTTCCCCTCTCCCTTCCCCCTTGTGGCATAGTCCCTCTTTTCATTCCCACCCCTCTTAATCTTTTTTTCCCGCCTATGTTAATGCTTCTTCCCTCATGTTCCCTTTTCCTCTATGGCCCTCGAGCGTCGCCATGCCTCGTGTCTAGCATCATGCCTCGAATTCTTTTCTAGTTAATAGAATTGGTGTGGCTGCTGGGATTGAAATCTCCAGGGCTAGTGGTGTAAAATTCATTACTCCTATGACTGGGTGTAGTTCTGTAGTACCTTCAATGTGCGGTTCTCTGTTTCTGCGCCTCCAATCTATGTGTCTTCTACCTGCAGTTCTCCGTCTCTGCAGCTGCAAAACTTCTCAGTTTCTACGCCTTCCGCATACGGTTCCTACGCATCTTCTGGGTTCCTGCATGTCTTCAGTGCAGCGCCACGCATCTTTTGGTCGACCGTGCCTGCAAAACCGCTCCTGTGCATCTGCAACACCCGCACGTCCCCTAGTTGCAGCTGTTGCATCTGCGCGTCGTGGATAGATCGCGAATCACGACTATTTTTTTGAGTTCCTATGTCTTCTGGCGCATCTGCGCGGCGTCGCGATTAGATCGTGACTGTTTTTCTAGGTCCTGCATCTTCTGGCACACCTGCGCATCGTGGACAGATTGCGACAGACTTTTCGGGCTCCTGCAAAAGATCTTGTGCCCCTATCCTCTTCTTCTTCTCCTCTCCTCTCCTCTCTTTTTATTAAGGAGTGGGAATTGAACCCAAGACCTCCCCATTCACAAAAGGAAGACTTACCAATGTGCCCGCAAATAGGAAGTGATGAAAGTGTAATGATATTGTTTATATGGTGAAATCTCATGAACTCTAACTCTCTAACCGTAGGGAGTTTCCTCTTGTTGTAAAAAGCAAAAAGACTTCATTTCATGTGCTCTATTCATATCTGATACTAGATCGTAGATTTTGAGCTTTTTCAAGTTCACTCCTTGGACGCATGCCACATGAAGAGGGTGGATATTTATGTCACTTCTCGACGAGTTCAAGGATTTGGTGCTTGGTCCTCCGCTCATTACAGCTACCAATTGGCGAGATCTGTTTCTTGATCTTCATGTTGATCTTCAACAACTGATTGTACAATGCATTATTCAAGGATACGATGGGTGGGATGATACACCGTGGATGATTCACGGTGAAGAACTAGTGATACACTGGGAGGATGTTGATTTCAATTCTACTCATTGTGCGGTGATCGAGCTATTTGCTGCATCAGAGGTAATTAAAAGGGTGACATTCTTCGAAGGGTGGGATGCTCCCCAAGCTTGGGGGGAGATTTGGTGCATCTGCTTATTAATTCCTATGGATAAGCTCGTCTTGAATGATTTCTTCTCGATCTCATTACAAAGGTTTCTAGGGCTCGGCTATGGTTGGTAATGTTTCAACCAAGGAATCCCTTTGTACCTAATCAGCCCTTTGTGCCTCATTTTGAGCTTCAAGTTGTAATTCTTTTTGGTCTAAAGATAAACTATCAACAAAGGATTGTAAGTTTATTTGGTGCTGAAAGTCTTGCTCAAGTATTGAATTCTCCCCACCTTCTCCTTCTACCTATCTTGGACTACCGAGAAACTTGGGATGTCCGGATTTTAGTCTTGGTGTGATGACATCTTGACTCCAATTTGACGGCGCATACAAACCTTCGACCAAGGCTGCTCATGTGGGTGTGAAGCTCACTTCACCAGCGGGTGAGGTGTATTGTTATAGCAAGTCTACACTAGCAAGTACTTGCAACCAAGCTGAGTACTCGGCACTCATTTTTGAGCTACAAAAGGTGCAAGAACATCACATCAAGCAACTTGAGGTGCAAGGAGATTCTCAACTCATGTGTAAACAAGTTAGTGAAAGGTGGAAGGTGTGGAGCGAAGGCTGGTTCCATGACATCAACAAGCATTGGAACTTTGCCAACAATTTGAAAAGGTAAAATTTAGCATATCCCTTGAGCTCAAAATTTAGTTGCTGACTTCTTGGCACAAGAAGCTTGTACTTCAATCACGCATGAACCGAGTGGAAGCGCCGCCCCAACAAAGCCGCAAGCCACGAATGAGCGTGATCATTTGTAAGGAATGCAAAGGCTATGGTCATCATGAAACCAAGTGTTGGGCATATTTGATACGAGTTTACCAACTTTGGAAGATCGTCAGAAAGGTCCTTAAGGACATTGCTTAAAAGAAGGATGCCAAACTGCACACCCCTTGAAGAAATAGCATGGTGACTACAAGAACTGGAAGAAGTTGAAGGTGATGTGCAAGCTCTCCAACTATTGACATTTGTCATGGCATTCTTGTTTGCCTTGATGAACAACCTCATGTAGCACCGCATCTCTAACCCTCGCTTGTAAAGATGGACGCAATATCATGAGGGTTGGTCCTTTTAACATTGTCTATGAGCTATTCTATGTTGAAGATTCTTCCCGTATAATATTTTACAATACACCAGTCACACCCTACCCTTCCTATGTGTGCTTTGTAGATGTATTTTCACCTGATTTTTAGTTCAAGCTACCTCTTTCCATTGTTTGCCAATAGATAAGCCTCATTTGGCCTCTCTTTTCTCCATCTTCCAAGCATGGCTGACATTCCCGTGTTCTGTGGTTGGGTTGAAGAAAATCCAAATGAGTATCTTGTGGCCTTCAAGCGTTGTTGTGTTTCTCTCAACTTTCTTATTAAAGATAGATGACTGTTGGTTCTTCCCACATTTCTAGAGGGTTTGGCTCAAGTGTGGTTTGAGAAGTAGGCTGAAGATGTTTGCCAAAGTTGTCTGAGGTTGACAGTAGCTATGATCGAGTATTTCAGCAAAGAAAAGGAGCCGGAGAATGTGTACTTGCTGGTGGCAAACCTGAAGCAGTTAGAAGGTGAGATGGTGCGTCGATATGTGGATTGAGCAACCGTGCTCCTGGATCGTTTAATTGCCATGTAGGAGGACAACGCTGGATTTCTAGTTGGAATGACTCAGCATGTTCTGGGCTACCTCGTAGCAGGAGCAAGTGATGAATTCGGCCTCAAGATTAAATGGGAGAATCCAGAAACCATGGTTCTAGCACATGAGATTGCTCAAAAGTTTGATAAAGTTCAATCTGACCTCGTTTCAAAGAAGACGATTGTCCCTCTGCAACCCCCTCAATTCTTGCAACAACAACCTGGGGGGTCCAACTCAGGGGCATACCCCCACCCCCCATCAGGGATGTATCCACCGCCTCCACCTCAAATATATGGTCCTGCCTTAGATGCTTACCCTCAACAAGGAGTATATCCTCAACTTCCACCTGGAAGATTTCCCCAGCCTTCGCCCATGAGCCCCCCTCCTTCCTACTCCCCTAGCCCCTCCTGCTAAAGGACCAAGAGTCAATGACCTAGCCAAGGCCCTGAATGATCTTTGGCTTGAGATGGTGGGCATCAGAAATCAAGCCAATCGCCCTCCAAGAGAACATGCTAATGTTGTGTGCTACGAGTGCCACTAGAAGGGTCATTATCGCACGGAATGTCCCAATATTCCAAGGGTGAATCTTCTAAGTGAATCAGGCACCGAGGATTCTGACGTAGAGATCCTTGACCTTGGGAAAAGAAGTCGTACCACCTCAGACCACTCTCCAAACCATGGCCCAGGCTGCCCTAGGAAGAAGGTGTCCTTCTCATAGCCCTCAGATGCTGAGATGGCAGACCCACCAACAGAGAAGACTAAAAGATCTCACAGGAGTAAGTGGTCGCCCTCGGATTTTCCCATCGGCTTAGGGCAAGAGGACTATTCGGTCGTTCAAGACCTTGCTCATCGGTCTTTGAGCATCACGCTCACTCAACTAATAGCATTAAGCCATAAGGTGAGATGTGAGCTGCAGCAAGGGCTCTCAACAAGGAGGAGCAAGAAAAAGGGAAAGGTACGAGAGGTCTCTTCTATCTCTCTAGAAATTTATTGGCACCCACATACAGTGTATGTCATCATAGATAATTGCTGTGTCAAAAGTGTATGTGTCGATGGGGGAGCTGCATGTAATATCATGGTGCCCTGTATCATGAAGAAATTGAATTTGAAATGCACAAGGCATTCCTCCACTTGAATCAAGGTAGCAGATGGTCGATGACTCGCCACCCTGGGAGTCATTGAGGATTTGCCCATCACTATAAGCACCACCGTCAATTTCTATGTAGTGGACATCGAAGATACAGGTAGGAGTTACCCAGCCATACTTGGGAGACCATGGTTGAGAAAGAGTGATGCAGTCAGCCATTGGAAGACAGGACACATGTCTTTTGGTGCTTCTAACGAGAAGATCCCAGTACAACCAAGTGCCACTGAACCAGAAGAAGAAGAGGAGCAAGATAGTGATACTCTCTCATCCTCGGTGTTTGAATCAATGGAAGAATTAGACAGGGGGAGGAGTTCTCAAAGGAGAAAGTTTACATGATGGGGGTGTCTCTGACCCCGCCACCTCCAGAAAAGGTAACAGCTAGTTCTTAACAGCTTGAATCTATGCTTTCCCCAGACCTCATGCCAAGTGAGAAAGATGAGTTCCTAGAAATGTTCAAAGATTTCCCTGACCTCTTTGCAACTAGCTACCGCCACCTTCGCCATGTGACTGCCATAGAGTACAAGATAGAGCTAAAGCCTGATGCGAAGCTTATGGCTCATAAGTATCAAAGATTAGGGCCCCTACACACCAATGCTTTGCGCTCAAAGTTGCAAAAACTTGTAGAAGCTAGATTTATTGTTCCGGTTCACAATATTGAATGGGTTTCACCAGTGGTAGTCACCCCAAAGAAAAACAACAAGTGGCGGGTCTGCATCGACTATAAGAAACTCAATGCGGCCACTAAGAGGGACCATCATCCTCTTCCCTTTCAAGACCTCATTCTTGAGAAGGTAAGTGGTGATGAGATGTATACTTTCTGTGATGGTTACTCTGGGTTTTATCAAATCAAAATTGCTGAGGAGGATGTGCTTAAAACCACATTTGCCACACCCTGGGGGACGTTTGCATTCAAAGTAATGCCATTTGGCCTCACCAATGCTTCTGTTACCTTTCAAAGATTTATGTAGATGGTGTTTGCTCCATATGTGGGGGTTTTCTTGGAGGTGTTTTTAGATGATTTCTATATATTCTCGGCACGTAAGGAGCATGTCATGAATGTTAGGTTGGCCTTCCAAAGGCTGTCATGAAGGTAAGGTTGGCCTTCCAAAGGGTCAATAATGTGAATGGCAGCCTCAACCCTTATAAATGCACCATTGGAGCCACGCAAGGGAGGTTACTGGGACATATTGTCTCATCCGAGGGCGTCAAACTTGACCCCAAGAAGGTAGAAGCTATCCTCAAGCAACAAATCAATAGTGCTCTAGCTTCAGAACCCATTCTACACAATCCTGATTGGTCAAAGACTTTCTATATCAATCCTGGGTTTCAATCCTGGGTTTGGTGAGCACAGTCTGGTGTGTATTCTTCTCCACTAAGGGGAGGATCAGTTCATGTATCCCGTTCGATTTGCTTCTCGACAATTGCTCAAAACTGAATGACGCTACTTTGAGGCTGACAAGCATGCTTTGTCTTTGGTATTCTACATTGAGAAATTTAAGCATTATGTGGCTGGAAAGTCCTTCATTATAATCTGTAGCAATGGTCTTGCAAAGCAGGTTCTTCAATCACCAAATCCCATGGGTCAGTTGGCCAAATGGTTGGCAGTTTTACAAGAATATGATTTTTCTTTCAAATTTGTAAATGATTGTTCCAACTTGAAAAATGCTTTGATTGATTTAGAGGAGTGCCTCGATGTAACCTTTGTAGCAGCCATAGAAGTTGGGGATCCATGGTATGGTGGTACCTATAGATTTTCGACCACTCTCTCCTTTCCTCCAGAAAGTACTAACTATGAGAGAAAGAAGATCCGCAGAGATAGTAGGCGCTACACTCTCTTTGATGGGGTGTTGTACCGTCAAGGCATGGATGGTCCATTGATGTAGATGAAGTACTTAAGGTATTGAAGCATTATCATGATGGATTTTGTGGAGGCCACTATGCCGGTAACTATATAGCTAAGAAGATTTTACATGTTGGGTACTATTGGCCGACCTTGTTCAAGGATGTGACTATGTATTGCAAAACTTGTGAACCATTCCAATTCTTTGGTAGGAAGGATTTGCATCCTGGGCAACATCACCCAGTAATGTCCATCCATCTGTTTCAGAAGTGGGGAATAGATTTTGTTGGGCCCCTGTCCATGACTGCCCGCAAAAAGAACTATCTTCTAGTAGCCACTCAGTATGCCACTAAGTGGGCTGAAGCTATCGCCCTCCCTGCTGCAAATGGTAAGGCAGTTTCAAATTTCATATTTGAACATATCTGCACAAGGTTTGGGACACCCATAGAAATAGTATCTGACCATGGGAGTCCATTATTAAATGAAGCAGTGGAGTTGCTCATGGATCGCATGGGTATTGATCACCACACTTCTAGCATCTATCATCCAGTGTCCATGGGGCAAATAGAGCGGACCAACAGCCTCCTTTGTAAAACCATGGGAAAAATGGCCATAGGGAACATGAGCCAGTGGGATCAGAAGGTCACCGAAGCCGCGTGGGCTTACAACATTACCCATAAAACGTCTACAGGTCACACTTCTTTTGAGTTGGTGTATGGTACTGAGGTATTTTTACCACTAGAGATAGAGATTCCGGCCTTGAGATTGGCACGAGAATAGAGGATGATAGAAGATGAACATGTAGAGGCCAGGTTGGTACAACTTGGAAAGCTAGATGAAACCTGACGCCTTGTACTCCATCAAACAGACATCCAAAAGAACCGACAAAAGGCCCACACCCTGCCTAGGGGGGGCAACTGTTATGGATAAATTTGACCAAGGTAAAAGGCATAAATATAGGTGTGTGCTTGTATGTGTGGCAATAGTATAATAAAATATGGTGTGCATAGGGCCCAGGGTTGAGGTGGCAGGGCATGACCATGTGCCACCCTTCCACGTAAGAGGACCCATAAGGTGTGTTGTACATAATCCATGGTAGTTATATTATAAAATGTTAAGGTGGCATGGTTCCTCCACGTTATATTATAAAATGTTAAGGTGGCATGGTTCCTCCATGTGCCACCCCTCCACCTAGGCAGTCCAATGCCTGCGTTCAGTGAGACATGGACCAAGGACCATAGGAGAAGTAATATAAAATAGGTGGAATTATTCCCTCCATGTAGGATAGGCCCATGTGGGGGGGTGTAGATAGTCAAAGTATGCAAGTTCAATAATGGGGAAAGTAGGATGAGGTGGCAAGGCTCCTTGTGCCAACCCTCCACTTGTCCTCCTAGATGTTTGAATGTATTATAAAATTGGGAAGAGACCAAGGGAGTATCTCAGACTTGGGATATGGGGATTGATTTATGTGGAAAAATGAGGCAAAGGGTTGTCACACACAATTGAGAGTGCGTACCCACCTAGTCCACATGGGAGACTTTTCCACACACACCATGCATGTGGGAGGATGCATTTATTGGGAGAGACCCTCTCTCTTGGCTATAAAAGGAGGGGGCTATTCCTTGATGGAACACGCTCATGCTTGTAAAGCCACCTAGCTAGTACTTTGATTCCCCCCCCCCCATCCTTCCTTTCAAATAAAGCATGACTCTCTTCCCTTGATGTCTCCATCTCTACATTCCACCTCCCATCATGTACATGCTCCTCTTCGCCCTCTCCCTTCCTCCTTGTGGCATAGTCCCTCTCTTCATTCCCACCCCTCTTAATCTTTTTTTCCCCACCTATGTTAATGCTTCTTCCCTCATGTTCCCTTTTCCTCTATGGTCCTCGAGCGTCGCCATGCCTCGAATTCTTTTCTAGTTAATAGTGCATGTGCGTGTGCATGTGTGCATGTGCATGTGCATGATATTTGAAGTGTGATACATATATTTCTATTTCAAAATGTACATTGTTTTTGTCATGCATACACATAAACATAACTAAGACATTCTTAAATGATCTATTCTCACAGTTCAACTCTACTTACATTTTATAAAATATACTATGATATAGGCTATTTCTACAATGATATAGGCTATTACTCCAATGGTTTGCCAACTTTAATTGGAATCTTTCTTGTAACATTGATTGGAGACCTTTTTTTCTTGACCTGAGAAGCAACAGAACTCTTCTCATCTTGTGCAAGAGTTTTTATCTTTGTGCTTTGTTCATCTATTTTGTCACGAGAAGGGCCACCAAAGGAAGCTCTCGATTCTGTATGAGTTTATGCTTTCCATAACCCTCCAAGGTGAGGGAATTATTTACACCAAAACATAGTTCCCAAGCAATATATGTCAAAAAGTAACTAGCTCTTGAGCCTTGCTTTCCAGCATAACACCCAAAAATAATTAAAGCAGACCACTTCTCTATCAGAATGATCTTATCTGTTTGCCATGATATGGGATGAACACCGAAAACTTTTGACAAACACTTGAAAAAACATGTAATAGCAAATCCAATGTTATGAAGCAATGTGTGAAAATCAATATCTTTGTAGCGGACATGTCTTTCATATAATGTGAAAAGGCTTGATAGTTTACAAAGCCCAAGAATTCTACTTCTAGCTGCCCTCAGGAGGAATGTGTCGTCTTTAATTAACAACAGTTGCCATATGAAAAAAACACTCAAATGAAAAAATGGACCATTAAATTGCATATCTAAACTCAAAATTCAAGAGAAAGGTAGGTGGTTTATCTCAATATTCTCATCTTTTTGCAGCACATCATCCTTAAACAAGGAGATGCTCATCTCCTCCTTCTCCTTGAAGCTTTGACTTATATCTAAGCTTGCTGTGAGGTTCTCATCTATGCTTGCATTTCTTGGAAGATTGTCTCATTCACATCTTCATACATTTGGGCTTTCTCAAAACATATGGATAATTCTTCTGAAAGGATTGAACTTGTCCTCCAGCTCTAACAAAGGATCTTCATCAATCTTGACTTCCTTGTCAACCTTGCCTGATTAAGTAATAAGAGCAATTGAATAACCCTCTCTCAAATTAAAGAGGCACTGTATATCATAAAATAGGACATACCCTTTGCCCTCAATGTTGAAAGAGGGAAGAAAGGGCAAAGAGTTTGGAGCTTTCAGCCTCAAAGTTATCCACTGGAACAACCTCTCTTAGTGTCTTATTTTTTAGAGCCACTAGATCTAATGCTGCAACTACAAGCTCATCCTCTTTTGGGTCGATATCCACTTTCACATCTTGTATATCGATTCTTCTTTTATTTTCTCTTCCTCATCACTATCCTTTGCCAACACAACTGAACCATTAGCATAGTGTATGTACATTGCAAATGCAAGTGACTCTTCTAGTATCGTGCAATTTCCCTTGTGTACAGTGCAGATTCCCTTATTACAATCTTCAAAGCTATCAAAAAGTTTGTGCATTTGATATCTGATCTTGTCACTTCTGGCAATGTCCTTAATATGTACAAAAGTTTTGTTGTTCACAACTTTAGCTCCTTCAACTATTAACTTTCTAAAAGACTGATACTCCTCTCTAAGAAAATCCTTGTGCTACCCTAGAAGAGAATGCAAATCCATCTCCTTATTGAATATATCATAGTATTTATGATAATGCATGTGACATTTAGGCTTCTGTAAAAATTCAAAAAGTTGCAGTTGAGGTGAATTCTTTTCCTCCTTCTCCTTTCCCTTAACATCTTCATGTCCACCTTTGTCTAAACCCTTCTCATTGGGCTTTCTTCTCTTGACTGCATAATACTAAATCAAATTTGAGTCCTAAAGAATGTAGCCAAAGTAAATAGAAAGACTCAAAAAGAAATTCTCACTAGGAGATTCCTCCTCCCTTACAGCATAAGTCAATGGTCTTTCTGAAAGGTTTTGCTTCATCACCTGCACAAACACACATAAGAATTGGCTTGCCCTTCTTTGATTATTTGCACATAAATGCGATATGACCATTTTTCTTCTATTGTACTCTAAAATCACGTTTTCAGGCAATTTTTTTTGGTCTATGGTGAAACATATCTATGGAAACAAATCACCCCTCAGCACACATTGGATGAAGCGTATGCATGGGATTAGGTGCAAGAATAATAGGTTTTGCCCATAAATGCAATATAGGGTCTTTTTTTGCTAAGATGTTTTCAAATTGCATTTTCAAGAAAATATATTGGCCTCAAAGTAACAAGGACCAAGCTCCCAATGAAAACATGAGGTCCAGACAAATTCAGATAATTTTGGGAAGAAAATGGTCTTGGATCATGCAAATGATGAAGCAAATGAATTTGATCTGGTATAGTATTTGCCCATAAAGTTGATATATGTTTTTCTTTTGACAATGCATCGGAATTGAGTTTTCAAGCAAACACATGAAGAGGTAGATCAAGAAAACACTACAACCCACAAATATAGCAGCTTCCATACCAAGAGTGTGGTGTATATAAATACCTGGATTTTTTCTCTCCATGGCTACTTCTTGACTTGTCTATGGCTCTTGCACAGATGTAGGTAGGTGGGGATGATGATGGGAGAATGGCCAAGGCTACGTTGTTGTCTAGATGCAAATGAGGATGTGGTGTTAGAGAAAAGTAAAGAGAAGAGGAGGTGAAGAAGATCAAAACTGTTGGAGGGATGAAGAAAATTGAATATAAGAGAAGATGGCACAAATATCTATGCAAGTCACATCAGTCTTGTCAGCCACACATGCTAAAAAGTCTTCTAGGTACATGTGAAGTAAGTATGTAATCATTGCTTACACATATTTTGAGACCAAGCCGCTACTAAGTAGAGTTAACCTCCCCTTTTCATCTCCATCTTGAGTTTCATCTGCCTCCCTACTACTGTCTTGTGCTATCCAACCCCACCAGCTCCATCACATAGACCCACTGTAGCTCCAACTCCATCACACAGACCCATTGCAGCTCCTAAGCCATCACCTAGACCTATCTGTCATTGGGAGTCATAAGCCAAGGTAAGAAATCAATCACCCATCAAGCTCATATTATCTTCATACCTATAAGGGAGTCTTTGTGTTCTATTTGTTGTTGTTAAGGTAAAATGGTCTTTCTCTAAGCTTTTTCTCCAAGATGCTATATCATCTATTTTTGTTTAGCACAACATCTAGAGACTTCTGCATCAAAATTCATAGGAGTTTCATTTGTTAGAGTATGCTGCACAGAAGTTAGATCCAAAATGCGATTTCGTCAGTTGCTCCAAATCACATTTTCAAGAAAGTTTGTGCAAGAATAGCAGGTTTTGCCCATAAATGCAATGTGGGGTCTTTTTCTACTAAGATGCTCTCATTTATAAGAAAAAATCCTAGCCTCAAAGTAACAAGGACCAGGCTCCAAAGAAGACCTAAGATCCAGCCAAACTCATATAATTGTGTGAAGAAAATGGACTTGGATCATGTAAACGATGAAGCAAATGCATACGATCTGTTGCAATATTTTCCCATAAACTTGATATCCATGTTTTTCTCTGAACAATGCACCGGAATTGAGTTTTCAACCAAACACATGGAGAGGAAGATCAAGAAAACACTACGTCCCACAAATATAGCAACTTCTAAACCAAGAGTGTGGCGTATATAAATACCTGGATTTTTTCTCTCCATGGCTACTTCTTGACTTATCTATGGCTCTTACTTAGGTGTAGGTAGGCAGAGATGATGGTGGGAGAAAAGCCAAGTCTACAGTGTTGTCCAGATGCAGATGAGGATGTGGTGTTGGAGAAAAGCGAAGATAAGAGGAGATGAAGAAGATCAAATCTATTGGAGGGATGGAAATAAGTGAAGATAAGTGGAGATGGCACATATATCTATGCAAGCCACATCAGTCTTGTCAGCCACACATGCGAAAAACGATCTTCTAGGTACGTGTGAATTAAGTATGTAATCATTGCTTGCACGTATTTCGAGACCAAGTCACCACTAAATAGAGTTAACCTCCCTTTTCATCTCCATCTCAAGTTTCATTTGCCTCCCTACTATCTTGTGCTATCCAAAACTAGCTCCATCACACAGATCCACTGCAGCTCTAGCTCCCATCCTAAACCATCACCTGGACCTATCTATCATCAGGAGACACAAGCTCAGGTAAGAAATCTGTCACCCATCAAGCCCATATTATCTTCATACCTATAAGGCAGTCTTTGTGTTTTTCCTATTGTTAAGGTAAAATGGTCTTTCTTTAGCCTTTTCTCAAAGACACTATATCATGTGTTTCTATTTAGCACAACAACTCATTTGCATTCTAGAGATTTATGTATCAAAATTCGGAGGAATTTTATTTATTAGAGTATCTGCACAAAAATTTGATCCAAAACGCGATTTCATCCGTTGCTCCAAATCGTGTTTTCAAGCAAATTTATTTGATTTGTATATGTTTGCCTATAAATGTGATTTTGCCATTTTGTCATTATATCTGTGTCCAAATTGCATTTTTGTGCAAATTCAAGAGCCTGACTTATACATTGGATTGAGTATTCTATTTCTTTGGTATGTTTGGATTTATGTTTAGGAAAAGAAAACAATAGAGTATGGCAAGATCAAAAGAGACAACCGGGAAGAAAGGTAAGGGACCTGACATTGCAGGGGCTGCCACACTTACATCAAGATCAAAATCCTCAAAGAAGGGCAAGCCTATGCATATGATAGCAAGGAACATGAGGAAAAGAGTCAGCCAAGGTAGATCTGTGTTGATGGAGCTCAAGAAGGCCCATAAAGCCATTGGGTATGCAATACCCATGGCACCATTCCAAAGGCTTGTGAGGGCAATATGCAACAACTGGGGCTTGGACTTCAGGTGGGAAAGGACTGCACTGCTTGCTCTCCAAAAAGAAGCTACTGAAGACTGGCTTATAACATTTTTCCAAGACACAATGTTGGTAGCAACACAATGAGAAAAGAAATCTAGATACTTGTAAGGGTCAGGTGGAGATATGACAAGATCCTTAATGCAAAGGATTGGGATGATCTTAAAATGAGAAATACAGTGCTTATACCTCCATCCAAGAAACCTTAAGCAGATGCACTGAAGATAATAGAGGTCACTCACTCACATGGGACTAGAGGCAAGGTTGCTTATGAAGTCCCCGAGGGAGCAAGTTAAAGTAACACTGTTTGCCTTGGAATCCCATACATTACTGAGGGAGTTGCAAATCTAGTAGAAGCTTTTGCAACTTGGACCAAGGATCAGAATATGTATACAGATTGTGAATGATGATATGAGCTAGGATTTGACAGAGGATTGCATAAGTGCTTTAGCACAAAAAATAGGTAAATTAGATGTAGGAGTTAGAATAATATTTTTCAAATAAAATAATATATTGCGAGAATCCTCAAGTAGCAAATAAGATAATAGAAATTTGGATGCTATTTGATGAAATTTTGAATCTTCTTAGGCAACAAGTAACTACAATAACATATGCACAAGACTACAAAGAAGCAATCACACACCGTATGCATACAATCAAGGTTGTAGGATTCCCATGACACATGAGTCACCACCTAACTACACCTTTTTAGCACCATTGTCGAAGTACGCTTTTGCATTGCATTTGCTTCTCTCATTATCTCCCAACTGTCCAATGCTAAGTATTTTAGAGAAAAGCTATTGGTTTTTGGTGTATAGGAAGGTGTGAGTGGAAGAGAGATGTTGGAAGTCATTTGGAGTGGAAGAGAGAGATTGGAAGTCATTTGGAGTAAATTTGAAGTGGTTTTTGTGTTTTTTAGTGTTTAAAGTTTGTGGCAACGTAGTTTATGTGATTACTAAGTGTGTGAGATAGCAAATCCCAACAAAAACACTAAGAAATGATGCTAGGAGTGATTTTAAAAGTGGTTTAAAAGGAGAAAATTGTCACTTCTTGCAAAACACCCCATTTTCCTTTTAAGAGTTGTGAAAATTGTCACTTTTTGCAAAGCACCCCATTCGCCATTTAACTATTGTTCTTTCTTGCATTGAGTATGTAGAATAGGTAGATTAGCACTCCACACACACAAAAACTCAAAATAATTAGAGAATTATCAAACTTTCATCAACAAATTGTGTGGGGGAGAGAGGGGGGAGAGCATGTTGCATTAACCTTAACGTGATGACACATTACATTAGTGCTAATGTGATGCCACATCACATTATAATGCAACACCACATTGCATTAGTGCTAATGCAGCACCACCACACAATACAACATAACATCACATTGCATTATTCACAAAGCAGTGTGGACTAATGTCACAAGACTCAGAATAGGTAAGGGAGATGGGAAGTATAAAATATGCTCTCGTATTTTTAAGGATATTTTCCACTTGTTTGTGGCTTGTCCTCATGCCAGGAGGTTCTTAAAGTTCATATACATTGAATGTAGTGAGTCAATCAACTGGAAATCTATATTGCTAGGGGATGCATTCAAATACAAGCATGAGCTTTGGTTCCAAATAAGGGCACATGCTTTATGGTTTATATGGATCTCTAGGAACATTTTTTAGATGTTGAAATGTGTATTGATGCCTTGTTTGCTGCATGGTGGGACACAAAAAAAGAAGGTTGGAATTTCAGATAGATGTTTGTAATCTTGAACACACAAGGTTGAATGGTGGAGCACAAGAGTAGATGTACCATTGCAAAAGAACATGACGAGCTGCCCCAGTATCCCCACAAGAAGTCTCAATCAACTATGCAAAGAAAAGTGGCTACTAGTCCTTCCACTTAGCACTCAACTATCCAAAGCAAAGTGGCCGCTCCTCCTTCCACTCAGACTCTTTGTCACAATGCTGAGAGATGCTATATACACAGGGGATCTCTTTGGACCCTTTATAGGGTGTCCCTACTACTACTACTGCTACTTCTACAAAGAGTGCAGATTTCAATGAAGAGGGTACCAGTTTTTACTTCAGGTCCCCTCTTGTATCTACAGGAGGACCTAAAGCTCTACCTGTTGCAGATAGATTTTTGTAAGGATGATTTTGCTATTAGTCCTTTTTTGGACTAGTTGAACTCTCATGGATAAACTCTGATGTACAAAGTATTCTAAGTTTAATATAACCACTCTTTTTTGCTAAAAAATAAACAAATATGGGAGGAGACCAAAACCCTTCCAAAAGTGAACCTTTCATGATATTCAAGTTAATCACCATGTTCTTAGGAGAAGGATACCCAGAGTCACACATAGAGCATTTTGAACAATCTGTGAGACATTTCGTGATATTGGGGATCTAGACAAGGTCAATGATTTTGGCTTAAGCCTTGATGGCAAGCTAGACAATGATTTAGAGCAATAAATATGGAGGAAAAAGCCAATTTGGATATAATACGCAAGTCATTTATAGTGTAGCTTAGGACCTTGGGTCATATTATGGTGAGAGATGTAGGCTTGGAGTGTGGGAAGCAAACATCATACATGCTCATGTGTGAAAGGAGAGTTCATCAACATGGTTGGGGTAGTAAAGGATTTTGCCTCCATTGGAGGTTTTAAGGTTTAGAAAGAGTTTTAGAATTCAAAAGGAGGTTTAAGTTTGAGAATAAGTTTTAGGGTTTAGAAGGATGTTCCAAGGTTCAAAAGGGGTTAAGGGTTTAGAAGGAGGTTCTAGGGCTCAGAGTAGACTACATAGTGGAGAAATTGTCTCCCTTATAGGTATTAGAGGTCAAGGGTTGAGGAGCCACTCTAAGAGGGTAAGGGTTTAGGGGAAGCATAGGAGTGGGAAAGAAGACCAATAAGCCTAGTAGCTAAAGGAATAGGGGCCATATACATTATCCTGGCCACTTGCACCATTGAAGCCAATCATACCGAATGGGAGCACAAGCTCATCATAGCAATGTGGCCTATCGAATGTCTTACAAAGTGGCCACAAATTGCACCCCCTTCAGCCTAGCTTTTGGGCTAGAAGCAATTATGCCAATGGAATATGTAGTCCTGGCCTTCGCATCATTGTCAAGGAAAGGCTCACCAAAATGCCTTGGTGGAGCACTTAATCGATCTCGAACAACTAGAGGTAACAAGATTGCATGTAGCCTATTGCCTCCGAGTGGGGCACGGCATAAAAAGTGGTTCACGACTACAACCTCAAAACAAGGACCCTAAGGAAGGAGACCTCACACTCCTCTATAGTGTCTGCAACACCAAATGTAAACTTAAATATAGGGGCATGGGTCCCTATAGCATTGTGGAGATTACTCTGCAAGGCACATGTCAAATAGCTACCCTGGATGGGGTGGAGATGGACGGCTATCATAACGGTAGCAAATTGAAAAGATACTACAGACCCCTCACCCTACGGACCCTCCAGGCCATCCATAGGGAAAAGGAACTCAAGGCCGAGGTAGCCCAAATGAAATGCCAAGCCATCAAAGAAGCCAAGGTAAGTAATGCCAATTTCAGTCAACAAAAGCAATTGGCGGTGTTTAAGGTGGCACTCAAGCATCCAAGGTCGAGAATGATGAACAAACCGGTAGATCCAGCTAGGTTGAATGTCCAATTGCAGGGATTGAGCTTCTGCATCTAGGTGCTCACGGATCTGGGAGTGAGCCATAACTTCATCTCCCGCAAAGTATGGGAATGCTGCAGGTACCCCTAACCCTTACTATGGCTTTAGTTTGGGCAATCAATAGTCAACTCTTAAGTACATTGGGTTATGTGGAATTGAAACTAATTTTTGTTTGTCAAGAGGTAGAGACTTGTTTTTATGTTCTCCCCACAGAGGCAATCAACAAAAATATGATATTGCAAAGGACCTAGTGCTACTCTGAGTTGCCAAATCGATTGGAGGGTTAGAACAACAACTATCATGAACGAGGGGAGAACTACTATAATTATGCTTTTTGAAGTTCATTCCCCCCTCCCCCTAATACCACCACCCGCAAAAGACAAGGAAATTTCAAACGAAGGCAATTCCAAGGCCCTAGTAGCCTCTAGTGCCCTTGGCTCCGGCCCTTGGCTCTGACCCTCAGAAGGAAGTCTAGGCAGTGCGAAGTTCTAATCTCAATGACAGCAAGGCCATGCCGCAAGCTACTCTTCCACCCCTGCCTCCCATGCCCAATGCTAAGTGCCCCAAACAACCTTGGAAGACCGAAGCAGGGGAAGGGTCTCTGATCCCTTCTTGGCCTACACCAACATAGGCAATCCCACTGAGGTCGATGTTGCCGCCAATTGCCCCGACTGCAAGGGCCAATTTCAACACTCCACACATAGTGGCCTCACAAGCGTTCGATTTTGCGACAAAGCTCTTGGAAGCCTAGGGCTACTACCAAGGCGAACAAGATGTTTGGGTTTAGAAACTTCTGACGACACTGAATACATGGTCTCAACTTGCTAGGGTTCAGAAGGTAGTAACACAAGAACCTGTGTCAACTCTTGATGCTATCCCACAAGAACCTACCCTCGAGCCCAACACAATGAACAATTTTGAGAGCCCAAGGAACTCAAACAGGAGTTGCACAATGTGCAGAGATAAAATTTGAGCATAAATGACTACCACATGAAAGTGAAGAAAATTGCAGATGCACTTGCTTCCATTGGGTCGCCAGTGGATGATGACGATTTGGTCTCTGTGACCTTGAATGGTCTAGGAAAGGATTATGCACAGTTCCGAACATCCATTGCCGTCCGTGAAAAATTTCCTGATTTTGAGGAGCTGATTGCTCTTCTAATTTCTGAAGAGCAGAGAAATGGTGGTGCATCTTCTTCAGCAGGAACTTCAAAAGAAACTGTCTTCTACTCAAATGCCGGCAGAGGTAGAGGCAGAGGTAGAGGAGGCCGATCTGCAGGCCATGGTAGAAATCAGAATATGCAGCAAACACAAGAAAACCAGTCCTATGCAGGAGGACGTGGTAACTCTAGAGGCAGGGGGAGCCAAAGAGGCCGTGGTGGATGGCAGAGAGGCCAAAATTCAAACAGCAATATTGAATGCTACTATTGTGGCAAAATGGGTCATATGGCTAAGGACTGCTATAAAAAGCAGAATGACATTATGAATGGAAAATTGCAGCAAGGCAATTATGCATCCTCTAGTAGACAGAGTGATGACAGAAATGAGCATTTGTTTATGGTGCAGCATATGACAAATTCTGTAACAAGTGCAGAAGAAAGCAATGATGTGTTGGTATGTTGACTCGGGTGCGTCAAACCACATGACAGGTCACGCTGAATGGATGCAGGATGAAAGAAAAATGAAAAAACCAGGATTTGTGGAGACTGGTGATGATACTGCACATCCTATTGTGTAGATTGGCAAAATTCCTTTGTCTATGCAGGATGGGAAAAAGAAATACTTGTCTGATGTATTTCATGTCCTGAACATCACCAAGAACCTGGTTTCTGTTGGTCAGATGGTTGAGTAGGGCTTGCAGGTTAGATTTAATCCTCATGGATGCTTTGTTGAGGATATGAAAAATAATGGTCGCTTGATAGCAAAAGGAAAGAAGAAGGGCAGGATGTTTACGTTGGATGCAGACATGCCTGAATTGAGTGCAACAATGTTTGCACATGGGACTGGTGTAGTTGCAGATATTGATATCTGGCACAAACGCATTGGTCATGTTAATATACAGCGACTTAAATCAATGCAAGCCCAAAATATTGTTGCAGGATTGCCTAAATTCAAGGTTGCAGAAATGCACAAGGTTTGTGAAGCCTGTCAATTTGGGAAACAGGCAAGGAAACCTTTTCCTAGGCATGTTCAAGAGAGTAAAAAGCCATTGGAATTAATCCACTCTGATGTGTGGACTACAAAAGCTGCATCTATTGGAGGCTATTACTATTTTGTCACATTTATTGATGACTTCAACAGAAAACTGTGGCTGTATTTTATGAAAAAGAAAAGTGAAGTGTTTGGGCACTTCAAAGCTTTCAAAGCTATGGTTGAAAAAGAAACAGGCCTGCAAATAAAATGCCTAAGGTCAGATGGAGGGGGAGAGTACCTCTCAAATGAGTTTGCAAGGTTCTTGCAGAAGCATGGTATAAAGCAGCAATATTCATGCAGTCATACCCCACAGCAAAATGGAATTGCAGAAAGAAAAAACAGGCATATTGGAGAGGTATCTCGGGCTATGCTAAATGAAAAAGATCTGCCAGATTATTATTGGGCTGAAGCAGTTACTACAACAGTCTATATAATGAACAGGACTCCCACTGCAGTAATACATGGCATGATGCCAGAGGAGATGTATACTGGTAGGAAACCATATATTTCTCATTTGAAGATTTTTGGTTGCATTGCCTATGTCCATGTGCCAGATGAGTTGAAGTCCAAGTTGGATCCAAAAGCTGAGAAGTGCGTCTTTATTGGTTATTCTCCTTTCAGAAAGGGTATAGATGCTATAACCCTTCTACACGTGAGTTCACAGTGAGCAGAGATGTTGTTTTTGATGAGATGAGCAGCTGGTATAAACCAGTAAATGTGATGATTGATGTAGATGCACAAAATGGTAATGCTGCACAGAATGCACAGCAGCAATCACAAAATATCAGTGGACCTGGAGTGTCCTCTACCAGTGGTTCACATACTTCACCATGGACAGGCAGATTGAGATTAGGAGAATCCCCTCAAAGCAATGCAGAGAGTGGTACGCAGGTATCACGAAAAGGAAAAGAGAAGGTAGATCAGCCCATGTTTGATGTGAATGCAGGTCACTCTTGTGTGGATGGTGAATCCAGTGGCTCAAAATAGAGCATTGATGATGAGTTGGGTATTCCTTCTGAAGCATTGCTTTATCTTGTGAACCGTCCATGTACAATAGGAAGAATAACTAGATGGCTCCTCTTGCTTCAAGAATTCAACTTTAAAATAGTGTTCTGAAAAGGTGCCTAACACTACATTGCCGATCACATGTCTCGTGTCAAGTTGGGAGAAGAAGCCACTAGAGTAGAAGACGACGTACCAGATGCCACACTATTTCAAATAGATGCTGTTCTAGAGTGGTGTGGAGATATCATTGGGTACTTAATGGCAAGAAGACCACCCCTTGAAATGAAAGCAATAGATGCCAGAAAATTGATTCTAAAGGTTGCACCCTATCAACTCATTGTAGGACAACTTACAAGATGGGCAAGGACCATATATTAAGAAGATGTGTAATGCCTCATGAGATCACGCCAATCCTGAGTGGAGTCCATGAAGGCATTGTAGGAGGACACTTCCAAGGGGAAGCCACAGCAAGAAAAGCTCTCCTCACAGGCTACTGGTGGCCAACAGTATGGGTAGATGCCTATGAATATGTAAAAGGCTGTGATGTATGCCAATAGACTACTAAACCACAACACAAAGACTTCAATCTCGTAACAACAGTTGTTACACAAAAACCATTTGAAGAATGGGGGATTGACTATGTGGGCCCCATACATCCAGCAGGAAAAGGAACACAGGCATGCTACATCATTGTGGCCACTGATTACTTTACAAGATGGGCTGAAGCTAAAGCAGTCAGAAAGGCAAATGCCAAGAGCACAGCAAGATTCTTATACAAAAATGTGATCACCTAATTCAGATGCCCCATTGAAATTGTGTCAGATAGAGGCACACATTTTGTCAATGAGGTAATCCAAGAACTCTTGTCTGGATTTATGGTAATCGATAGAAAAAGCACACCCTACTAGCCCCAAGGGAATGGACAGAGGCCGAATCCACCAACAAAATAATATGCATTATCCTCACCAAGGTAGTAGAACCACAACGTTCTGATTGGGCAAAGAAAGTGAATGCAGCCTTATGGCCATACAGAACCACACTCAAGGTTAGTACAGGGAACACACCTTTTCAATTGGTGTACGGCCTTGAAGCTGTGGTCCCACTAGAATTTGTAATACCAAGTCTACGCATAGCAATACAGGAATGCATGGGAGACCATGAATCCTTGAAAGAAAGACTCTATTAGTTGGAGAAGCATACCGAGACAAGACTAGTCACCTACCATGCCATGACAACATAAAAACATAGAAGAAAGGCATAAAGGCATGGTTTGATAGAAATCTTAAGGCTAAAGACATCAAGGAAGCTAACTTGGTTCTGTTATACAATGCCAAAGTACACAAGGGGAAATTGAAGTATCTAGGTCAAGGACCCTACCAAGTAAGAAAGATGAATCCCATCGAAGTTATGCTACTAGAAACATTGGATGGAGTCCAATTCAACACAACAATAAACAAGAGCTGATTGAAGCACTACTACTTCAACACGCAAGCCACCCCTGAAAAAACAAAGATTTGGGAAACCAATTCTTCCTTGGTTAGGATTAGATTGTATCACGAGCACTCACTAGCATATGCACATTTTTGCACATTTAGGAAGACCTAATCAATTTCTTATTAGGGATGATTGAGTCTTAGTTTCCCTATTAAATCTCACAAATAAGCATATAGTTAGACACATCACATGCACTCACACGATTTTGCATAGGCACATAATAGATTGCATCAATAATAGTATCACACACTTTCATTCCATACTCTCAAAGCATGCAATGAATTCACAAGCAAGACAAGAAGCTATGCCAAAACTCAAGATGAATTGGCAAAAGAGTCTGCAGCCTTAGCACAACGAGACCCTCGTCAAACATCACATCTGTCTCCTATATGCAAAAATATCAAACTTGCATACAAACTTATCGAACAAGCTTAATGATACGGCTGCAATTACATCCAACATGTATGCAAGATAGCAAGAAATCCCAGCCTCAACAACGAGACCCCCGCCAAACCTCTACCCAAGAAGATTCGATGGCAATGTTTGCAACCTCAGCAATGAGATCCCCTCTGAAATTCACAGCCATCTACCCCTCCTTAAGAGGAGATATACTTCCTACCTCCTACCTACAGACCATAAATTATATGTTGCAAAAGCATTACAACAGGAATGACTCACATGCCACAAGCTCAACAACCACTGGGTTACGCACATGGCATCCCAAATTTGAAATCAAAATAAGCCATAACTCAAGGATGGGTAATCAAATGGATCCAGGAGTATGTTGTCTCTGTGCCAACATGGACTTAGGTAGAACAAAATGTGTGTGTAGAGTAGCGGCAAAGCTCTGCTTGTACTTGCATAAGGCTATAAATAATCCTCTTAGAAATCCAACTTGCATGTTCTTCATGCAAGTTCTACATATGAGTTCTATATGCAAGTTCTACATGCAACTCCTACATGTGAGTTCTACATGAGAGTTCTACATGCAACTCGTACATGCAAGTTCCACATGCAACTCCTACATGCGAGTTCTACATGCGAGTTCTACATGCAACTCCTACATGCGAGTTCTACATGTGAGTTCTACATGCAAGTCCTACATGCGAGCTCTACATGCAACTCCTACATGCGAGTTCTATATGCGAGTTCTACATGCAACTTCTACATGCAACTCCTACATGCAACTTCTATATGCAAGTTCTACATGTAGAGAGAGAATGTCTTACAATTCCTACATGTAGAGAGAGAAGTTCTCCAACTTGTATAAATACCCCATAATGGAATGAAGCCCACACTCTTTGGGGCATTGTGTTGGAGTTCTATTTTGGCATTCCAAGCAATTGTCTCAAGTGTCCATGGTTCCTTGCACTCCACGTCCAAAAGCATGTCCTAACCTTACAACTCCTTTTTCCCTCTCCTCCAATCTTGCAACCCATCCTCTCCCTCTCCTCCCTCCTCCTCCTGGCTCTTCCTCCTCCATCTCCCTCCTCCTCCCTTATCCTCCTTGCTCCTTCTCCTCCTCCCTCTTCCTCCTCCTCCTCCCTCCTCCTCCTCCTCCTCCTCCTTCTCCTCCTCCCTTCTCCTCCTCCCTCCTCCTCCTCCTCCTCCTCCTTCTCCTCCTCCTCCTCCTCCTCCCTCCTCTCTCTTCTTTCCCCCATGCTCTTACACCTTCTTCCTCTTCCACTCCTATGCTCCCCCTAAATGCTTAGTTCCTCAACCCATAATCTCCATGATCTACAAGGGAGACGAGTTCTCCACCATGTACTCTACTCTAAACCTTGGAACCTCTTCTAAACTCTGGAACCTCCTTCTAAAGCTTGGAACCTCCTTCTAAACCTTGGAACTCCTTCTAAACCTTGGAACTCCTTCTAACCCTGGAACCTCTTCTAAACCTTGGAACCTCCTTCTAAACCCTGGAACCTCTTTCTAACCCTTAAACTCCTCCTAAACCCTGCAACCCCCAATGAAGACGAAAGCCTTCATTACCTCAACCATGATGATACATGTTCCTTTTACACATGCATGTACTATGTTTGCTTACCACACTTAAGCCTATATCTCTCATCATTGGAACACGACTCAAGGTCCTAAGCTACACATATACTAAAAATGACTATCGAGATATATCTGTAGGTGACAAAAAGCCTTGGAACCTTGCATACTGAGAATACCTTACTCTTCTCGCAGAAGCCATGGAAAAGAGCCAACACAACTCCTGAACCTCCATGTGTTGAAGCTCAATTGCATGCAGTACCATGATTGAGGTAGTGCGATCCTTTGTATTTGTGAGTTGGAGGTGTCACACTTTTCCTGGAGTGGTCAAAAAGTGGACACCCTTAGCTTGCTACCACCCGGGATTAGCTGATAGATATTGAAGAAAACAATATCGTATTCAAGAAAAGAGGAGGGAAGGAACAAATTTTATGAAGCCAGAAAGGGAAATTGTACAACCAATCTATTAAAAACAATAGGTCATAAAGTGAAAGAGAACTTTGGATATTAGAATTTCGACTAGGGATGGATCCTCGGCTTATTTCCTTTGAGTTTCCTTTACTACATGTAATTGGGTTTCTGCACTTCCCAACGTATTATAAGTCTTGTTTCAATCTTTTGATGAAGCTATCATTGCTTCTGGTCAATCAGATCATCTACATACAAAAGTGCAATAGTAATGTCTTCCCCTTGAACTTTGTAGTAAAGAGTATGATTTGCATTGGATTTTATGTATCCCAGATTAGCAAAATACTTGTCGATTCTACTGTACCAACTTTTGGGTGCTTGCTTTAACCCGTATAGCACATAACTAATTCTGCAGTCTGATAATAGTCGGTTGCAAGAATCATTATAGAGACAAAAATCCAAGAGAGTGTTCTTGGAGCCAGTAACAACCATTTTTCAATAACTAGATAGTATATTTGAATATTCTATTTATTCATCTGGTGGAGGTAGTGGCTTAGTGGGGTGGTGGAGTTACCTCTCAACACTTGGCACTCCCCAATTGTTAATCTTTTTGGAACAAAAAGATATAGACTCTGGAAATATTATTTAGTATACTGGAAATTTATTGTTTGGCTACATTTGATATCAAAACTCTCCTTCATGCCAAAGAGTGGCTCATCCCAAGTGTGTACCATCTCTTGATTTGTAGGTTTGCCTCCAATAGGCTCATCTTCCATATTGGATTCACTAGTGTCAGTTACAGTTGTCTCCTTTCCACTGCTGTGCTCCTTCTTAGCTTCAAAACCTGGCTCTGTGCATTATTCCCCAACATGGGTGCTTTTGCTGGGTCTACCTCTATTGTAGCCTTAATTAAAATATTGACCTTAGAGTCGAGAAACTCTATCTGTGGGGTGTGTACAAATTTAGGCTCATCCATTGGGGTGTCCTGCTGTGGTGTCTTTTTTAGCTTGGCTCCCATGTTCTCCATCTCTTGGGCCATGGCTTCATAAGCATATGCTGCTGAAGCAAAGGCCTCATATAGCCTTCTAGGAGTCACAAGTAATTTGTTCCTCACATTAGCCCATAGGGCTTGAGATGTTTCTATTAATTGCATTTTTTTAGGTAAGCCATCTCAATCAAAGACATGAATATACCATCTACCTCTTCAGCCATCTCTTTGAGTGATTGTTTCACTCCTTCTAGGGATTTAATTATCTCTTTGAGCAATGCAGTTTCGATCTGCTGGTCCATGTTTTTGCCTGCAAGTCTCTCGAGTTGAAGAAAGAACTCTTCTTTCATTTCATCTAGCTACTTTGTAATTGTTGGTAGACATTCCTTTTGTATCTTCACTTGAGCTCATAGCTTGGATACTTGCTATTCTTGAGATTCCTTGTATTTTGGATATTCCTCTTTGAGCCAGTCCAATTCCTCTTGGCTTTCCTCTAATTGCTTCTTCTATTGTTGTTGCATAATGAGCTTTTGCTTGACTACATCTTTATTATCTTTTGTAGATCCTGAATTTGTCTTGTGAAGTTGAGATGTACACTGTGCTATTGATCATGGAATGAGTTGATAATGGTCATTGGGTACTTGACCTCTGAATTGGATAATTTATCCAATGTACCAGCTGTGGTACTTTGCTTCATAATCGCGAGTCATTGGATTTTCTGCTCCATGTTTTGGAGGTGTCAGCATGATTGTTTCAATGTTGTCTTCATTGTTGTTGATATGTTGTGTGAGATTGGTGAGAGAGGCATCTTTTTGTCAACTTGGTCTTCTTAGACTTCTTTACATCGGACAGTCTAGCCAATAATTTTGCTTCTCTGATAGGAGTATCCCACAGAGTGTCTACCAGGGGCTTCCCATATATAATTTGATTTGCCTCTTCTATGCTAAGTTTGTAGCCTTGGTTTTTTCTTCCCTATATTGCACAATGACGTCCTAAGGATAGCAGGTTGTAGACTTGTTTGCAAAATCAAAGAGAGTAGTATTGAAAGGAGCTACCTTGGAATGCTTGTTAGTGGTGCTCAGGTCCTTTTTGGACACCTCAGCCCCATGAGTTTGGAGTGGAGCACATTTGCCCAAGAAATCTTCATGCCCTTTTCAACAGCTTAGATGATTGCATAGCTCTTGCAACTCATGGTGTTTGTATTTACAAGCAATTTAACGTGTTCCAAGTACCATTTGAGTTGCTATCAACGTGATGAGTAGGGTCTTGAACTTTGTTGACAAAGAAATAGTTCTTTGCCATTTTGGAGGTCTGAATTCCTTTTGCATGTCGGCTTCCACATTCTTGTCATAAGTGTCCTCTTCCTGTGTGAGGGGAAGCTCGAACACATGTGAGATGACAATTGGTGTTGCCATTAGAGTAGGTCTAATCATTCCACAAATCTTCAGGAAGTGCTCGTATAGCTTCATTGCATTAGGTTTGGACTTTCATGTGTTCTAGGGTAAATTTGCATAATCCAGAAGGTAGACTTTCTACAGTGACTTGCTGTGTTGTGTGGGGTTAACACATGAAACACCTTGAAAATCATTTGGATCATCTGCTTTTTCACTGGATGCATGATCTATTCATCATTTGGATCGTCTTTGTTTGGAAGATCCATAGCAATCGGTTCGAGGTTTGCCACATCCTTCTTCCTTCCTCCCTTTACTTTATCCCCTAACCAATCACTCATCGTTCCCTCTATCCTTTAATCTGGGTTTCCCCCTTTGATATGTTCTTTTTTCCCCCTTAATATTTTATTGTGTAAAATTTCCCTTTTAACCCCTTTTGATTTTCATTAACTAAAACCCCCTAATAATCCCTCCATTGCATAACCGCCCCTTAATGGCTCTTCTTGATCGTCGTTTTACATTGTTTTCTTGTTATGTGCTTTACTCCTCCACTTTTTAAGTGTGTTAGTGCTCCTCTACTTTGTCTCGTATCGTCATTCTTTCTCTCGGACCTGGTTCCTTCTACTTGACGGGCTACATGTGTACTTGACGAGCTGTGTACTCTCATAGGCATGCTTCCACTTGTTGCTTCTTTTTGATTGCTTGCTCCTTGATAGTCATCTCCCTTGTAGTTATTTTGTCTCTTTGTTTAATGAGGATCTCTTAGAGGTTTTACACTAGTATTGACCACACGACTCATCATATTTTAAATCTTGCAATGCGTATTTTAAAGCTTGGATAGTATTGCTCGTCGGCTTTTGGGCTTGTATCCCTAGTTCTTTGCTTTACTTTTGCCCCCTTCTCTTCATTTACTTCTCTCGCATAGCTGCGAACCTTGACTTGGTTGTTCACTCCCCAGGGCCCTTCCACCTTCGCTTATCAGTAGCATAGCCATCACCCATCTCTCTTCTTGGCCTCAAGCTTCTTACACTGCGTTGCCTTCTTTTGGTTTTTGTGTGCATCCCCTTCTTGGTTTGTTGTGGCACTTGTCTTCAATGGTCTCTGTTCTCAACACCTATGTACTGGCATCTAATTCATCTCCCTTTATCCTAGGTAGCTGCTCTATTGGCACGTGTCATTCCCTCATTTTGTCGTGGCATTTTATTTGGCTTTTTTTCCCTTTTTTTAATTTTCATGGATTATATATATATATATATACCTTTTTTACTTCTATAATTATACTTAAAAATATATATGCTTGCTCTCTAGTTTTAACTAAAGCAACTCCCTATATTTCGTTGTTATAAGTTCTCATTAATCCAACTTTTTGTTAAATTTTTCTTTCATTTTTTCATATATTTTCCATAACATTTTTTATGTAAAGTTCCTTTATGATGTAATATCTTTTAGCATTTAATCCTACCCTTATTTATATACATTTAATTAAAATTATATGTTCTTTTATACATATTTATGTCCATTAGAAATATATCATCCTATATTTATTTGTTTTTTCTATAATCGTTGTTCATACTTTCTTATTTACTTATATTTATTTTTTAATTTTTACATAGGACAATGCTTTGTAAATTGCTTTTTAATGAGCTCCTCTTGAGTGTTTCACTTAGCTTTCTATATTGTAGGTTTGATTTATCTCTTTTTCGCTTATCCTAACATTCATTTGGTTAAGTAATATTGTGCAGTCTAGTCTTTGTATGTATATATATATATAGTCTCACTCTTAAATTCTACTCTTATCATGCTTTTCCTATAATCATGTAATTAAAAAAAAAAACGGGAATCGTGTACTATTATATTTGTCTTTGTAGTTAAAAAAATATATTTATGTGTATAGGTGTACTTTTTTTAATTAATTATTTAATTTTTCACTGGTAAGCCAAGCTAGTAGAGTAAGTGCTTGCTTTATGTAATTTATTCATTTTCCTTTATTCCCCCTTTATAAATCAAGTAATTTATGAAATTTAATCTATATTCAATCTAATCTAACTTGCATTTGTCTTTATTTAAATACTTTATCCAAATCATTCTATTATCGATTTTTTTCAATTGTTTTAGACAGTCATTTAATTTTTTTAATTCCTCTTTGGTTTTTTACCTAATTTAAATGTTGTGATGGTCTAATCTAAGGGTGTGGATTACCCCCCATTTGATTGTTTTCTGGTAAGGGTGTGGACTACCCCCCTTATTGTCTTACACACTTGAGTGGTGGATGAATCCCTTTTATGCTAGATTTGTGACACCAATTGTACTTATGGCATGGTATTTAAAAAAAATTACTTGTGAATCTAGATGGTTGTCTATGTTCTTAGGTAAAGCAATAACATGCCAAGGAATACACACATTACCTATCTACCCAATTGGGACTATGATGTTCTAACACCTAGTGGATGGTGGTAGGTAAGTAGACCTTAACCTAGGAGCATGGATTACCTAATGGATTCGACACTTTTGTACTAATTCCTTGCTTAAGTTTGCAAATTCAATAAAAGGAAAAATTCTATTAGCAATCCTCTTGATTTCCTTGCAAAATTTTGGATTGCAATATTGTCAAAAGTTACTTCATTTAGTTTTCTTTTAAAAAAATAAAATCAAACCATTGCTTTTTTAAATTATCCAAATGATTGAATAAATTGTGTGATTCATTTATTGATGGGATTAGTAAATCTAACACACACACACACACACACACACACACACACACACACACACACACACACACACACACACACACACACACACACACACACACACACACACACACACACACACACACACACACACACACATGCACACACACACACACACACACACACACACACACACACACACACACACACACACACACACACACACACACACACACACACACACACACACACACACACAAATACACACACACACACACACACACACACACACACACACACACACACACACACACACACACACACATTTTTTTTGGTAATATCCAGTGCAATATATTTATATGCTCATAAATTTACATGATGGGAGGTCTCTGAAATGGAGAGTATCCCAAAGATCAAAAACATAAAAAGAAAAGCTCTATGCAAGAAGCATCCATATCACCCTCATGGCAAGCATCATATAAGGATTGCCGCAATGAGGCTTGGAAAGATTCATATGACTTGTGAATCTGCCGACCCAAGTATGCCAAATTATGCTCACTCTCGATTGTCCAAAGAGCCCAATATCTCACCCAAGAGAGAAATAGTGAGTATTGAGACAAAGACCACATAAATCTGCCAAAGAGCCAAAAATGTTTCCCAAATCTGTGACTCGGGAAACAGAGCCGAAGATAATCTAAAATTCTCCTGAGGAGGATCCTAGAACATGGGCAGTGCCAAAGCAAATGAAGAACAATCTTTGAAGGAGCCTGACATCTTAAACATGTGGATGGTGCAATGCGACATTTAGCAAGTGTGACCCCCACTAACAATGTGCTTGTCATACATCTCCAAAGAAAAAGTCTTTGTTTCAATGGCATTTTACACTTCCATAACATCCCGAGATTCTTCTGCCACCATGAGAGGGGCTTCCTTATATGCCACAATGAATTAGCATATTGCTGAATCCATGGAGCAGGCTGAAGAAGCTTGTAGGCTTTGATGGAGGTTAAGGTAGGAAGAGGAACATGATGAGTGCATGTAGCAGAAGGTTGCAATTGCTAATCTGTAAGCCTGTCTGTGTCAGCCACGGGAGGAAAACGTAGAAAAGGATGTAATCAATCAGTAATTTTCTTCCATATAGACCTATGATGCATTCCCAATGCATAGGAAGCAGTGGCCTGAGGAAAAGATAAGACATAGCCCTGATCATCTACCACATCATGTATGTATCTAATTCCCAATTTCATGAGATTGTATGCCCGAACAGGTTCCTGTAAAGTGAGTGGAATGTCAAAGATGGCACTCCAATGAATACTTTCTTTCCTCATTGAGTTTGTCCTTGAGTAATTATCAGGAGCCCATTTGACCTTAGAAAGTACTTGTTTCCAGTCAAGTATTAGAGCAGTAGAGAAAGGACAGCCTGGTATCTTCCCTACAAATCTCCCAATGACAACCTCCCAATGATTAGTAATCCAATGACCATAAGCACAAGTCCTCATGTTGACACACATGGATGCTAGCATACAAGTCCATGGCTGCTGTTGGCAGAAAAAAGTATGCAGCATAGTCGCCTTCCTTGCAAGTACATGATATCTTATATTGAGGACATTAAGTCCACCATGCATCCTAGGAGAGCACACCATTTCCATCTTCATTAGTCTCAATGCTTTCACAGTAGTTTTTGTCCTCCATAACATCTCCATAGCTTGAGACATAAAGGCTGAATATCCCTAGAGGACCAATGCAGCAAAGGCAAATAGAACTGGACATAGGACATTACAATGGACTGTACTATTCTGAGCCTGACATGAAGAGGCCAAGTAGAAATCCTCCAATATTCCAGTTTATGTTGAAGTCTTTGGAAGATCCATTTTAGCTACTGCTTCCTGGTGATATGCCATCCTATGGGATATCCCAAATGCCTGACTACATCTTTGGAATGCACCACCTGACCTGGCCAAAGAATAGAATGCCAGTCACATTGTTTCAGGGGAAGTAATTTAGATTTGTCAAAATTGACATGCAATCCCGCTGCCAAACCATACAATGAAAGAGTGGTCATAAGCATGTGAACTTCCCAGGGAGATTTCTGTGGCATGAAGAAGGAATCATCAGCATATGCTTGTGCCAAAAAAGATGCAGCCCTAGGGATTTTAAGACCAGTCATCTATCTTGTGTTTGTAAGATGATGAAGATACATTAAAAGGGGATGGGTCACAATGGCATATAAGAGAGCACTAAGAGGGCAGCCCTGTCTAACTGATCGACCCAATGTCCATGACCGAGACAGATGACCCTTAAGAATGCACTGAGAAGTAGAGCGAGAATAAAGCCAATAAACTGCATTTGCTATCTTGGGACCAAAGTGCAACTTTGTCATGATTTGAGAGATAAAATCCCATTGAACAGTGTCAAATGCCTTAGAAATATCCACCTGCAATATAAGCACATCTTGATGTGAATACTTAGCATATTCAATTGTAGTCAAGGCATTGGATATATTGTCATGGATTTGTCTTCGTGGCACAAACCCATACTAATGAGGATGAAGTCCCGCATCCAGTATCTTGTGAAGCCTATGCACAATCATTTTGCCAATGAGTTTGTAAACTACAGGCATCAAAGTAATAGGCCTCCAATCTGACATATGGTCATACAGATGTTTTTTGGGCACAAGTTTGACTATGCCATGCTTTCAAGAGTGCGGCAACTGATTTTCTTGCCAGGCAACATTGATCATTTGCAAGAGGACCTTTTTCAACTCATCCCAAAAAGAAATATAAAATTCCACTGTAAGCCATTCTAGCCAGGGGACTTGTATTTGCTGAGGTGGAACAATGCATTATCAAGTTCTGTGTCAGTAAAAGGTCTCTCCAAGGTAAGAGCATCATCCATTTCCACTATTCCAAAAACATATTGGAGAAATTCAGTCCTAGCATCAGTCATTTGATTTGATGGGGAACCAGGAGTGGAGAACAATTTCTAGAAATAATTTTGGCATTCATCTTGGAGATTAGAGAAAGAGTGCGTCCAAAAGCCATCTAGCTTCCTTACCCTTAGACATGAGTTTTTCTTTCGAGTAGCATGCAAGCCCTGGAAAAAGGCTTTTGATGAGCAGCCCTTATCCATGAGGGGCTTCATTTTTGCCCTAATCTGCCATTTGTGCAATTTCCTCTGATCATTAATAGTCAATTTAATGTGAGCATGTGAAAGGGAATCGTTTTCTGCACACACACACACACACACACACACACACACACACACACACACACACACACACACACACGTGCATGCGCATGCACGTGCCTCTCCCTCTTGTCTCTTTTCCTCTCCTCTCCTCTTCTTTTCTGAGCCTCCCTCTCTCCCTTTCCTCTCCTTTCCTCTCCTCTCATTTTTTTCCCTCCCTCCCTCTCCTCTCCTCTCCTTTTTGGTCCCTCTCTCTCTTCCTCTCTTTCTCTCTCTATTGCCATCATGGCTGCCAACCATTATAATGTTCTGCTCCCAAATCGTGATCCACTTTTGTTGTCTCTAGACAATGGGAAAGCCATCATTAGTAAGTTGTACTTTCAAAAATTAGCAGGACCAGAAGCAACATTCACAACATTGGTGGAAGTTCAAGGCAATGGGCCGGATCAACACACGATAGAGGTAACCCTAAACCCAATATAACTTCATGGCTTATTATAAATAAGGGACATGTGATAGCACTTATTTCCCCAGGAATCTTAAGGTGAAGAATATGGATGTGTATCTCACTCCTTTGGTAAAGGAGTGGAATTTCAAATGCATGATATCTCTAGGCCAATTAACCATCAAAATCTTTAGCTAATAGGAATTCAAATGTGGACTATGCACAATATCCCAGCTTGGGTCATTGTTTTCTTGGGTGTATCCACTTTTGGTGAGGTTCAGGTACTTTTCTGTATATAGGTTTCTTGCATGACCCATAACTTATGCATTGCTCAACAGAATTCAGCAAACTTAATTGTCTTCAAGTTGTAGTGCACATTCCAAACTTAAACATGAGAGCAAAAAATTATGGAATAAGGATTTGGAACGAGACCGTTAAAGCATTACAAGTGCTATATTGCATGTGAAGCATGCATGCTGAAGACTATAGAATATAGCAATTTATTCAAAAACATCAAAATTTATTCTATATGTACATTATGATGCCAAATATTTTTTATTTGGCATTGGTATTGTTTTCTTCTATGTTTGATAAGAGTTTGAGTATCAAGTGATAGCCTAGCGGCTCTCACTTATTTCTATTTTCTAAGATATTTATGAGATTGAGAGGATGAGTGGAATGGATCATTGTAAATACCATGTGTATGAATGATAAATACCTTGGTATGGGGTGAGAGTTATTTGTGTATGGGATATCATGGGGTTTTTAGAAAATAGGAAGAGTCATTTAAAGAGGTGGGATCATGTCCATGTGTTCCAATAATATAAGAGAGATTAGATGCCAAGCGTGTGGAAGGCATGTGGAGGAGTGTGGAGTTAAGAGGAATCCTTCTACAATTCCTATGTGGAATAAGGAGGATGTGGACATATGGAAAAGAGAGGGTCCCTATGGGCTCCATGTGGGGAGACTCTTGACTTTCTCAATATTTTAAGAGTCTTGAGCATCTTTCGATGGGACACATGGCAAGAGTAGCCAAAAAGGACATGGATGGTGACATACATGCTTATGTGATTGATGGGGAATTTAGGAATCCATAGGGAGCAATTGTAAATGGGTGAAGGAGGGTGACAAAATCTCTATAAAAGGAGCCCTCGTCTCCCTTGTTCAACATCTCTTCCACCATTAGGCCTCATGTTGCTGTAGCTCTAGTCTCCTCAAGCCTCTTTCATGAGCCTTCTCTCCCTCTTGTAGATATTCTCTTATGTAGAGTCTTGAGTCCATCTCTCTCTAGTTCATTCTCTCTCTATGAGTAGTCTTGGAGCTTTCGCTCCCTCTTGTATGTATGAAACCTCTTCTTCTCCCATGTGTTTGTAGTATTTTGAGTTGCATTAGAGTGGAGTATTACTCTATTGTTAATGAAGGTCACTTTGGTTCTCTCTCTTGAGTGTCTCTTTCCTTTTTTTCCATTGCTTTCTCTTCCAAAGTGCTCAGAAGTGTTGTCTATTCCAGCTGCTCACTGCGCATACATGGTTTATCTATTTCCCAAGCCACAAAGGGGGCTCTTTCTTCCCTCCTAGGCAACCTCTATGGAACTTGTATCGTTGATGAAGTCTAAGCATGGAGGTAGTATTCTCCCAAGTCGGCACCAGTAGAAGGAGTAGGTGTTTTTCATAATAGTTTGACCCCTATCAATATTTGTCTCATAACTTTTCGATCGGTGGTCCGATTTGTACAAAACTTATATCACACAAAGCTCTTTTCAAGGAGCATCATGTTATGTCTTCAGTTATTGTATTGGATGTCAAACCAAAAATCTATGACTCTCTATGTGTGACTATTTCTTTTTCAAATAGTTTTTACCCCCATCCAGAAAATTGCCCATATCTTTCCGACTGCTTCTCTGTTTCTTATAAAGCTTATATCAAAGCGATGCCCATTTCAAGGAGCATCTCAATATTTTTGAATATTTGATATCATGTCTCTGTTGAAAGTTATGGGTCTCTATGTCTTATGATATTTTGGAGAGTGTTTTGAGGTAATTGTAAAGGTATCTATGAAGGAGGTGCAATGTTTCCTCAAAACCTACCCATAATGCTCCAGGTGACTGTGTGGCAATTCCATTCACATTCAGTCCATGTTGGAGGCTCCACCTTGCCAAGTATGCCCTTAGGTGTGCTGCCCGCATGGCAACCTATGTGCTGCCCATGTGGCAGCCCCCTCTTCTTGGTTTTCCAGCTGAGTTTGCTGCCCACATGGCAGCCTAGGGGCCACATTAACCCTAAGTACACCTCCCCCATGCTCTCCTCATATGGGAGCTGGAGGTGACTTTTCCAACAGTTATACAGGGCACCTGACTGAGCCTGACTGCGAGGAAAGGGAGCCTGAAGGGAGGAACCAGTTCCCTTCAAGAAAGGAGCAAGAAGGGCCGAGCCTGCAACCAGGAAGCTCAAATCAAGGTAAGAGGAAGCGACATGAAGGGAGGGGCCAAGCCCCTGAAGGAAGGAACCAGGCCCCTTTAGGAAAGGAGCAAGGAAAGGAGCAAGGAGGGCCGAGCCTACAATTAGGGTGCTCAAAAAGGCGACCTACTCAAAACAAAGTGGAACCAGCCCCCTGAAGGAAAGGAGTCCTTGAGATGTAATCTGAAGGAAAGGAGTCTTTGAGATGTAATCTATGTAATCTGTGTGTAATATATTGAATTATTAATCTTCTCCAAAGTTTACTTGGGCAATGTTTTCTCAGCTATGTGACTAGATAGTGTCCTTTAACAGGCCAAGGACCATAATGTGAGATGAAAGATTTTGATTAAACAATTGATGTGAGATGAAATGCGCTCTTGTTCTTCTAGTCTGCTTTCTGGCTCTTGAGGTGCCTTGGGCCGACTCTGAGGATTTGATTGCTCCCCATGATCTTCTTCATCGTCATCTGTTTGCTCATCGGCTTTTGTCCTCTCCTCCTCCTCCTCCTCCTGCCTCCTCTTTCTTCTCTCTTCGATCATTGCATTGTATACATCGGGAGGGATTGGGAGACTTTTAACTAGTCTTCCAGTCTACTTTGTTCTTGCCATGTCGGTGATGGTGGGGCTATGGGAGATGTGACGGTAGGAAGGAATTTACTAGTATGAGAGAAGACTGCTGGTATTGATAAAATGAAGGTATTTGCATATATATAGGGTTACATTTATTTTTTGCATCATTATTAGTTAGCCCCCCCCCCCTTTCCCCCTTTACCCCCCCTCAACCCCTCCTCCCCCCCCCTATTTGTCATCGCTTGGGGGTTAACCTTACAAAATTTTAGTGTACCACGTGCATTGTAAAGAAGGGATATTTCTCAAAAAAGTTACTTAGTTCATTGAAACATTAGGTTTTTTCATTCAACTTTAGGAAAAAATTACTTAAAGAGGGGTGTTTGTTTTGGGGAAAAAAACTTATTTAAGGGGTTTTTGAAAGGGTTAGATCCCCTAACCCTAACCCTAAATGGGTTTGTATATATTCTATTTTTTCAACTAAATCTAGTGTATAGTTAGTCATTTGTGGTGTGCTCTCTAGCTGTGCCCTCTCTCCTCATCTCCACTCTTCTCCTCTCCCCTCTTCATATTCTGTCATGGTATCAAAGCATGGTTCTGCCTTCTGCTGAGTATGACCCAATAAGCCCCTTCAAACTCCTTGGTATATATCAGTTCATGTCATGTTGAGCCATAAGATCTTCTTTCAACAACGTATCACTCTTCTCTTTGGCACAGACTGGCTTGCTGAGATTATGGTGTCTGCTGATCCTTTCCTTCTCCATATGCTTCAGTACAACATCACTTGGGATGTTACCATCTTCATTCTCATCTAAGGGAAGATAGTATGGTGTGGTCTCTTGGTATAAAAGCTTCTTTTTAATGTCCCCTTCCCAATGATGAATATCTCTATCACTCAATTTGAAAGCAGTAGGAAGTGAAGAGGTGCATGAAGTTTATTACCTCCAACTGCATGTCACATCTTTTTGGTGGAGACGCCGGGTACATTTGGTATTGGATTCATCCCACCTTACTAAATGGTCTTGGGTGTACTTGATTGCATGTTGTGCCTAGTATAGGCATGTGTTTTCTGATGTGATAAGGAAGATGCCTAGAAGAACTCTGTTAGAAGAGATTGCAACCCATTTAAGAGAACTAGAAGATTGTGAAGGTGGTGCTCAAGCTATTCGCACAGTCATCATGATCATATCCTTTATTTTTGCACTCTTGAATATGTTGGTGAATTGACAATGCTGTCAATAGGCACAATGATAGATTGGGGATTTTTTCATGCACTGGCAGCTTGGTGTGAAGAAGAGTTGAGTCTTTGGGTAGTTTTTGACTATAATAGTGGAGTGGTGATTCCCAATGCTTTCAACTTCTTTTGCTATGCAAATGATGAAGAGTACAATATCTTGAAGCTGTTATGTGCACTTCCAATTGTGACAAGGGTGATTGTTGAATGCATGTATACACAATGTTTTCATGGTGCTGGTTGGTCACTTATTTTTGAAGATTTTGTTGAGGATTACATTGTGGAGGGTTTTCAACAAGTGGTTATGAATAATGATTTGGTCTTGGTATATTAAGGCTTTGTGGGATCTTGTTTGGGATATTATTTGGATCTGGTGTTTTCATTTTTTGTTTTATCATGGTGAAGATTCCAGTGTTTCAAGGGACCCAAGGGGAAGACCCAGAGTCTTATCTTCGGGAGTTTGTTTGAGGATGTCGGCTTTTTGGATGGTCCATGAAGGATTGAGCAGAGATTTTGCCTAATTTTCTTAAAGGTGTAGAATTGACTTGGCATGAGGCCTTACTTAACTCTACCAAGGAGGACTGGGACCAAGGCCATTGTCTTCGTTCGAGTAAGTTGTCTTCTATTCTTTGCTTGCCTCACCAGCTAGGTTGTCTATTCTGGGCGATCGTGGCCATGGCATCAATGGCAACATGCAGCTCACCATGTCTTTAAGAGAAATAGATAAGAAAGCTAAAAAGCCAGGTCAAGGCACAAGGAATAGAGTGCGGGTTGAGGAAAGCATGGACACGATATCGAATCGGCAACGGAAGACACTTTTGCAACATCTGTGAAGGGAGAAACAATGAGAAGAAAGAAGACTCCTTGCAGAGTAGCAGCAGTAGCAAGAAGCAATTGCAAGTGCATGCATTCAATCATTGCCATCATACAGCAAAGAACACGAGCTATGGTGTCACGATTGGTAAGAGCATTAGAGGCACCAACATCTAGCCATTCAAGTGATTACCAGTCTTGAGTCTTCATAAGATTTAGCCTGCACCCTAAAGTTCATAGAGTAACAACCCCACCAACACCTTGGGAGATGCACACCCAAGATGCGATGCTCTCTAGCCTGAGAAATGGCTTATTGAAAGTAAAAGGGGTGCACAACTTAGATCAACTAGCTCTACAAAGAGGGTGACATTAGCTATGTTGGTGTCTCTTGAAACAAAGGAGAAATGGCTTGGGCACACAATGTCAAAGATGCTGTCAATCAAAAGGACCCACGTGGCTCCAGTAGTTGGATGTAGAGTAGAAGGAAGGCATGATCATCCCAATCCGAGAAGTCTATGGGCTTCAACAGAACACAAGAAAAGGAGAGAGCCTAAACATGGAAGTCATTGCTATAGTGATGACATTTGGGCATGAAAATACGAGAGTTTCTCAAAATAGAAAGGACATCTGTAAGAAGCGGACGGGACGCAAGTTGGGACGCAAGCTGTTTGAGGAGCACATCATACACATGCTAGAGATACAATGCAGGTAGTGGTGCCTAAACTAGCCTGATGATTGTTTGTGATTGAGCTTTTGGATAGTTTACTTGTTTCATTTCTTAAACCAGGCTTGGACTAAATGTGATTGTCCTAAACCAGCCCGGTGGTTGGAACATCATGCAACCCTAGGTTGGTTCAGATCAATCGCTAGTTATGTGAGTATCCTAAACCAGCATGGTTGAACAGACATTAGTTGTTGTCCAACCGGGTGGCATGATTGAACAAAAATTAATAGCAATATATTTCACAATATATTGTTATTTTACTAAACCAGCCTGATGGTTGAAAGATCATACAACTGTGGTTGCTTCGGCTCAATCACTAGTTATATGATTGTCTTGAACTAGTGTGGTTGAATAGACATTAGTGATTGACCAGCTCGGTGGTTGAAATTATTGTACTTAAATTCGTTAAATTTAATTTCCTGCTACTCGGGTCATATACCATTGTTAAATTGTGAAATTAAGAAATGAAAAGCAATATATTGTTATTTTCTAATGGTGAAATTCAGAAATGAAAAGGAATATACTTGTTATTGTCTAACATGTGAAGTTGAGACTGTCAGGCTAAACCATCTCGGTGGTTGAAATTGTGACAGTGTCCTAAACCATCTCGGTGGTTGGATTTCCTAAACATTGTCTAAACTAGCCCAGTGATTGAAATTGTGACTGCCCTAAACCAACATGGTGGTCGAAAATTGTTTTGCCTCATTATATACTTTAATTAGACTGTGTTTTGTCTTCTTTTAGTAGTAACAAAAAGAGGGCTCATTTTTCTGTTGTTCCCACATGTTGGGTCAGTAGACAGAGTTGTATCTCAAGTTTATGGATTAGAATTTGTACAATTCAATTGGGCAGAGGAGCTTTGAGCATTGTAAGCCCTAGTATGTAAGGAAACTCAAAGACAGGAATGTTTGTTGTTGCAAGACACACATAGAATTTGATCTAGCTCAGCAAACTATGAATGACTTGAGATTTGGTCGTGTTGGAGCATTGCTCCATGGTGATCGATGCCCATGGCTCCCTAATGAATGTGCAATCTGTAGGCCACCTAGATCTTGATCGTGTTTTGCAAGGGAGGGTAGGTTTTATGGCCTAAGGTCTTTGTGGGAGCCAGTGGTTCATGCAAAGGGATACCGTGAGTGGCACAGGATTGAATGCATTCACGGCACATGCAAGCATTGCAGTTTGAAGCTAATGAAGAAGACATTCAATGTCTGTCCAAATGAAATGAGGGAAGACAACCATGTTCCTCTAGAATGGAGGAGATTTAAAAATGTCAATGTTGAAGGATCCAATAAAAAGATATGGATACTGTCATATAAGAGCAACCTGCCAAGGGAGCTTGTAGGTCACGTGGTTCAATCCATCTGTGATGCCAAAAATTGATATCTTTTATTTGGCATTGGTATTGTTTTTCTCTATGTTTGATAAGAGTTTGAGTATCAAGTGATAGCCTAGTGGCTCTCACTTATTTCTATTTTCTAAGATATTGTATGGGATTGAGAGGATGAGTGGAATGGATCATTGTAAATACCATAGGTATGAATTCTAAATACCTTGGTATGGGGCGAGAGTTATTTGTGTATGGGATATTATGGGATTTTTAGAAAATAGAAAGAGTGAGTCATATAAAGAGGTGGGATCGTGTCCATGTATTCCAATAATATAAGAGAGATCACATGCCAAGCATGTGGAGGAGTGTGGAGTCAAGAGGAATCCTTCTAGAATTCCTATGTGGAATAAGGAGGATGTGCACATATGGAAAAGAGAGGGTCCCTATGGGCTCCATGTGGGGCTTAACTTTCTCAATATTTTAAGAGTCCTGAGTATTTGTTGATGGGACACATGGCAAGAGTAGCCAAAAAGGACATGGATGGTGACATTTGGGCTTATGTGATTGATGGGGAAAGGAATCTATAGGCAGCAATTGTAAATGGGTGAAGGAGGGTGAGAAAATCTCTATAAAAGGAGCCCTCCTATCCCTTGTTCATCATCTCTTTCACCATTAGGCCTCATGTTGTTGTAGCTCTAGTCTTCTCAAGCCTCTTCCATGAGCCTTCTCTCCCTCTTGTAGATGTTCTCTTATGTAGACTCTTGAGTCCATCTCTCTCTAGTTCATTCTCTCTCTATGAGTCTAGTCTTAGAGCTTCCGCTCCCTCTTCTACGTATGAAACCTCTTCTTCTCCCTTGTGTTTGTAGTATTTTGAGTTGCATTGGAGTGGAGTCTCCATCTTTTGGTAATGAAGATCACTTCAGGTTCTCTTTCTTGAGTGTCTCTTCCCTTTTTCCATTGTTTTCTCTTCCAAAGTGCTCAAAAGTGTTGTCTACTCGGCCGCTCATTGCGCATAGTACATGATTTATCTATTTTCCAAACCACAAAGGGAGATCTTCAATCCCTCCTAGGCAATCTCTAGTGGACTTGGATCGTTGATGAAGTATAAGCATGGAGGTAGTATTCTCCCAAGTCGGCACTAGTAGAAGGACTAGGTGTTTTTCATGACAATTTAACCCCTTATCAGTATTTTGCTCATTTCTTTTCGCTCAGTGGTCTGATTTGGACAAAACTTATATCAGCGTGAAGCTCTCTTCAAGGAGCATAATTCTATGTCTTTAGTTATTGTATTAGATGCAAAACCAAAAATCTATGACTCTCTGTGTGTGACTATTTATTTTTTAGATAGTTTTTACCCTCGTCTAGTAAATTGCCCATATCTTTCCAATCGCTTCTCTGTTTCTTACGAAACTTATATTAGAGTGAAGCCCATTTCAAGATGCGTCTTGATATGTGTTTGAATATTTGATCTCATGTCTTTGCTAAAAGTTATGGCTCTCTGTGTTTTATGATATTTTGCTAAGCATTTTGAGCTAATTGTAAAGGTATCTATGAAGAAGGTGCAATGTTTCCCCGAAACCTACACATCTGACCCAATCAGACCCTTCAAACTCCTTAATATATATTAGTTCATGTCATGTTGAGCCACAAGATCTTCTTTCAACAACGTATCGCTCTTCTCTTTGGTGCGGCTTGCTGAGATTATGGCCTCCGCTGATCCTTTTCTTCTCCCTATGCTTGAGTACAACATCACTTGGGATGAGCTTGGGATGTTACCATCTTCATCCTCATCTAAGGGAGGAAAGTATGGTGTGGTCTCTTGGTATAAAAACTTCTTTTTAATGTCCCTTTCCTAGTGATAAATATCTCTATCACTCAGTTTGAAAGTAATAGGAAGTAAAGAGGTGCATGAAGTTTATTACCCCAACCTTCATGTCACATCTTTTGGTGGTGACGCCAGGTACATTTGGTATTGGATTCATCCCACCTTACTAAACAATCTCGGTTGCATGTTATGCCTAGTATGGCATGTGTTTTCTGATGTGATAAAGAAGATGCCTGGAAGAACTTCGTTAGAAGAGATTGCAGCCTATTTAAGAGAACTAGAAGATTGTGGAGGTGATGCTCAAGCTATTCGCACAGTCATCATGATCACGTCCTTTATGTTTGCACTTTTGAATATGTTGGTGACTCGACAATGCTAACAGTAGGCACAATGATAGATTGGGGATTGTTTCATGCACTGGCAGCTTGGTGTTAAGAAGAGTTGAGTCTTTGGGTAGTTTTTGACTATAATAGTGGAGTGGTGATTCTCAATGCTTTCAGCTTTTTTTGTTGTGCAAATGATGAATAGTACAATATGTTAAAGTTGTTATGTGCACTTCCAATTGTGACGGATGATTCTTGAATGCATGTACACACAATGTTTTCATGGTGCTAGTTATAGGTGGATCAATGTACAGAGTTTGGATTGGTGTATAGAGTTTTGGGGCTAGATTTCATAATGGGATCTTACTTGTGTCTGCACTACACTTAAATAGGGAGATAGTTCATTGAGCCCGACCTTCTCAATCTTCAGTCTCATGTTAGCTTCCTTGACAGTGTAGTTGGGATACAACCACCATGATGGCTCTCACCTTAACAGTGTAGTCGGGCTACAAACTGTTATTCCATTCCCTTAACCATTTTGTCTTCTATCCCTCTCAACCATTTCATTCTCCCTTGCAATCTCAAGCCTCCACTATTCCATTTCCTTCACTGCTTCATCTTCTATCCCTCTCTACCATTTCTTTCTCTCTTTCTTGCAATCAGACTGTAAACTCAAGCCTCCACTATTCCATTTCCTTCGTTGTTTCATCTTCTATCCCTCTCTACCATTTCTATCTCCCTTGCACTCTTCCTACAACTTCTATCCCCTCTCGTAATGGACCTTGCACAGTTCAGGACTCCTCACACAAACTTTCCTCCCCCTATGCAGCACAGTGCGAGAGCCCCTCCTCTCTCACTCTTCAAAATCCCAATTTGGATGCTCTCCAAAACTTCACTAGCTTAGTACAGGAGGTGAACGTGACAGAGGGGCAACTAGTCTATCAAGGTCAGAAGATAACTAACCATCAATGAAAGCATGATTGAAAATGCTTTAGGAATTTCTAGAGGAAGTTTGCAAGCACACTTAGAAGTAGTGGAGCAGCAGGGTTGGAAATGCATGGTCTACCATACCCCCATCATAGATGATCGTTGTATCTGATGACCTATGTGCTACCACCTTGTGCACGTTTTTGCTTTGGGGTGTTTGTGCATACAAAATCGCTATGTAGAGAATGCCATTTTCCATTGCCTAGATCATGGACAAATCAAATGTGCCTACCTACTGCTATCTATAGCTATCTACGATGAGAAAGTAGATGCTACAGCTCAATTTGCCATTTGGGAAAAAGATACAAAAGACAAGGAGCTCAAATTGAAGAAGGCCAAGATTGAGCATGACTACAAGGAAAAGGACCTTGAAGGGGGCCGAGCCTATAGCTTAGGAAGCTCAAATCAAGGAAAGAGGAAGAGACATGAAGGGAGGGGCTAGCCCCTACAGGAAGGAACCAACCCCATTCTAGAAAGGAGCAAGGAGGACTGAGCCTACAATCAAGGATCTCAAAAAGGAGTCCTTGAGATGTAATATGAATTAAAGGAGTCTTTGATATTGTAATCTATGTAATCTCTGTGTAATCTATTGAATTGTTAATCTTCTCCAAAGTTTACTTGGGTAATGTTTTCTCAGCTATGTGACTAGATGGTGTCCTTTGATCCACGTGAGCAGGATGATAATAATGAGATGAAAGATTTAGATCTGACAAGTAATGTGAGACGAAAGATTTCGATTAGATCACTAATGTGAGACTAAAAGATTTTGATAAGTGAACTAATGTGAGATGAAAGATTTCGATTAGAAAACTAATGTGAGATGAAATATTTCGATTAGAGAACTAACGTCGTGAGACTAAAGAATGAGAAGGTCAGGCTCAATGAACTCAAAGATTAATGAATGATTAGAGGTGGTGGCATTTAAGATTCTTAGCCACGTCTGTGGTGGTAGCTAAGACCCACCGAGCTGGCAGTTAATTACCAGTCACCATAGTGGCTCTCAATTACTCAATTACTAGTTACAACCATTGGGCTTCCATGCATGATTACTATCAGTGCAGTAAATTACCAGTCATCAGGCTTGCATTCTCAGTAGAGTACTAGAGTGAATGGTAATGAGGGATTAGAGGAGATTAGGCTTCATGATTTACTTTTATGGGAATTACTGCTCGATGGTGGTGGTTGTCATCAGCCACGTATATGGTGGCTACGATTCCACCGTGTTGTAGTAGTTAAAATTACCAGCCACCGCTCACCCACCACCGCTCACCCACCACTGACACCCACCACTGAGCTTAAGCATGCATGATCACGAGTGATTAGGAATTCATGATTTACCTTTGTGGAAATTATTGCCTGAAGGTGGTGACTCTCATCAGCCACCTCTGTCATGGCTAAGATTCCGCCGGGCTGGCAATTAATTACTAGCGACCAGAGTGGCACCACATGGCATCTTCTTCATGATTATCAGCCCGTATGAGGTGGTGCCTAAGATTCCACCATGGTGGCCTGCAATTATTATGGATGGAACCCTATAGGCTCCAGCCACCATGGTGGCTCAAACTTTATAATATATATAAGATCCGTGGCATTTGGCATTTTACTATGTTGCTCTACTCTAGTTTGCTCCATGCTCCCTCCTCCAACTCTCGTCACTCATATGCTCCCTAGCTCATTTGTTGCTCACCCACTCATCTTCAGAATGCCTACTATGACTGCCCCTCGATGCTTTGTGATCCCAATCTACCTTCTCATATAAAATGATTAGGTTGCACTCACCTGTAGTAGAAATACGAGCACTACTAGAGACCCTTGGTGTCCACAGTCGATTCCCCACACATCTGCATGTCACCACCTTAGATGACATGCTCACAAAGGGCCTCTTTATGCCTGTGATGTATAGGATCCCCCTAGATGTCAATGAAGGCCTCAGTATTTTCAGAGCAGAGTACTCTCGACTTGTTGGGGGGGCTATAATCTGCGTCTTGGCAATGTGCATGGTCTTCAGTGGTCTTCAGTCTCTCCATCGTGTCCTCCTTTGGCTCCCTAAAATGTTTTAATGCAACAATCTAGACTGGTGGAAAACTAAGTTGTACAAATTCCCTCTTGCTTAGAAAAGGCTCTCAACAATGGTTCGATGTAATCTTTTGGCCTCTAAGGCTCTAACGATCTTTTGGCTCACTGGATGTAATGTTTTGGTCTCTAAGGCTCTCTGCAATTGTTGAGTTTTTATTACATTTATGTAATCTCTTTTTGTTCAATTTGAGGCTCTTAATATGCACTGTTGTTAACTTTTATATTTGAATGGTTATGGCTGCTAGCTGTAATCTGTTGGTCTTTAAGGCTCTCAGCAATGGCCAAGTTTTTATAAATGTAAGATCCTCTGTTTAATTTTTGCTCGGTATAAGT